>NC_136486.1:40757986-40902986 GCF_053919585.1 Euprymna scolopes | reverse complement strand
CATGGAAATAACGATAAAACAAGGATAGGCTCGCAACGTCTCTTCTGTGGGAGAGAGGTTGCAGGGTAGAGAAAAGGGCATCCCCCACTAAGCCACGAAGTCTATTTTGTACTCTGTCAAGGCATGATAGGCTGTTTTTGGCCGCTCCTGCCCAGATATCGCAACAGTATTCCATTCTTGGACGTACTTGGCTTTTATATAGATAGAGAATTGCATCAGTAGTGAGATATCTTCTGGAGCGGTAGAAGGATCCCACCATCTTTCTAGCAACCTTGGCAACAGACTTGATGTACGTGTTCCATTTCAGATCAGGAGTAAAGGTCAAACCCAGAAGCTTATCGAAACACGGGGCGTCACCCAGACGAGAGCCATCCATCACAATTGATGCTAGCTGGGGATCAGAGCGTTGATGATGTAAGGATAGGAGTTTGGTTTTGGATGCGTTAAAGGTAACCAGCCACATCTTCCCCCACTGAACCACGCGCTCGAGATCAGAGGAGAGAGAATCAGAGAGAACTTTGTCATTTACAGCCTTTGATGTGTTACCGTAGATGGTCGTGTCATCAGCATAGATGTCAACGAATGATTTAAGTATGTGTTTAGGGAGGTCATTGATGTAGATCAGGAAGAGAGTTGGACCCAGGATTGACCCCTGAGGGACTCCAGCATTTATATTGCAGGCCTCCGATTTTTGTCCATCTACCACTACTCTTATGAGCCTATCGGAGAGAAATGATTTAATGATTGAGAAAACATTTCCAGTTATACCGTAGCTGGAAATCTTGTGAAGTAGACCCTTATGCCATACCTTGTCGAAGGCCTTTGATATGTCAAGAGCAATTGCCCTAGAAAGGAAGCCTTTGTCAAGAGATTCACTAATCCTGTGGGATATAACCGTCAGCACATCTGCGGTAGATCTTGCAGAGCGGAAACCATATTGTGTGTCACTAAGAAGGTTATTCCTGCTGAGGTGGTTGACTATTTCTCTATTTAATATGGATTCCAGCAACTTACTCATAACACACAGGAGACTTATTGGTCTGTACTGAGAGGGAGATTACTTATCACCTGAGTTCTTAAATACAGGGCAAACTGATGGGGTCTTCCAGGGAGTCAGAAAGCACTTCTCCTTAAGGCAGCGCTTAAATAGTTTCGTAAGTATGGGAGCAAGTTCTGGTTGAAGCTTTTTTAACACTATAATTGGGATGCCATCAAAGCCAGTTGCTTTACTGGAATCTAGGTTCTTGATTTTTTTTATTTATAGTTATGTCTCGAAAGTAGAGTGAAAAGCACATCTTATTTTTCTTTTATTAATATTATTTTTTCCTTGTACACATTTTTGTGAATTATTCCACGGATTTCTGCGTTTGGATTATTATGGACCATCTTTTTCCAATTACAGGATTTTTTGGATTTTACTTGTACAAATGGAAACTCTTTTAAGTTTCTTGAAGTTTTACATTTGGATTTTACCGTCACTGGATTTTTTATCTTCCACCAGACTATCCATTAATGTATAATCACCTTTTTATTTACCATATTCCCTCTGCTTAACTTATTTTGTTTTCAAGTAAGATCTTTGACTTATTTGTTGTTTCATCAAATACTTCTGCATGCAAAATCCGATCCTGCATTTTGCTAATTCCTACCCTCTGATGAGAAGGAGAGTATTTCTTCGAAACTCCGCGGATTAAGGACTATCCATTTATCTAGTGTTTCCTTTTCAGATTAAATATGTTTTTAACTCATTTCAAAGTGTTTTTTAACATATTTCATTAACTGTTTGCTCATATATATATATATATATATATATTTATATATATATATATATATATATATATATAAAATATATATATATATATAAAAAGGATATATATATATTCAATTTAAGAAAATGAAGTGTAAGGTTATATAGAAACTTTATTACATTATAAATCAATAAGAGTTAACGATGGGAGAAACTTGTTTCGGCTATGGCACTTCGAAGCTGAAATCTTCTCTTCAGAAGAGGAGAAAAAGTGAAAAGGCAAGACCGACTTTGAAAACATTCAGATTAAAAATTGAAAAAAATTTTTTAAATTTATGGGGGTGCAATATATATATATATATATATATATATATATATATATATATATATATATATATATATATATAAATATATATATATATATATATATATATATATATATATATAAGAAAGAATTTATTTAATTTATAAAAACATTTAAAAATTCAGAAAATTTCAAAGTCGATGTCGTTTTGCATTTACATTTGTATGATGCCAGCGTTTTCTCCTGTTCTTACGAGAAGCATTTACCTTCTAAATGCTATGGCCTAAAGGTTTTTTTTCCTGGTTCCTCTTTCTGTAAGCCTTATTTTCTTGATGATATGCTGAACTTTCTATGTAACTTTACTCTTTATCTTCTTAGCTTATTTTATTGTAGAGCTTTTTTCTAATCCAGATTAGTTTGCCTTACCATTAAAATGTATTCTTCAGTTTAATTTAATTTAATTTATATATATATATATATATATATATATATATATATATATATATATATTATTATTATTATTATTATTATTATTATTTGGGGGTAAAGAGTTAAATATGGTCGCTACAAATAGCCATCTGTTTCAGTCAAAGAGACTTCATCAGGCAAACTGGAACTTCTCGACGCCAAAAAGAAAAATGGGATAGATAAGAGAGAAATTAAAAAATAAAAATGGAGCTCTTCAAAAAAGTATAAAAAGTTCATAAAGAGTTTATAAAAAATTGCGAGCTCTCTTAAAAGGATAGAAAAAATACCGGGATAAAAAAAGGAAAATATCGCCTGATGAAGTCTCTTTGACTGAAACAGATGGCTATTTGTAGCGACCATATGTAATAAATAATATTTTTCTCTTTTTATTAAGCACTATTTAACAACCTCGTTGTCTTCATTAGTACTGGCTTTTGAACACCTCAAACGCGAACCTATATATATATATATATATATATATATATATATATATATATATATATATATATATATATATATATACTAGCTTATAAAATATATATGGCGATTAAGCTACACTGAATATTCCGCGTTTCATCCACTCTCGGACTCCTCAGGCTTATGCGCATAAGCCCGAAGAATCCTAGAGTGGATGAAACGCGGAATATTTAGTGTAGCTTAATCGCCATATATATTTTATAATTTACTAACTAGGTTCTTTATTTACCAATTGGCATAAATATTAAGCATAAAATAGTATTATAATCTTCAAAATGCCGTCGAATTTTCAGGTAGTTTAGTCTCATAGAAATTAAAATATGATAATTTCAATATTCAATTTGGCTACGAATAAAGGTGTATATATATATATATATATATATATATATATATATATATATATATATATATATATAGTAAGTTATATATATATATATGGCGATTAAGCTACACTGAATATTCCGCGTTTCATCCACTCTAGGACTATTCAGGCGCATAAGCCTGAAGAGTCCTAGAGTGGATGAAACGCGGAATATTTAGTGTAGCTTAATCGCCATATATATTTTATAGCTTACTTACTAGCTCTACCTACGTATTTAGCACTTTTGAAGTAAATGCTTAAAGTTTACGCATAAATTTATACTTTCGTATATTACTTTTATGTGAGTAAATTAAGTATATATACTGAGTGTGATTTCTTTCCTCATAGGTTCCCAAACGGTTGAGCTTATGGTTTGCATAAGATAACGGTAATTTATATGTCTGGCGGTATTCTTAGATGTCTTTTGTACAGATATTCATCCGAAAAGTACCGAAAATCGAAAAAGTCCCACCCTAAAAATAGTTCTTTTTTCTCATAGATATTAAAAAGAATTTTACACTGACAAGGGAGACAATAAAACCTTATCAAATGATTTCTTCTCATTAAAACAGAATTATTAATATCTGAAGATATAGATCAGTGGTAGAACATTCGACTACAAATCCAATGATTCCCTATCCAGGCCCGAGTGTACCTTACTACTTTATTTTAATTTTTTCTTAATAAGGAGTTTAATTTACGATAAAAAAGTGCTATTTAAAATCGCCGCAAATCATTTTTTCCTTTTCATATTTAAAAATTAAACATTAACCAGAAGCCACTTTTCCAGAGCATTCACTGTCGAACTCAAATATTTATTTTTAATTTTTATTTTTTTTATTTATTTTATTTTATTTTTATTTTATTTATATTTTTATTTATTTATTTATATTTTGCGAATTAGTCCACTCGACAAATTATTCCTCGTAATATATAATATTTAATAGAGAATTTATTTTATAATAATACAAACGTAATTAGCATAAATTAAAATATGTTAAAGTGTATTGTATGACCGAGCAACGCCGGGCGTTCAGCTAGTATACATATATATTTCTCTTTATTTTACTATATTTCTATGCCTTATATATTTCACTACATACAGGGTGGGGCGATAAAAGTGTCGCAAACAACACTACATCTTTATTTTAACACTTTTATTGAAAACATCAATTCAGGTAACTTTATTATGTAATAGAGCTGATAGCTATTCAATGCAGCCGCCTTCACCCTCAATTACTTCCTTGATAAGGGTCCGGAACTGGGAGCATGCTATTTCCACAAGCGCCGGCGGGAGCTCGGTGGATGGCGGCGAACAGGCTGACTTTGATGTTTTGTGAATTCATGTTGGTGATGTACTCGACGTATGACCAAACGGAGTAGTTCAGCTGGTTTATGAGGGGGGGGGTCAGTGAGAGAAGGGTACGAGGCGGTGATGTAGGCTGAAGGCGGCTACATTCAATAGATGTTAGCTCTACTATATAATCAAGTTATTTTAACTGATTCTTTTTTCAATAAATGTTTTAAAATAAACTGTAGTGTTGTTTTCTTCAGGTCAATAACTTTATCTTTCCACCCTGTATTTCATTTACAAATTCAAACTCGTCGCCAGCTTCACAGCGGACAATCTTACCTATAATCACCTCACTTTCAGCTACATGATGCCATATCTGCTTCTAGTACATTCTACCTGCTTAGACAATTTCTAACTTTGCATCAAAAATTGACATCGGCTAACAAGATGAACATATATACACAAGATATGGTTAAACTTATTTGGATCCAAATTCATACCTCCGTCAATCATAGCATATGACATTTGGCACCGAAAAAATCATATGTACATTTAATTCTGATAGTACATGGTGCTATTTTTTTTTGAGGTGGCGAACTTTAAATTGACAAATGTATTTTCTTTAATTGCAGATTTAGTAACTATCTTGATTAGTTTGGCAATTCATCATAAAGAGACTAACACCCGAGAGACGTTTGAAGATAGACAAAGGATACGATTAATTTACTGAGAGAACTATTTGAACGAATAATTTAACGAAATAGACCTGACAACTGGTATCCCTGTCTGTGCGGATTAACCATATTAGATCATTTTCCTTGGGGATATGTAAAGTCCCATGTCTACGCTGATAAACCAGACACAAAAGAACACTAGGAAGACAAGATTCGACGCGTTATGGCCGAAATGCAGCCTGATTTAATGCGTAGAGTCTGTGAAAATGAGATCTATAGATTACGCCATATACGCGCGAGCCTCGGAGGCCATATACCCAAAATTGTTTTAAAATTATAAATGCCAAATGTTAATCTTTGGAATAAACCACATATTTACAGAATAAACGTATTTTGTTCTGATTTATTTTAATTTAAAGTTCGCCGCCTCTATAAAAATATACAGCCTTTATATTATGTAATATATGCCACGAAAAAAGCGATAAATATCAGCCACTTTATGCTAAAGGAATCGAACAATGTATTATGGTGATCGTCACTACTGCGTCACTACATGGAATCTTCACGATACTACGATTAATGATAATGACTCTTTGATTAGAGTTTAGACATAATGTCAGGGTTTGGTTGAAAAGTAAAGCGAGTTCCCTGAATTAGGGTACTCTGACCTACAAAATGCTTTAGTTGTCCTGGTAAAGGCGCTACAGGCGATTAGTAATTAATTTTTCTCAAAGAGAAGATAAAGCTTGGGAAAGTGGATCTTCTAGGAGTATCCATGACCATATATCAGTTCGACAGAGAACACGGCCACACAAGCATAGCCCAGAGTCTGGCGGCTTGATTACCAGAACGAATCTCCGACTGGTATGCAAAAACACCAAGGTTAACCATAATGTTGGTAACATACAGGGTTGCTATTACTAAGCAAGAAACAATCTCTGGCAAACCATTACTTCTGTACTCTTGTAAACTTACTTCCTTGTTGACTTATTTTAGATGGAGAATACAATTTCAGCTGGTCAGACTAGTTCCAATAATATTTTTTATGAAATGCTTACATTTTAAAATCATGTATTGCATTCCTTTTTTCTACGGTTGGCTTTCACAAGATTTGCAATAATAGTGTTGTAACCTTGATTTTATTACGCGTTACGCACATTGCTTCTATGTTCGCATTCACTCGATTCCAATCCCTAAATTTCGAAATAATAAGTTGTAAAAAAGAGATAAACCAAGCCAAATACGAGGGTTGTTCCAAAAGTAAAGCCTCGTATTTTTTTAACTTAAAAAGTTGAAGATCTACAAAGAGGGGAGTGCTACCATTAAAACGGCCAACATTTTGTGCTATAGAATTTATTTTCCTACATAGTTTCATTTTCAATGCACTTTTTTCTAGCGATGAACGATGATTGTGCAAAGGTGTCCAAAGCGCGCGTTGTCATACGAGGGTCGCTTCAAAACTTAAAAAGTTGAAGAGACACGAAGACGGGAATGATACAGTTAAAACGAGCAACATTTTCTGCTCCAGAATTTATTTTTCTACATAATCACCACCATTGTCAATGCATTTTTGTAAGTAATTCAATGACGTAAGTCTGTTCTGACGCACGTCCATGACAGAGGTAGCTTTCTAATAGTCTCACACTGTCAATATCTGCAACAGAGCGATGAAACATTCAGGTCAGGTGAAATAGACATATAGGAGGCATTTCTTTTGTAACGCCTCTCGTATTTTTAGAGTTCGTTCTTTCACAAGATTGGCAAATATCCCAATAGTGTTGTAACCTTGTTTTTATTATGCGTTTCACATAGTGCTTCTGTGTTCGCCTTCGCTGGATTTCAATACCTAAATTTCCCAAACGGTTAATACGCCGTAAAAAAGAGACAAAACCGAGTCAAATATCTTAAAGAGTCTCCTTCGACTAATTCGTTTTATAAAACGTTCAGATTTTAAAAATCAATCGCAGTCTCGTTGCCGATCGATGTGTTTCCCGCTCTACGCTATAATCAAAAATGGCGTCTTTTGGCGTAATAACTACTTTTGCGAACCAACACTTCTAGCGGAAACTTATTGTTGTTAATAACTGTTTTTTTTTCTCTCGCAGTGTTTAAGTCTATAAGTGCTGAGGCGTTTACATTGGTTGTACAAGCAGAACCGTGTTATTGTACAAGAACAAGGAAAACTTTGCAACAACAAAAAAGGAAGAAAACAAAAACCAAGGTTTTCTTTTAAAAACTCTTCAAATTCGATTTAATTTGGTCTCCGCTGAGAATTTTAATTAAGGATACTTCTTCAATACGATTTGCCTTTAAGGCAATCGATATTTTCTCCAGTTGCTTTTGCTTTTTCGCATACCATTTTCGAAATGGCATAATAATATTAATTTTACTCATACCTAATTAATAAAATTAATTACTGCGCAGTCGGACTTACATAATTTGCTTTGAGTTTGTGAAATAATAACTAACAGTTTAAATAGAGATAAAATGTTTCATTATATCAGGGAAAAACACCCAACTACACAAATTATCATTTTGTCTTTTAGTTTACAAATGAATAAAATCGATATCTATCTATATATTTTTCTTAGTTTGTCTGTCTGCCCGTACCACTTTTTCTCGGAAACTACTAAGCCGATATGGCTGAAATTTTGCCTGGACCTTTATGAAAATAACTGAATTATTATGGTATGTGTTCGATGCACGATTATGAATTGATAGAGATTAATAGTAATCAGTCACTACAATGCCACATTTAATCTAAAAAAAATTACTGGTCCGATCGGGCTGAAATTTTGTATGGATCATTGTTGTTATAAGATTCAGCGATTTAAGTATTATGGGATCTGTTTGATGAAGAATTCGCAGTTAATATGGATTAATAAATATTTCTATTTAATGCAAAACTGGGCACAAATTTAACTATAGTAAATCATCAATTAGGCATCAAGCAATCATATTAAGTCAACGGACTATAACGTTTTCTCGTTTATAACAGGCTAAATTATATATATATATATATATATATATATATATATATATATATATATATATATGTATATACACACACATATATATAAATACATATATATATATATTATATTATATATGTATTATATTATACAGGCTAAATTATATATATATATATAAATATATATTAGATTAGATATTATATATATATATATATGACTATTTCATTTAATCATATAAATTAATATACGAAGATATCATTTTATGCGATAATTTGTAGTATTTACTTCAACAGTGCTAAATATGTAGGTAGAGCTAGGTAGTAAGTTATGAAAATATATATGGCAATCAAGCTTCAGCCTGAAGAATTCTCACGAAAATGAAAACGCGGAATATTCTATGTACCTTAATTCCTATATATATTTTCATAACGTATATATATATATATATATATATATATATATATATATATATATACGCTTAAATTGATCGCATGCGACTCGATCTTGAATCATATGCCCAAGACAAGGATCCAAAACGGGCATTATTTTAAATTTATGCATCACAAGTTATCAAGGCTTGGAGGCAACTCAAAGATTAGGGTTAAGTGTTAGATCGATAGTTAGACAAGATCAGTTATTGTGGAATTTGAATAAGGGCTAGATTATGTAAATGGACGACTCACTAAGAATTTATTTAGATTAGACTTGAAGACGACCATGTTATAGTAAGCCGGAAGTAGACAAACGGTATTGCGTTCCACAGACGGCCAGTTCTAGAGAGGAAACTCTGCTTATGGAATTTTCATTAAGTTTTGGGCACAGATAGCAAGTGAGGAAATTTGTTGGCCGTTGTTTAAGCTAGGCGGGCATTTGTTGTGAAAGTTTTACGTGCAATGACCATAGATTGGAGCTCAGTCGAACACTTACCATAAAAGTATCGATACAGGAGATATAGACTCGTAACGTCTCTTCTGTGAAAAACAGGGGGTAGGAAGGAGGAAGGTTCACCGCCCACTTACTTTCGAAGACGGTTTTTTACTCCGCCAAGGCAGGAAAGTTACTTTTAGGAATTCCATCCCAGATGTGGCAACAATTTTTAAACTTATGAATACTATTATGGCATATATTCTCATAGAATTGCATGATCTATTCATTGCTTGCTTTCTAGCTTATTTGACTAGTTGATCTAGTAGTCTCCACAAATTCGCAGTTTTGACATCTCATTGTAAAACAGCTTGTTTATCTTTATAGTTTGTTTCCAAGAACTGTAGGTTTATGGAACTCCCTTACTGCTGACCGTTTTCCTCGTACGTAAAGCCTTACTCATTTCAAGACAAATAAGTATCTCTCTTTTTTTTTCAATAATTTTTTAGTCTAATCATCTCCTTATCTCAGGTGGCTTCATATATTGTCTAGAACCGTTTCCATGAAAGAGAAGGCAGCATAGGCAGAAGAAGATAGAAGAGAACTGCATAAGAGCCTTCATCACTAGGGGCTATCTGCAAATGTTCCAATTTCAATAGAACCTGACGGACCAGGATAGGCCTGCACCGTCACAACAAATGTTTCAATTCAACAATTAATTAGTGTTCGACGCAGAACTTCATTGTATCCGAAACCTACGAATGCCAATAAGCAACAAACAAAAACTTGAACTTTGTATTCATAGGAATCATTCTGACGTGGTTTCTACAGATTTCTATGCGCAGCTGATACAAGGTTTTAGATGCCCTAAATAAATAAACTCGAAGAATTGTCTCAGTTTCTTTTTTTAAGTTCAATGTAAAAAAAAAAAAACACGAAAGAAGATTTATAATCCATTTTTCATATTTTTACGTCAGAATATGACATGAGACCAAACTTAAACCGCTCCTACTTTTTTTCTAAAACAATCGATTTAAAAGTTTCGCCGTTTTTTTTGTTGTTGTTGTTGCTTTTTTGTTTAGTTTTTTGTTGTTTTTTTATTCTTGTTTTTGTTTTGTTTTTGTTTTTCGTTTGGTTGAAAAACATGTTTTTTATCATCAACTGCATTGATAAAGGAGATCTATCTTTATAGATGTGTTCAGACATATCTATATGAGATGTCGCCTGACGGGAGCGGCTGTTTTAAATAGCATTTTCAGCGGTCTGTCAAACTTAATTTTGAAATAGCATTTGGAACACGTCATCACATATTTATAATAAGATTTTTATTTTGTATATTACACTTAAGTAAGAAATAGCATTTTCTTTTGTATATCACGCTTAAGTTAGAAATAGCATTTCTGTATGTCACGCTTACGTTAGAAATAGCATTTTATTTTGTATGTTACGCTTAAGTTAGAAATAGCATTTTCTTTTACAGGTTACGCTTAAGTTAGAAATAGCATTTTTGTATGTCACGCTTAAGTAAGAAATAGCATTTATTTTGTATGTAACGCTAAAGTTATAAATAGCATTTTTGTATGTCACGCTTCAGTTGACAATAGCATTTTCTTTTGTATGTAACGCTTAAGTTAGAAATAACATTTTCTTTTCTATGTTATGCTTAAGTTAGAAATAGCATTTTTGTATGTTACGCTTAAGTCAAAAATAGAATTTTCTTCTGTATGTAACGCTTAAGTAAGAAATAACATTTTCTTTTGTATGTTACGCTTAAGTTAGAAACAGCATATTTGTATGTCACGCTTTAATAAGAAATAGCATTTTCTTTTGTATGTTACGCTTAAGTTAGAAATAGCATTTTTGTTTTGTATGTTACGCTTGAGATAGAAATAGAATTTTCTTTTGTATGTTAAGCTTAAGTTAAAATAGCATTTTACTTTGTATGTCACGCTAAAGGTAGAAATAGCATTTTCTTTTGTATGTTACGATTAAGTCAGAAATAAAATTTTCTTTTGTATGTTACGCTTAAGATAGAAATAGCATTTTCTTTTGTATGTAACGCTTCAGTTAGAAATGGCATTTTTGTATGTCACGCTTAAGTAAGAAATAGCAGTTTCTTTTGTATGTCACGCTTAAGTTAGAAATAGCCTTTTTTTAGTATGTTACGCTTAAGTTAGAAATAGCATTTTCTGTTGTATGTTACGCTTAAGTTAGAAGTAGCCTTTTCTTTTGTATGTAACGCTTAAGTTAGAAATAGCATTTTTGTATGTCACGCTTAAATAAAAAATAGCATTTTCTTTTGTATGTTACGCTAAAGTAAGAAATAGCATTTTTGTATGTCATGCTGTAGTTAAATACAGCATTTTCTTTTGTATGTTACGCTTAAGTTACAAATAGCATTTTTGTATGCCCCGTTTAAGTTAGAAATAGAATATTTTAATGTAACGTTTAAGTTAGAAATAATATTTTTGTATGTCACGCTTAAGTCAGAAATAATATGTTTTGTACGTAATGCTTAAGTTAAAAATAGCATTTTTGGTGGTCACGCTTAAGTTAGAATTAATATTTAAGTTAGAAATAGCATTTCTTTAGCGTGACACAAAAATGCATTTTCTATTGCATGTTACGCGTCAGCTAGATATAGAATTTTTGTATGTCACGCTTAAGTTAGAAGTAATATTTTTTGTATGTCACGCTTGAGTTAGAAATAGCATTTTCTTTTGTATGTTATGCTAAAGTTTGAAATAGCATTTTCTTTTGTATTTCACGCTTAAGTTAGAAATAGCATTTTTGTGCGTCCCGTTTAAGTTAGAAATACCATTTTCTTTTTTATGTAACGCTTAAGTTAGAAATAGCATTTTTATATTATAGGCTTCAGTTAGAAATAGCATTTTCTTTTGTATATTACGCTTAAGTTGGAAATAGCATTTTTGTATGTCACGCTTAAGTTAGAAATAGCATTTTTTTTTGTATATCACGCTTCAGTTAGAAATGGCATTTTTGTATGTCACGCTTAAGTAAGAAATAACATTTTCTTTTGTATGTCACGCTTAAGTTAGAAATAGCTTTTTCTTTAGTATGTTACGCTTAAGTTAGAAATAGCATTTTCTGTTGTATGTTACGCTTAAGTTAGAAATAGCCTTTTCTTTAGTATGTCATGCTAAAGTGAGAAATAGCATTTTTGTATGTCATGCTAAAGTAAGATAAGGCATTTTCTTTTGTATGTTACGCTTAAGTTACAAATAGCATTTCTCTATTTAACGCTTGTTTAAAAGTTAAAAATAGCTTGTTTAAAGTTAGAAATAGCATTTTCTTTTGTATCTTATGCTTAGGTCAGAAATGACATTTTCTTTTCTATGTTACGCTTAAGTGAGAAATAGTATTTTTGTATGTCACGTTACAGTTATGATATTTTTTGTATGTTACGCTTTTTTTCTGTATGTCACGCTTAAGATAGAAATAATATTTTTCTATGTCACGCTAAAGTTAGAAATAATACTTTTTGCATGTTAAGCTTTAGTTAGCAATAGCATTTTTGTATGTCGCGCTTCAGTTAGCAATAATATTTTTTGTATGTTACGCTGAAGTTTAAAATAATATTTTTGTATGTCAAGCTAAAGTTAGAAATATTTTTTGTATGTTACGCTTAAGTTAGAAACAATATTTTTTGTATGTTACGCTTAAGTAAGAAATAGCATTTTTGTATATCACGCTAAAGTAAGAAATAATATTTTGTATGTCACGCTAATGTTCGAAATAATATTTTTAGTATGTCACGCTAAAGTTAGAAATAGCATTTTTTGTGTGTAAGCTTAAGTTAAAAATAGTATTTTTGTATGTCACGTTAAAGTTAGAAATAATATTTTTTATGTCACGCTAAAGTCAGAAATAATATTTTTGTATGTTACGCTAAAGTTAGAAATAATATTTTTGGATGACACGCTTCAGTGACCAATAGCATTTCTGTATGTCATGCTTAAGCTAGAAATAGCATTTTTGTATGTCACGCTAAAGTTAGAAATAGCATTTTTGTATGTCACGCTAAAGTTAGAAATTATACTTTTGGATTTCACGCTAAAGATAGAAATAATATTTTTTGTATGTTACGCTTAAGTTAGAAATAGCATTTTTGTATGTCACGCTTAAGTAAGAAATAAAATTTTCTTTTGTATGTTACGCTAAACTTAGAAATAATATTATTGTTAGAAATAATATTTTTTGTGAGAAATAATATTTTTTTATGTCACGCTAAAGTTAGAAATAATATTTTTGTATGCTACGCTTGAGTTAGAAATATGTTACGCTTAAGTTAGAAATAATACTTTTTGTATGTCACGCTTAAGTTAGAAATAGCATTTGTGTATGTCACGCTAAAGTTAGAAAAAATATTTTTGTATGTTATGCTTAAGTTAGAAATACTATTTTTGTGTGTCACGCTTCAGTTAGAAATGGTATTTTTGTATGTCATGTTAGAAATAATATTTTTTGTATGTTACGCTTAATTTAAAAAGAACATTTTCTTTTGTATATTACGCATAATTACGAAATAGCATTTTGGGATGTCATGCTTAGATCAGAAATATTTTTTATATGTCACGCTGAAGTTAGAAATAATATTTTTTGTATGTCACGCTTAAGTTAGAAATAATATCTTTGTATGTTACGCTTAATTTATAAATAATATTTTTGTATGTTACGCTTAAGTTAGAATTACTATTTTTGTATGTCACGCTTTAGTTAGAAACAGCACATTTGCATGTAACACTAAAGTTAGAAATAATATTTTTTGTATTTTATTCTTAAGTCAGAAATAACTTTTTTGCATGTCACGCTTAATTTGGAAATATTCTTTTGTATGTAACGCTAAAGTTAGAAATAATATTGTTTGTATCTTAGGCTTTAGTTAGAAATCGCATTTTTTATATCACGCTTAAGTTTGAAACAGCATGTTCTTTTGTAAGTCACTATTAAATATGAAATAGCATT
This sequence comes from Euprymna scolopes, assembly GCF_053919585.1. Lineage (NCBI taxonomy): Eukaryota > Metazoa > Mollusca > Cephalopoda > Sepiida > Sepiolidae > Euprymna > Euprymna scolopes. Next base: position 40,888,839 of record NC_136486.1, on the reverse strand, counting down.
TTTGTACGTCACGCTTAAGTTAGAAACAGTATTATCTTTTGTATGTTACGCTCAAGTTCTAAATAGCATTTTCTTTTGTATATCACGCTTAAGTTAGAAATAGCATTTTCTATTGTATGTTACGCTTAAGTTAGAAATAGCATTTTCTATTGTATGTCACGCTTAAGCTAGAAATAGCATTTTCTTTTGTATGTTTCGCTTAAGTTCGAAATAGAATTTTCTTTTGTATGTCACGCTTAAGTTAGAAATAGCATTTTCTATTGTATGTTACGCTTAAGTTAGAAATAGCATTTCCTTTTATATGTTACGCTTAAGTTAGAAATAGCATTGTCGTATGTAACGCTTCTTTTAGAAATGGCAGTTTTGTATATCACGCTAAATGTAGAAATAACATTTTCTGCTGCATGTTACGCTTAAGTTCAAAATAGCCTTTTTGTATGTCACGCTTGAGTAAGAAATAGCATTTTCTTTTGTATGCCACGCTAAAGTTAGAAATAGCATTTGGTTTTGTATGTTACGCTTTAGTTAGAAGTAGCATTTTTGTATGTTCCCCTTAAGTTAGTAATAGCATTATCTTTTGTATGATACACTAAAGTTATAAATATCATTTTTGTACGTCACGCTTATGTTAGCAATTGCATTTTCTTTTGTATGTTATGCTGAAGTAAGAAATAGCATTTTCTTTTGTATGTTACGCCAAAAACAGAAATAGTATTTTCTGTTGTATGTTACGCCTAAGTAAGAAATACAATTTTCTTTTGTATGTAACGCAAAAATAATATTTTTTATATGTCCCGCTAAAGTTAGAATAGTATTTATTGTATGTGACGCTAAAGTTAGAAATAATATTTTTTGTAAGAAATAATATTTTTTGTATGTCACTCTTAAGTTAGAAATAATATATTTTGTATGTTACGCTTAAGTTAGAAATAATATTTTTCGTATGTCACGCTTAAGTTAGAATATGTTTGTATCTCACGCTTAAGTTAGAAATATAATTTTTGTATGTCACGTTTAAATTGGAAATATAATTTTGTATGTCACGCTAAAGTTAGAAATAATATTTTTTATGTCACGCTTAAGTTAGAAATAGCATTTTCTTTCTTATGTTACGCTTATGTTAGAAATAGTATTTTCTGTCACGCTTAATTTAGAAATAGCATCTTTGTATGTCACGCTTCAGTTAGAAATAGAATTTTCGTATATCACGCTTAAGTCAGAAATAGCATTTTCTTTTGTATGTTACGCTTAAGTTAGAAATAGTATTTTTTATGTCACGCTTCAGTTAGAAATAGCATTTTCTTTTGTATGTTACGCTTAAGTTAGAAATAGCATTTTTGTATGTCACGCTTCAGTTAGAACTAGCATTTTTTTGTATGTCACGCTTAAGTTAGTAATTGCATTTTCTTTTGTATGTTACGCTTAAGTTAGAAATAGCATTTTTGTGTGTCACGCTTAAGTTAAAAATAGCATTTTCTTTGGAATTTTACGCTTAAGGAAGAATTAGCATTTTCGTTTGTATTTTACGCTTAAGTTAGCAGTAGTATTTTTGTATGTCACGCTTAAGTAGAAAATAGCATTTTTGTATGTCACGCTTTAGTTAGAAATAGCATTTTTGTATGGCACGCTAAGTTAGAAATAGCATTTTCTTTTGCATGTTACGCTTAAGTTAGAAATAGCATTTTCTTTTGTATGTTATGCTTAAGTTAGAAATAGCATTTTTGTATGTCACGCTTCAGTTAGAAATAGCATTTTTGTATGTTACGCTTTAGTATGTAATAACATTTTCTGTTGTACGTTACGCTTAAGTTAAAATACCATTTTTGTATGTCACTCTTAAGTTAGTAATAGCATTTTTTATGATACGCTTAAGTTAGAAATAGCATTTTTGTATGGCACGCTTAAATTAGAAATAGCATTTTTTTTGTATGTTGTGCTTAAGTTAGAAATAGCATTTTCTGTTGTATGTCACGCAGAAATAATATTGTTTGTATGTCCAGCTCCAGTTAGAAATAATAGTTTTTGTATGTCACGCTAAAGTTAAAAATAATATTGTTTGTATGTCAAGTTAGAAATAGCATTTTTTGTGTTACGCTACAGTTAGAAATAGCATTTTTTTCTTATATTACGCTTAAGTTAGAAATAGTATTTTCTTTTATATGTAACGACTTATTTAGAAATAGCATTTTTGTATGTCATGCTTCAGGTAGAAATAGCATTTCTGTATGTCACTCTAAAGTTCGAAATAATATTTTTGTATGTTACGCTTACGTTAGAAATAATATTTTTTGTATGTTACGCTTAATTTAGAAATAATATTTTTGTATGCCATGCTAAAGTTGGAAAATAATATTTTTTTGTAGGTTACGCTTAAATTAGAAATAATATTTTTTGGGTGTTACACTTAAGTTAGAAATAGCATTTTTGTATGTCACGCTAAAGTTAGAAATAGCATTTTTGTATGTCATGCTAAAGTTAGAAATAATATTTTTTGTATGTCACGCTAAATTTAGACATAGCATTTGTGTATGTCACGCTAAAGTTAGAAATAAGATTTTTGTATGCTACCCTTAAGTTAGGCATAGAATGTTTGTATGTCACGCTTAAGTTATAAATAATATTTTTGTATGTCACGCTAACGTTAGAAATAATATTTTTTCTATGTTACGCTTAGTTAGAAATAGCATTTTTGTATGTCACGCTAAAGTTAGAAATAATATTTTTTGTATGTTACGCTTAAGTTAGAAATAGCATTTTTGTATATCACGCTTAAGTTAGAAATAGCATTTTTGTATGTTACGCTAAAGTTAGAAAGAGCATTTTTGTATCTTGTTTTTGTAAGTTAGATAATAATAATAATAAACGTGTCTTTTAGTATGTCACGTATAAGATAGAACTACCATTGTCTTTTATATGATACGCTTAAGTTTGAAATAGCATTTTTGTATGTCACGCTTAAGTTAGTTAGAACTAGCATTTTCTTTTGTATGTTACGCTTGAGTTTGAAATAGCATCTTCGGTTGTTTGCTTCACAGTTGTTTGATATAACACCTATTTTTTATTACGGTTAAGTTTCAAATAATACATGTTTTGTCTTCTACGTTTAGGTTTGAAAATAATTCATATTTATTTCACACATTTAAGTTCAAAATATCCTTTTGTTTTTCTTTAGTTTGTCTGTCACAATTAAGCTTGAAATAGCATTTTTATATGTAATGTTTTTGTTTTAAATAGCATTTTTTTATTTTATCTGTCATGTATGTTTGAAGGAGCGTTTTCTTTTGTCATGATAAAGTTTGAATTAGCATTTTCTATTATCTGTCACGATGATTTTTGAAATAGGATATTCGAGGATCTGTCACACTTGTTTATGTCATGTACGTCTGCTAGTTGGAGGATATGTACGTCCGTCACACGCTATTTTGAAATTAGAATTCTCTAGAACTGAACGTGGTTATTTAATGGACGGTTCTAAAGAAGATTCTTCATTGCACTCCTTTTCGAAACCCGATGAATTGAAAGGGAAATACAATCGAATAAATAATCTCAGACAAAAATGCGCATTTTGAGAAGCTTACAGAAAAAATACAAGCAGGAAATAAAAACATGAGAACGTTTTGTTTTTCATGCTTTCGATTTGCGATTGATTTTTAAAGATAAGTTGCCTAAAGCCAATATATTTACACAAATTGTGTACGATATTCGCCATCAGAGTAAAATATAGTTTAAATTCCGACGCATTACGAAATTACACTATTATGTATCTCGTTCTTCAAAAGATCCAAAAACTATGATATAAAAAATAGTTTACTATTTATATTTTGGGTTATTCGAACTACTATTCTCGTTCTTAAGTGTTGTTCTGACAACGTTTCGGACAATGTAACCACTGGACTTCTTCAGATATATCTTCTCGAATTCCGGAATCTTTTTGTTGAACTCTGGAATCGGTACAGAATTTCGAACGGAGTTCTATATTTACTTCACGGAAGAAGCATACTAGAAGTCAAGTATTTCGCAATTGTATTCTTAGTATCGCCCACGCTCAGCATTGAACCTTCAACATCCAGAAGAGTGTCACTTAGAACTGAAGTTTACTTAGTACTTTATATGTTACGCTGAGGACAAATTTCCAAATTCTACACAAAATCTAGACATTATTAAACATCTCCATTCAACACCGAGAAAGATCGCTTATCACAGACATTCGTCATTATAACTGGACAAATGAAGAAAGTAAAACACAAAAGAAAAAATAACAATGTATATAGCTTGCTGAGGATTGCCGGAATGGCCAGAATATTTTCTTTATATTGTTTGCATTTATTGAAAAAAAAAATCTTGTATCGTGTTTTATGATCAAAACACTCGATGCAACTATTCTTCGGATTTTTTCGGCTTTATGTCACCATGCCCGATTCTTTTTCATTTTTATTAAGTTTAAAACTTCTATTTCTTTTTTAGATGAGTTAGCGCGGAGAATGTTCCAAATTGATATAATAATATAATTGTTTCTGCGTTACGAAACAGATGCTGTAAAAAGTTGACATTTTGAAGGGAATAGATGATCAGTAATGGAAGGTTTGATTATTTAAGAGGTTTAACAAGAGCTCATTTGCATTAGATTAGAAAACGGTAATCTTATAGTCAGTTGGGAAGCAGCCATGAGAAACCGTGTGCCACAAGCGAACACTTCTAGGAAAGAAACTTTGTTCAAGGAATTTTCTTTTAGTTTTAAGCGCTGATAGATATTAACGGAAATTATTGACGGTTGCTATAGCTAGACGAATATGCGTTGCGGATGTTTTGCAGAGGGGACGATAGATTCAAGATCAGTTGAGCACCGTCCATGAAGAGTAATGACAAAGCAGAGATAGACTCACAACGTTTTCTATAGAGAAAAGGGAAGTAGGAAGGCGAAAAGGTTATTGCCCACTAGATTTCGAATGCGGTTTTGTATCCTGTCAACGCAAGAAAGTGTACTCTTAGCATATCCTGCCTAGACGTGCAACAGTACTCCATCTTAGAACGTATTTGGCTCTTGTGTAGATAGATAATTGCGTCGGGAGTGACATACTTTTTGAAGCGATAGAAGAATCCAACAATTTATCGAGCTGTTTTGGTAACGGATCTGATGTAAGTCTTCAATTTCGGGTCAGGAACGAAGGTCAGTCTGAGAAGTTTATTAAAGTATGTTGCTTCCACAAAGCAAGAACAGTTTTTATTTGTTTTTTGGTTTTCTATATTTTTTTAACTTTTATATTTATTGTAATGCTTGGCATTTGTGTACTGATTCTTCTTATATTAGTATTTGTAGGGTTTAATAATCTGCATATAAGTTATCTTGGTGTGTGTTGTATTCTCTTGCTTAATTTTTCCTTGGATGATAAAAACTTTGTTCCTTTGTTGATACTAATTATTATTTGTCTACACGTAAAATGTTATGTAGACATGTAAAAGCTATGAATAGCACAAATACCATGCCCTTAACCTGACGACACACTGCAGTAATGAAACGCAGACCTCCCCTTGTAACTGAACTGCCATAAAAATATTTTAATAACTTTATTTTCATATATATACATACATATATATACATATATATACATATGCATACACATATATATACACACATATGTATACATATATATTGGCATACACATATATATACATATATATATACATAAAGATGCATATATACATGATGATGATTGCAACGTCTTGTCAGACGAGTGCCACTCCCTCAGATATTTAAAATCCATGAGCCCAAATTCCTGAGGGAGTATCTATACAGAGATGATGTTACAGAGTCTTAGCTTTGTACGACAGCTAAGTCTCTCTCTCGGTTCAAAATGTTGAGATCCAGCAACAAACAAGAGCAAGATAGCCAGCAAAAAATTAAACTGCAGACCAGCTTAATATATACTGGTCTCCCGCTTTATGGTTTTTTAAATCAGAGATTTGCTTCTCCTAGAAAGGTTGCCTTCACCACGGCTTACGGGAGCCCTCTCTATCTCAATACACATATACACACACACAAATATACACGGTGCTAGTTGGCCGTTGGCCCAGAAAAAGAGTTAATTCGCCCTTTTAGTCGCCGGTGATCCGACCATGAGGCAGGTAGTACTGGGTTACATGGTACCAGTAGCATATGACATGACCTGACACATACATACATATATACATACACACATATATATATATGCATACATATGTCGACATACGTATATATACATACATATATATACATGCATATATATATACATGCATATATATACATACATATATATATATACATACATATATATACATGCATATATATATATATACATGCATATATATACATACATATATATACATGTCTATATATATGCATACATATATATAGACATGCATGTATACATACATATGTATACATACATATACATATACATACATTTTTTACATGGAGGTCACCACTTATCAAGGCCCAGAAGCCACTCGGGGATAAGGGTTATTTTGTGTACAGTAATCAACGGGATAGTGTTGCAGTATTAATTAGTATTGGAGATTTGATGAAGTGTCATTACTTAAGGGGGCAATTCATCAGGAATGTGTGTACGTTGGACATGAAGACATCCATGTTGAAGTCAGGAGGGAAACAGGCAAGCGGTAGTGAGTTCCACAGTCATGCACTTCTAAGACAGAAGCTTTGTTCATGGAATTTACGTTTTGATTTAGACACAGATAAAGAGCGGGGAAAATTATCGGCAGTGGTTTCAGTTAGACGGGTGTTTAGCGTGGAAGATTGGCGAGAGGGGACCAGAGATTGGACCTCAGACGAGCACCTGTCATGAAAATAACGATAAAACAAAGACAGGCTCGAAGCGTCTCTTCTGTGGGAGAGAGGTTGCAGGGAAGAGAAAAGGGCATCCCCCACTAAACTACGAAGTCTATTTTGTACTCTGTCAAGGCAGGATAGGCTGTTTTTATCAGCTCCTGCCCAGATGTGGCAGTAGTATTCCATCCTTGGATGTACTTAGCTTTTATATAGATAGAGAATTGCATCAGCAGTGAGATATTTTCTGAGGCGGTAGAAGGATCCCACCATTTTTCCAGCGACCTTGGCAATAGACTTGATGTACGTTTTCCATTTAGATTAGGAGTAAAGGTAAACTCCAGAAGCTTGTCAAAACATGGGGCCTGCCCTAGACGAGAGCCATCCATTTCAATTGATGCCAGATGAGGATCAGAGCGTTGATGATGTAAAGATAGAAGTTTGGTTTGAGATGCATTAAAGGTAACCAGTCACATCTTCTCCCACTGTACCACGCTCTCGAGATCAGAGAAGAGAGAATCAGAGAGAACTTTGTCGTTTACGGCCTTTGATGTGTTGCCGAAGATGATCGTGTCATCAGCATAGATGTCAACGTATGTGTTTTGGAAGATCATTGATGTAGATCAGGAAGAGAGTTGGGCCCAGAATGGACCCCTGAGGGACTCCACCATTAATACTGGGAGCCTCTGATTTTTACCATCAACCACTACTCTTATGAGCCTATCAGAGAGAAATGATTTAATGATTGAGAAAACAGTTCCAGTTATACCGTAGATGGAAATCTTGTGAAGAAGGCCTTTATGCCATATCTTATCGAAGGCCTTTGATATGTTAAGAGCAATTGCCCTAGAAAGAAAGCCTTTGTCGAGAGATTCGCTAATCCTATGAGATATAACCGTTAGCACATCTGTTGTAGATCTTTCAGAACGGAAACCATATTGCATGTCACTAAGAAGGTTATTTCTGCTGAGGTGGTTGACTATTTCTCTATTTAATATGGATTCCAGTAACTTACTCATGACACAGGAGACTTATTGGTCTGTGCTGAAAGGGAGATGACTTATCACCTGAATTCTTAAATACAGGGCATACTGATGAGGTTTTCGAGGATCTTGGAAAACACTTCACCTTAAGGCAACGCTTAAACAGTTTTGTAAGTATGGCGGCAAGTTCTGGTTGAAGCTTTTTTAACACTATAATTGGGACGCCAGGATCAGTTGCTTTACTGGAATCAAGGTTCTTGATTAGCTTGGCGACTTCACGCACAGATATTTGTATGTTACCTTGCGTGTTGTGTGTTATAGGAGGAAATACGGGAGTTGATGGCCATCGTCGCATAGGGTAGAATTAGATGCAAAGTTCTTGGCAAATAATTTGGCCTTGTCCGATGCTAGCGAGATGACCTCTGGTCCATTGATTATGGTTGGGATAGAACGCACGCTTCTGTTCAGGATCCTATTTGTTATTTGCCAAAACTGGTGGGAACCAAGCCGCTGATCAGCTACTTTAGATTTAACGGACTGAGCATATAGCTCTCTAGCATTTTTATTACTCTTTTACAGTTGTTTCTGGCGTTCCTGGGACCAGCTGTAGCCTCAGCGCATCTATTACGTTGGTAGCTATGGAAGAAGTGATTTCTGTGCGCGATAGCAGCAACACATTCTGGGGAGAACCATAGCTGGCTGTTAGGTTTTTGTTGGAATATTTTGGATGGTATGAATCGGTCTATGCCTACAATTAACTATTCGGTCAGGTCTGACACTATAGAGGACACATCCATTTTAAACATGGCCTGCAGAGGTAGATCAGATATGAATGTACGGAAGCTATCTCAGTCAGCCATAGAGTATCGGTATGCAGTACGGTGGGGAGGTACGTCTGAGGACTTATTACATTTCATTTTTATCTTAACTGATACAACCGAGTGGTCGGAGGATCATAGAGGAGATAGAACGGAACATGAACATATCTCAGGAGAAGTTGAGAGAAAAAGGTTTAGAAGGCTTGCATACTGACCGGTAGTATCGGGCACATGGGTGGGCTCGCGAACAATCTAAGTGAGATCATAGGCAATGGCGAAATCATGACAGAACCTCCCCCTCATCATCTATCTTATTTGAGTAGGTTAGCAATTCCACGTTATGGACATTGAAGTCACCGCAAATGTGAATGTTAACCGAGAGATGTGCAGACAGTATGTGGTCTATTTTCTCAGATATACTCTTAAAGATAGTAACTTAGCTGTTGTGGGGGCGATAGAGGGCAAATATAAATGCAGTGGTGTAAGCTAGTGCAACCCGGAAGCACATATAAGGTAAATTAGGGTCTTATCTGCAGATGTCCCTGCCACACGGGAAGCCATCTTTAATGTAGGCACATATTCCATGCCCATGACGATCTTGGGGGTAAGATTTAGATGTTAAGTTAGAGTATCCTTTAATTATGAACTCATCTAGGGAAGTGGTCGGCCCTACACTAGTTTCGCTTAGAAAGAATATGTCCGGTTTCGTCTCCTGTAATTGTGTTTCAACCATTGGGAGGTTGGAACTTAGACTCCTGATGTTGGGGAAAGAGACATGGTAGTAGAGGTCTACGTTGGAGGATGGGGTTCTAGGTTTACTCGTGTTTTTTGGGGGGGGGATATTTCATGTTGAGGTTTTGGGATTTGTGGAACAGGTCGGCATACTTGGTTAGAGCAGGATAGAGAGGAAAAGTAAGAGAGAAAAGGACAGGAAATCTTTTTTGTAGCACATGATAAGGTAAAGCCGTAACAATTACCCACTATTATGGCATCGAGAGGCCCCACCAGAGACTACTGCATGGTCCAGAATCCATTCACCAAATGGCAATACAGTAGCCCCAGTATTTAGCACCTGCTGATAGGACAGCCTCCTTAGTGGTTAATCCAAGGTTCGGGTCCCTGACTATCAGGCGGATAACATCAGCCCAGATAAAATGTTTACCTCCAGCACCCTTACTAGTGACATGGCCACAAGGATAGACATAGAAACAGAAAAAATTCCGACGTCTCAAACTACTGTTCACGAAGTACTACTAACCTGGAAAGCAGCTTTTTTTCGCTCTTTGTAAGAAAAAAACTCATTTGAATGAGGACTGAGGGACAAAAAAGGAGAAGCGAGAATTACTGGAGCTGCCGATAACGCATCCACGGCATTATCTACTCTCCATTTAAAAAAATAAATAAATACACTAAAAATAAATAAATAGAAACATTTTTAAAATGGGTACGATGGACTTATTAATATCTACTTAGGATAAGTCCGGTGTTCAATTACCAATTTAGGACGCATATTGATGCGGGGATGTTTTTGGCGTAATCTATCTCGAGTTTGAATCTTCGAGCTTCACCTTATAATTAAAACCCAATAATGAACTTTTATAAATTTTTGAAATCGGCTTATTTTGTACTCATTTACATTTTTTTTTTTTAGTTTAGTTAATAGTTCAAGGTTTTAATTTGGAAGGTTCTTGTTTTCATTGGTGACTTTTTTTCTTTTCGTTTTAAATGTAAGAAAACAGTATTGGTTAAAAATAGCACATTTGACAAAAGATTTCAGGAACGAAAAAACGAAAAAGTAAGACAAGATAAGTAAGTTCCGAGTTTAAGTCAAAGCTGCAATAAGAAAAGAATAAAATATTTGCAATACAAACATGTTAGCGGTAATAAGACGAATAGATTTCAAAAGGTAATAGATAAAAACGTTTTTAACTTAGCTTTGGGTCTGGGAAGTGTGGCCCATCTTCTTGAGGTCATATCGAAAAAGAAGGAAAGCTAGTAGACCTAACTGATTTTATTCTAGGTATTAAAGGATATGGTGGAGGTTGGTGTGTGTTTGTTGGAGGGCAATGCTTTTATTTATTTTTTTATTTTATATATATACATATATATATACATGCATATATATATACGTATATATACATACATATATATACGAACATATATACATACAAATATATACATATATATACATATATAGATACATATATATACATACATATATGTACATAAATATACATATTCACATACGTATATATATACACATATATATACGTATATGTAAATATATATACATACATATATATGCATATATATACATATATATACGTATATATATACACGATTATTGCGATGTCTTGTCAGACGAGCGCACTCTCTTGGACACTTAATGTCCATGAGCCCAAATGCCTGAGGGAGTATCTATACAAAGATGATGTTACAGAGTTTTAGCTTTGCACGACAGCTAAGTCTCTGTCTCGGTTCAAAATGTTGAGATCCAATATAGCCAGCAACAAGTTAAAGTGCAGACCAGCTTAATGAAGATACTGATCTCCCGCTTTATGTTTTTTTAAATCAGAGATTTGCTTCTCCTAGAAAGGTTGCCTTAACCCCGGCTTCCGGGAGCCCCCGCCACCCCAACACACACACATATATATATACACACACAAATATATGCAGTGCTAGTTGGCCTTTGACCCCGAAAAAGGGTTCATTCGCCCTTTAGAAGGTCTTGTTTTTAATCCTTCAGGGAGACTAGCCACCCTCCTCACCAAACAAAGTCTGGTGGGGGAACCAGTTTAGTCGCAGGTGACCCGACCATAGGCAGGTAGTACTGGGTTACATGGTACCAGTAGCATATAACATCTGACCATATATATATATATATATATATATATATATATATATATATATATATATATGTTCATAACTAATGACTCAGGTTCGCGGGTTAATACTTTCATTACCCAATGGCTGAACTTTCGACTGATTTTTAAATTACTACTTTTTGTTTGGTCCGAGGCGCCACCTTTGTGAACGTGTCGTCTTAACGGGTTACCTCATTTTAACACGTACGTGCTTCGAATATTTTTATTCTTATTTAATAATTTATGCATATATATATATATATGTATATATATATATATATATATATATATATATATATATATTGTTTGCCGGTCGTAAAATACGCTTAAATATAGTTTAATTCGTGCAGGTGTCCTGTTCATTATTACAGAGCCAAATCTCTATTGAATATTATATTATACTGAATATATGTAGTAGTGATTTCAAAAAATGACTTTGGTGCCATCAGCTAAGATCGAAATGAAAACATCCTGTGCTCCAGCCACGTCTTTTAAAGATGTAGCTATTAAGAGACAGGTAAGAACTATGTAATATTGAGCGACATTAAGAAATGAATAAAATTTGGGCATGCGCAGAAATTAAAATATGTCAACAACCTGAAATGAACAGTTTGCATTCTAACGCCGATATATGTTTGTACGCGTTAATCACTATCCAAACAAAAGTTTACTTGTTATAAACCATCATTGGTGTATGATTACTATTTCCTGTTAATTTCAGTGTTATGTGAGCAGTAGTTTATGAGTTTATCGGTTAAATATTTACACGCAGACACACACACACACCTGTTTTATTCAAATAGATATGTGTATACCATATATATATATATATATATATATATATATATGTATATGTAGTATGTGTCTATCTCATTCTCTTTCTCCTCCTCTCCACCTTTCATTCTCCCTCACTCTCTCTCTCTAACTCTCTATCTCACTCTCTCTTTCTCTAACTCTCTATCTAGCTTTCTCTCTCTCTCTCTTTCTCTCTCTCTCTCTCTATATATATATCTATCTATCTATCTACCTATATATATATATATATATATATATATATATATATATATATATATATATATAACTACTTCATTTATTCACATAAATTTAATATCTGCGCATGCCCAAATGTCTAACAAAAAGCGTAGTTTATCAAGCAACAATATTTGCGAAAGAAAACCCGAATAACAAGAAATATTACATAGGCATGACTTGGATTTCAAAACCCGATACTATGACCACAAAAGCACATTCAAAAATAAAAAAACACCGTATAAAAACAACACTAGCGAATAAATACTGGGAACTCAAAGAAAGCGGACATTCGCCGGTAGTCGAATGGAAAATAATGAGACAAGCTACCACATGCAGACATTTAGACGACCCATGTAAATTATGCCTCCATGAAAAATTTTCTATCCTGTACTTTAAAGAACCTCAAAATCTATTAAACTGTAGGCGGGAAATAGCAAACAACTGTGCTCACAAAATAAAACTTACTCTAGGATAGCGATACAAAATAGCTTTAAAACTAACAATAACAATAGAAAACAAACAAATAAATAAATTAAATAAACATGAATATACATAAACGATCACACACATATATATGTGCATGTATGTGTGTACATATAAGTATATTTATATATATAAAAAAAGGAGAACGTCTACCTAAAACCACTAACCTAGTTCTAAAAAAGATCCTTTGTTTGATAAAATGCATGCCCATTGGCTGATAGGAAGGGGCGCGGTGGATACTAGAAAGCTGATTGGCCAACTAGAAATCCTCAACATATAAAAAAAGTAGCAACCACAGAATTCGCGCATAAGCCTGACGAATCCTATAGTTGGATGAAACGCAGAATATTCAGTGTAGCTTAATCGCCATATATATTTTATAAATTACTATATATATATATATATATCGCCAGGCTAAAAAAAACCCAATGATTTCCTACGAGGATAGAAACGCTTTCTAACTTACCACACACACACATACACACGCACACACACACACACACATATATACATATGTGTGTATATATACCACACACACACACATACACACATATATATATGTATATATCTACGTGTGTGTGTGTGTGTGTGTGTGTGTGTGTGTGTGTGTGTGTGTGTGGTAAGTTAGTAAGCGTTTTTATCCTCGTAGGAAATCGTTGGATTTTTTTTTTAGCCTGGCGATTCCTCACATGATGAAATGCCAGGATTTTAATGTAACTTATTTGCCATAAATATATTTTCATAATTTACTACTAAGTTCTATCCACGTATTGAGCACTGTTGAAGTAAATGCTGAAAATCAATACATAAAATATTATATCCCTTATAAAATTTTATGTGAATACATGAAATATTGATCTCAAATCCAATTTCTAAAATTGTACCATCGTAAAATGTCGCTTTTCCTTTGATCGCTTAATTCCTGATCATTAAAACCAGTATTAATTCTAGACATGTTCGCATTGGACGAATATATGGAAAGGCATGTGCTCTATTAAAGAGCCTATGCTAATTAACCGTGTTTGTTTAGTCCTCGTTGACTAAAACCATCTCACTCATAATTATTTCCATCCTTCTATAGAAAGTAGACGTGGTTTTATATCAGTAATCGGACGTGTCAACCAATTAATAAGCTGATGCAAGATATGAAGATAGCTATTGCTATTAACGCGTGATTTCGCCCCTTTTTTGTCAGTGGCATTCATCTTAATCGGGTTAAACTGGATCCTTCCAAAGGAGGAAGTGTCCAGAGAATATTAAATTCACAAGCGGTCCTTAGTCGCATGTATATATTTTAAGTCATAGAAGTCGATGACGTCTGGTATTCACAAATGGTCACCCATCCACCTGATACTGGCCAGGCACAACGTTGCTTAACTTCGGTGATATAACGAAGACCTGCGTATCAATGTGATTATGTCCTATCGACCCTATCAAATCTGAAAAAATATATACTCAGATTATTTACATAAGTACTTTTAGAAATAAAAAGCTACAATAATATCGCAGGGTCTCCATTCACGATAAACGTCCACAGACTTCAGCAGTAATATATTACATAGGAAAAATGCGGCAGTGGAATTTCCACAGGTCCCGCTAGTAAATGAATATTTTTTTACTTATAATTTTTGTCTATTTCTTTAAACTGAGTTTAATAAAAAAGAGCGAAAACAAAATTTTGAAGCTTATATTTACGTTTTAAAATAAGTATGATTGTTAACCTTTCCTGCCTTTACAATATACATATGTACTACTCTTCCTTGTAGTCTCCTTCTTCAATAGGAGGCGTTTCTAGTCTTTCTCTGTTCTAAATTAATTTTCATGCAGATGTTGACTGAGCTCCAATCTCTGGTTTTCCCCTGAAAATATTAAAATTGAAACTCGTCAAGCAACAACAACGGTAAACAATTTTCGTTTTTTAGCCAGAACTTCCATGAGCGAAGTTTCTTCCCAGTACTATCCATCTGTGGAACACAAGAAGACATGACTGCTTCCCAACTGATTTTGGTATGGTCGTTTTCAAGTCCAGTAGTAAAAAAAAAAAATTTAATTTCTGGCTCGTCTCAACTACTGTCAACGCTACCCATTTTCTTGTTGATACACTGTCTTCCAGACAAACATCTTCATCACTATCCTCAAGTGGTTTATATGACTCGATAAATGGCGACTCGTTAGTACATTGAAAAAGTCTGAGAAGAGTATTTTATTTTATCATTTTGCCGTCAGTCATGTTCTGCTATTGCAACAACTCATATACGTCATAACTACGTTGACACACCGGTTCTCGTTAGAGAAACGTTAAGTTAAGCAACGTTGAGTCTGGTATGTATCAGATTGGTGATAATTTGGGAATACCAAGCGCTGTATGTAAGGGAACGTCCACACCTCCCCACAAGAACTGCAAGAACCTAACTTCGTCATCTCCCCTGACCGCGAAATATACTTGTGATAGGGGGCCGCTTGTTAATTTAATATTCCCATGCAGACACAATCACGTTCATACACCGGTTCTCGTTAGATCACCAAAGTTAAGCAACATTGAACCTAGTCATTAACAGATGGGCAAGCAAAGGGAACATCGCCATTTTGGAAATTGGCGGAACTTTCCGACTAAGATGAAAATGCAGTTTTCGTTTTGTTCACGGTTAGTAAAAGAGAAATCGTTCTAGACGAAGGACATTTTTATTTCTTCACCTCCCCCATCCAAATAAATAATGGACCAAATAAATACGGATTCTGACTCATGCCTCACCCATTCGCTTTTCTAATTGTGACGAATGATGTCGTAATCCATATTTTCACTACTACTACTACTACTACTACTACTACTACTAACACTACTACTACTACTACTACTTACGTTAATTTCTTAGAGGTTTACATGTCAGCATAATGTTTTTTTTTTTATTTTCTCGGTTTTATGAAAGACTTTCTACTGTCAGGGCAACATAAGGTTGCCTGAGGAGTAGTAAATAATTGCTTTTCAATAACAATTCATTTCCAAGTATCCTCGGATGTTTGGAAAAGCTTACCGTTAAAACGAAACAATTAACCAAAGTAAAATTACAAAAAAAAAAAAAAAAAACTAACAAATACACGATCAATGAATTAACAACTTTGTGGGAATTTGTCTTGTAGTATTTGTTTTTGCTTTTTATATTGAGACTTACACATAGACTATCTTCATTTTACTTCTCTAACTATATTTACAAACAATAAATATATCAGTTCAATCTTAAAGAATTTTACAAAACAAAAGCAAAATAACTGAGTAAAATTCCACTTAAAAAATAAACTAATCCGATTAGAGTGTAAATCAAGAATTACTTCCTATTTTCATCACGAAAGAATTAAGAACACGTGGATATGTTTGTATATATTACAAGCGAAATAAATCATTTCCTATTTTATTAATCGATACGAGGGGCGTGCAATAAGTAATGCCCCTGGCCCACTTCCCATAGAAGTAGAGCAACGAAACTTGGCACAGTTATTAGTCTTTCTCTACACAGGAACCACCCAGAGTTATGCATTTCTCCCATCGTTTGATGCAGCTCTGGAGACAGTTTTTGTAGTACACCCCAGGTTGGTTCTCCAACCACGACGTGACATCAGAAATCAAGGCTGCATCATCTGGGAAACGTTTTCCTTTCAAAAACACTTCATGGCTGGGAAGAGGTGAAAGTCAGAGGGTGCAAAGTTAGGAAAGTAGGGAGGATGGGGAAGATTTCATAACCACACGCCCGTGCTTCTGATCTGGCGACATTCGAGTTGTGGACCGGAGCGTTGTCCTGCAGGGCGAGGGTACCTTTGCTGATCTTGTCCTGCCTCTTGATTTTGATAGCTTCCCTTAATTTCCTCAAAAGTGAAGCATAATAGGCTCCTGTAATTGTGGTACCCTTTGCCAGGAAATATGTCATCACTACTCCGTCCTGGTCCCAGAAGACTGTGAGCATACCTTGCCAGCGGAGGGCTGGTTACACCCTTGCCTTCTTTGGACGTGGTGAGTCCAAATGCTTCCGCTGTATTGACTGGGCTTTGGTCTCTGGATCATAGTGATGGACCCAGGTTTCATCCTGTGTAATCAGTATTTTGAAAAACTTTGACTCATCTTCTTGGCACATCTCCAAATACATCCTTGAGCACTCGACGCGTTTTCGCTTCTGGAATGGTGTGAACAACCTGGGAATCCATCTGGAAGACACCTTATGCATATGCAAATGGTCATGAGTGATAGTTTCCACAGACCCTGTACTAATCTTGACATCTTGGGCTATTTGGCGAATAGTAATGCGTCGATCTTCCAAAATGGCAGCCTCAACTTGACGGACAGATGCCTCATCAATAGCAGAAGGGGGACGACCAGGTCTGGGAGCTGTTTCCACAGACTTCCGGCCATGCTTGAATTCACGATGCCAGCGTTTTACAAGGTCATATGATTACGTGATTATTCGCTCCTTTATTTATTTCTAGCAGGTCGCCCAGCGTTGCCCGGTCGTAAAATGCGCATATTATATTTAAATTCATACAGAAACTGATACATTTGCATGCGAGTATTATATTTGTTTTAAAACAGTTCACTTCTTTTAAGTAAAAAAAAACAATACTCGAACTGAGATCGAAACCAAAACCTAAAGACAGTGAGTCAAGTACAATAACCATTAGGCCAGCTTGACACGTCATTAAAAAGTGTTTTTAAACCTACTTGCCCATAACATAACGAATCTGTCACGTGAAAGATTCACGCATGCGCATTAATGAAGCAGTTGACAAATATATGCAAATCCGATTACCCCACCCCACCCCACCCCGCTACATACTAATTTTTCAATTTTTACTCCTTAGCAGCATTTTTCCGGATTAAAACAGATTTAAATGTTTTCCACGTGTCTGAATATCCAGTATATTTAATTTCAAGTCTGAAGATCAAACATTTGTTGTGGGTTGTAGAACTGTCCTCACACACACACGCGCGCGTGCTCGCACACGCACACGCACACACACACACACACACACATTCTCACTTTTACTTTTATAGATATATAGATGGATTATTAGCTGTTATTGAGATTGAAATTAAGCTCGTCTTTTTTTCCTCATAAGAAATTGCACACATTCAAGCGAGCTAGACTGACGCATATTCGATTTTATTATATCGATTTAATTTTGTGCAACAAATGTTACTCTATAGAGGTAACTACGTATTAGCGATGAAATTATTTATTATCCATAGATTTCAAAAGAAAAATCAATTAATTTTATGTCTTCCATATATCAAAATGCCAATGCTGTATTTTCACTTTGATACTTATTTGAAACAACGAAATAAAAAAAAAACATGCTGATTTGCGATAAGGTTTGTTTTTATGTATTTTTTAATTCCATTGCTCTTTATAATAAAGGTGAACTCACGCGTGTCCTATTCACTTTAGTAATCACATTTAATTTTTATGAGTAGATAAAGAATGGCTTAATCTTGATAATGACTGATGATAAGGAAAAGAAAGGAAAGATTAATCGATGTATGGAAATTAAAAATTAATGATAAAAGAGAGGAAGGTTTAATTTCAATATGATTTGGTGATAATAAAAAGAAAAAAAAACGAGTGAACGATAAAATTGTCGCCCTGCAAAAAAAAACACTACAGCTTTATTTTAAAACTTTTATTGCAAAAAAAAAAAAAATCAATTCAGGTAACTTGAGTATGTAGTAGAGCTGACATCTATTTAATGTAGCAACCTTCAGTTTCAACCACTGCCTCGGTGTGGTTCCGGAACTAGGAGCATGCCTTTTCCACATGCGCCGGCAGGAGCTCGGCAAATACTCAGCGGATGGCGGCGATCAGGCTGACTCTGGTGTTGTTGGAGGTCATGTTTGTGATGTTCTCGACGTATTACCAAACGAAGTAGTCCAGCGGGGTCAGGTCGGGGAGAAAGCCAAACGTACGTCTCTTTGGACTTGTAGGCCGGCGCTGAGTCCTGTCGCCACAACCAGAGTTTGCCAGTCGCCATTTGATTGCACCAGGGGATCACCACACCCTTCAGTACATCCAGGTATTCTTCGGTGTTGACTTTCAAGCTGATTTCGAAGATGTTAGGTGGCATGATGGTCATTTGAATCCACACCAAAGATCATAATCGTTGAGCTGTGCCCTCAAGCGTTGAACCATCCGAATTTGCATTTTGAGGGTGCTGGCAATGATCCTGTTGTCATAACTTAGATCGGTAAAGAACATGAGTTGTACAGCGGCGCATCTCTGATCTCGGTCGTTGAACATTGTGTCACTTTCAGACATGATAGAAGGATCCTATCGCTCTTGGGATTTGTACACTACTGGCCAACTAGTAGATGGTCTGCAATATTAAAAGAAAACCGGTTTTTATCAAACGGAAATGGAATCATGTCGTCTTCTCTATGGCGACAACTTTATCGTCTCACTCTGTATAGACACAAAACGGTACCTTATTGATAAAGCAGGATGAACTAAGAGAGAGGGAGTGCCTCTTTTTGTTGTCAATTAGTTTTAAATAAAGGGTGAGAGAGAACAAGCGATGGAGATTTATTTTCTTTTTCACGTGGATTAGTTTCGCTTCATTGAAAATAATGAATACTAATTAAATTTCGAAACGAGAGCCAGCAGGAAAACTAGTGTTTAGTAAAAAAAATGTTACTTTTTGACTTTCTAGAATGTTAAAATATACACTAAGAAGTTTTAGAAAGATATACGAGTGCCTTATATAAGTTTCCATACATTCTTGTACAGACATTTAAAATTGTCGTAGACTTCTGAAAAGTCAGTATGTTACTGCTATACATCTTATAAGATGACTGACCAATTTTTTAAGATTTCAGGTTCAAAAGCACAGCTAGAGCAGGAATAGGAATACATCCTACAAAAGCTTGATTGTCACAGCTGGTAAATTTTAGAAATGCAATCTAGATATGAGAACCCCTTCGAAGAACGATATGCAATAGAATGCTTTAAACGTTGAAAATGACACAGAAACGCATTGAATGCTTCAGACTGCTTTTGGACCATCTTGCATGAATCGAGCATCAGTCTTTGAGTGGCATAAAAGATTCAAAGGAGGTAGGGAGTATATGAGGGATGTTGAGAGGTGTGGGAGGAGCAAGGGAGTCAGAACATCAGGTTTGATTGGCCAAATAAAGAATTACATAGATAAAGACCGCCGTTTGTCTACAGAAACAATAAGTACACAGTCTGATATCAGTGTGGGAACTGAACACACAATTATTCGAGAAGTTTATCCCAATGATTTTTAGAGAAGATCAGGAATTTTAGAGACGGTAAGAAAGAAAGACGTTGTCATGACAGCAGGGAGATGGTCAAGCTGATCAATTCAGATCCCGCAGTTCTTGATGCTCTGGTGACCTGTGATGAAAGCTGGCTTAACTACTGTGGCCCAGAAACGAAGAGACAGAATTTCCAGTTGGAGTCTGCTGGCTCTCCCAGACACAAGAAGGCCAGACAAAGCAAATCCACACAGAAACTTATAATAGTCCCATAATAGTTACATGCACTGGGTTCCCACTAGACAGACAGTCAACGGGGAATAGTATGTTGAGGTTATAAGAGAGTTCAGGGAGAGATGAACAGTCCCCCTAACTAATCCAATTTAAAAATGTTCCACTACTCATGCTTACTACGCTATAATCACATTGACTAATGTATACATATTAACCCTTATCCTCGACTGGCCTCCGGGCCTTGATAAGTGTTGATTCTTGTGTAAAAAAAACTATCAGAAAAAATACGGGAAAATATGCTTCACCAGTGTTCTCACTGATACAATATTCATATAAACTCACTTATTAATTAATAAAGTTAAAAACGCAATAAAGAATGAATGTACATGTCTTAGACTGGTACGTCAAAAAAAATGGGAAATCAATTGGAATATAAAAAAAGAAAACAAGAAGAAAACGTCTGATTATAGAAATAGAGTAGATGGTTTCCGAATTCATTTCAGATAGAGGCGTCTGAAAACCGGATATACTAAATTTAAAGTCTGTAGATAAAAAATTCGGTGATTATATAGGCTGAGAAGTGTCCTCACATACACACATTCTCACTTTTTATATATAGATATATAGATTGCATGGATTATCCAATAGAAATACGTTGCTGAAAGAAAACGCATAGTACAGGACCGAAATTGAAGTATAGTATTTATATACCTGTCTAGGATGTTCTCAATCTTATTACAAACATTGATGTTAGTAAGAAAACTGACATTAAAAATGTTCCGGTAATTGGGTTTAAGAACCTGCTAGAACCTGCATTTAAGAGGTATTCAAATATTGCTTCACGGTTAAACCGTTTTCATCTTCTTGAAATTTTCGTTGGTTTAAGCATTATTTAAGAAATACTTATGATCAGTT
The DNA here is from genome assembly GCF_053919585.1 of Euprymna scolopes. Taxonomy (NCBI): domain Eukaryota; kingdom Metazoa; phylum Mollusca; class Cephalopoda; order Sepiida; family Sepiolidae; genus Euprymna; species Euprymna scolopes. The sequence goes on along the minus strand of NC_136486.1, from coordinate 40,867,435 downwards.
TTCTACATTTCAGTACCGAGTGATCAGTCTCCTGTGCGTTGTTTGAATTTGTGATAAAAAAAGATGTGCCAATCATCTCAGCAAAATAATTCTAATTAGTCACAGACAATACGGATTTTGTCTTGTAGCATCAACATCTGACATGCTGACTAAATCATTTTAAAGGCTCAGTAAATCCTTCGATGAGGCTTTTTTTATAGGTCACATATATATCACAACAGTGTCTACAGAGAAATAGTTTTTGACAAGAATAGGTGTATCCGGAGAAAATATGCAAGAGACAAAAACTAATTATCAGATGTACCAAAAGGTTATTTGAATAAAAACTAATGAACCTGACACCAAGCATCTGCATGGGAAGTAACAACAAATATGATCGATTTTCAAAAAGAGAAGTTAAATGCTAAATTTCAATGTCTGATAGGTCATTTTTAGCAAAAGGTACAACCAGGTGTAATCATGTCGAACCAAAGACAGGTCAATTCAGTGAAACGACGATCACAGACTAAAACACCATCCCAAGAGGACGTTTGTGGTAGTCACAAATGATGATATAAAAGCCAGAAATGGATATCGGAGTTAGTTGACGATTCGAATCCAAGAAGAATAAACACACGGATTCTTGTGCGTACTTCTATCTCCTGAACAACCAACCATCCACTATTGTCACCGACAATAGAGATATATTGTTATCTTTTCATATGTAAGGGTGTTGTAATTATTTTAAGCATAGCAGTAATACAACAGTAATTTGTTACTTTAACCATTAAATACGAGGTTGTTTCAAAAGTAAAGTATCCTATATTTTCACTCAAAAAATAAAATATTGAACAACTACGAAGACGAGACTGGCACTATTCAAACGAGCGACCGTTTTTGCTTCACAATTTATTTATTCATTAAAAGTTTGGAGCGCTCCTTGTCACTGATATCTTTCTCACCACTCTGAAATCAGCGAACCCATCATCTAACTGTGCTGACACCAACGGCTTCGGAAACGTTCAACACGTGTCAAGGAATGCTGATCGGTTCAGTATTTTATGCATGGAAGAATTCAGTGACGCATCTCTCATGCTAACGCACATCATGGAAAGAGTTGTTTTCTTAATGTCTCACACAGTCAATATATGTAAGAGAGTGATGGAACTTTCAGGTCGCAATTGCATAAGTTCAATGCAATTTGCGATCCCTTTGGATCCATTCGGGCAGAATAAAAAATAGGAAGCATTATTTTGGGGACGCCTCTCGTTTCTTTTACTATCATTATCAATGTTTAATCAACGCTTCGATCCTTTTTTTTTTACTTCAATTGAAATGAATATTTGGTTAGTTAAAGAATATCTCTGTTTTGATAAGTCCCTAGAAATGGTTTTCACTGCAGATTCAAAATGATATGCATACATTTAATATTTTTTTGTAAGGCTGCTGGAAAAAATCTTTCTACCACTCCAGAACGTACCCGACTTCTGATGCAATCCTCTACCTATATAAAAATCATATACGACCTAAGATGGACTACTGCTGCCACATTTTGTGGGATCGCTCAGAGCATTTTTCCTGCCTTCACAATCTAGCTGAGGGTGCTTGATTTTATTTCCTACGATCCCTTTTCTCACATATGACATTGCTAGTTTTTTTTTCTACGTAATCGCTATTCCCAAGAAAGAAACCCAACTCAGCTTTAATCTCTGCTTCCTCTATTTTAACTAAATGACGTCACGCAATCTCGTCCAATCGAAATGTTCTTTTTGTACGATGTTTGAAATATTTCTTTTCACCCCAAGAATGCTGAGAATCTGTGAAATGGTTATAGTGGGCGAAAAACCAAAGGGATTCATTTTGATGAATTAAAAGATTAAGAGTTTTTTTTTTGTAATATTTTTTTACATGTGTGTGTGTGTGTGTGTGTGTGTGTGTGTGTGTGTGTGTGTGTGTGTGTGTGTGTGTGTGTGTGTGTGTGTGTGTGCTTGATGTATCTAGGGAATGCTTGTATTTAGTATAATAAAGTAAGACACTGTATTGCAAAACTTGTTTGATTAAAATAATATTTTTAAGATGGGAAATATATTTTTGGAAGATAGCCAAATACATTTGACTGGTAGAGTATATGTACAATGCTCGTTCCAAAAGTAAAGCCTCCTATTTTTTTAACTCAAAGATAAGCTGCAACAATTGTTTATAAATGAAATGCTTTTATTGAATGAACTGGGATCGTATGCTGCTGAAGGAAATCGAATAATACACAATTCAACTACTATGTAACTCACTTTGCGAATTTAAATAATATATATATATATATATAACGAATTTATAGGAGTATATATATGTATATATATAATGAATTTATAGGAGTGTATATATATATATGTATATGTATGTATATATATATATATATATATATATATATATATACTCCTATAAATTCGTTTTTCTTTTGTGTGTATTGATATTCATATTAAAACCCCTCTTTTCTATTTATTTAAAAAGAAAATACAATTTTCTTATATGTGGGTTGTGGAATTGCATTCACTAGCAAAAGATCTAGCTAATTTGCATAGTCTTTTAAACATTCATTTTAATTAATTCCCTATTTTTTTTTCGGTTTTCTTATGGGATGATCATCTTTAGTTAACTATTACGTGTAATTATATTCATGCAGATATTCTATGATTTATACTTGCATAGTATTGCGTAATAAGTTTACAGTAAACACAAAATAGTTTCCATATATATTTATGCATACGTATATATTTTTGTTTAATCTATGAAAGTGAACGTGTCTGTGTGTGTACATGTTCCCACGCAATACAGGGTACTGAGATTTGGGAAAATCTGTGTAATCCTTGTTCGGCCAGAAATTTGGCTGTTAAGGGTCAAAGTTCAACGATTTGACCTTTGAGAACTCTACCAAACTCCCCAGCCAATTTTGGTCTAAACACTTGAAATTTTAGATATAGGTTCCTTGTACATGGATCTAACTTAATAACTTGATTTGAGCCCAAAAGAATAAATGTTAAAGGGCCGTAATAGGGGTCAAAGTTTAAAAAAAATTGACCGCTTTTTATGCTCAACATACACATCCAAACACCCGGGCGACGCCAGTCTGAAATGCTAGTGTATATATATATATATATATATATATATATATATATATATATATATATATATATATATATATATATATCTAGCAATTCAGCCCGGCTTTGCTCGGGCCATATGTACTGTTCATAACTTTTTGTGCATATATATATATATATATATATATATATATATATATATATATATATATATTAAAAAGTTTGACTCATGTAAACTACATCTAAAATTTCAAGTGTTTAGACCCAAAAGTGGCGGAGGAGTTTGGTAGAGTTTTCACAGGTCCAATCATTGAACTTTGACTCCTTGACAGCTAAATTTCTGGCCGAAAACCGATTAAAAGATTTTCTCAAATCTCAATAGCTCTTATGTCAAATCACGAGTCTGTAGACTGAAAATTGACAGAGTAGTTTAGTAGAGAAATGTACACACACAGACACACACAGAGACAATTTCACTTATGCATATATATATATATATATATATATATATATATATATATATATATATATATATATATATATATACGAGTGCCGTTCTAACAATAAGCTTCCTATTTTTAATCCGCCCGAATTGATCCGAGAGTATTGCAAATTGCATTATTATGATAATTGAGCTAATTCATGACCTGAAATTCCCATCTCTGTTCTGTGTTGTAGATATTGATGATGCGATACTGTAAGAAAATGATCCCTGTCATGGACATACTTCAGAAGCAGAGATACGCCATTAAATTACTGATAAAATTGCATTGAGAATGGTGGTGACTATGTAGAAAAATAAATTCTGGAACACAAAATTTCGCTTGTTTTAATAGTACCGCCCCCGTCTTTATCGCCCGTTAATTTTTTTTAGTTAAAAAAATAGGAAGTTTTGCGCGTATGTCAAGCAGAATCATTGTTCATCGCTGGAAAAAGTGCATTGAGAATGCTGATGACTATGTAGAAAATAAATTCTGAAGCTCGCTCGTTTTAATGATACCACTCTCGTTTACATAGCTCTTCAACTTTTTAGCTACAACAAATAAGAGTCTTTACTTTAGGAACGATCCTGGTATATATATATATATATATATATATATATATATAATCCTCGTATATATACTGGGGGAACATTAAAATTCTCGCCATAGAAAAAATGACATGATTCCATTTCCGTTTGATAAATACATGTACTTTTTTTTTTTTTTTTGCTTTTTGGCAGACCATCTACTAGGTGGCCAGATGTGTACAAATCTCAAGAGCGATAGGAGCTATGCTAGAATTAGAAAACATTCAAACCGGATTATTTATATTGCACTGGATTTAATTTTGGATTTCTTTCTCTCGAAAGAATTATTTTGCCTTTCGGATTACCTTGAGAGAATCTTCATGCAAGATGAAATATTATGTGCGGTTTGTTTGTTTTTTTTTTATTATTTTTTACATTTCCTACATTTTTTCACTCGTTGTTGGACATGTACATCCTTGCAATTTATTACTATAATAAATTGCAGTCTCGCTTAATGTCATAACCAGTAAATTCTAGCATTACTACAAATATAATTTGCTGATTTCTTTCTGTCCTCTGATGAGTAGAATAAGGACTTTGTAAATTTGGGGGGGGGGGGAGTATTCAGTCGAACAATAAATTTTTATTGTAAAGTTAAACTTACAGTTTTAATTTTCTTTCTCTTATAATAAACTCTACTCTCTATTGTGCATTGAGCTTTTTTATTCGGTTGGGATTAAATTATCTATATATATATAAATACAGGTATTTATATTAGATTGAAGTTTACCATTGCGTATATCAGGTAAACACTACATGTTTTTTATTTCATTAAATAATATATATATACATATATCATTAAATAATATATATAGTGATAATTTACCTCTCTTTCTTAGATGTTAGACACAATGTCAAGTGCGAGCTATATGAACTTGTTTCTTTGGAACGAACAGGCTTCGAATTTAGTAAACCCCGATATTACGACTGTGCTTGGAGTGGTTTACATTTGTTCTACTCTTATATTATAATTCCTTCTTTCTCTCAAAATAATTGAATTTGTCACTGATTGTACATTATTTTAATACAATACCTCATATAAGAACGACCTCCTGTTATTTTCAAATGGCAAATAGTACACAGGTATACATAAGGGTTCAATGAAACAATAATTGCGCAATTACCAACTGAGGACCTACTCAACTCACATTGTTATAAGAGAAGTCGAATGGTGATTGAAAACAATACAGGGATAATTAGACAAAAATATTGTCATTTCGGAATTTCTCCTAGACTAGTTGTACAACTAAGGCTTCAGAAACTAGTTTCTCTTATTATTTAATATATAGCTGGATTGAGGATATTTGTATTCATATGTTTCTCCAAGATATAAACGAAAATGAGTCTGTACCTGTAAATATTACACCATACCACTATAATTTATAGCACATATTAATCTAATCTTATTTTTAGTTTTGCGTGTCTTCTTTGGTTTCAATATTTAGTCCTGATCAGTATTTTTAAACAACTATGCATGATAAAAATTGGAGCTTTTTGTTGTTTTTTGTTTTGTTTTTTTTTTTTGGGGGGGTCACTTTTACATTTGACACTGATAATGACGTACAATTACAAGACATTTTAAGACATATTTTCGTAATACTGTTATTATTTTATTTGGTACTAATGTGTCACTCATTATGAAGGCTAAAAACGACTATACAGAGTCAGGTACTTCTTGGGAATGCTCCCAACGACTTTAACATTAGATTTTATGTATTTTTTTTATTTCTAGCCTGGATTGAAAGTTGGTCTTCGAAATTTGTCAAAGCAAAAACAAGATCGAAAAAAAGAAAGAAGTTTAAATATAGCGAGTCAATTTCCCCAGTTACATCACATACTCCATGTCGGGAGAGAGAGAATCAGCAAAGTCTTATCTTTATCGAGATGCTTTCATAAACAATAGATGTTTAATACACTTATAAAACATCCTTTGTTACTTCATAAATGATGACACAACAAAAGGATTTCACGTTATTATATGTAGTATTTGGACTACCGTTCTCATCTGATTTCTATTCTCACAACATTTGAGTCGATTTAAGCTGCAACCATCTTCATGTGTATCTTGTCGAACTCGGAAATCTGCACGAAATTTCGAACGGAACTCTTTATTTAATCCACGCCCGTGACCATGTCTGCGAATATGTTCCCACCCATGTCCACAAGGACCCGTGACGTGGTGGATAAAGTACTTCGTAAAAGCGTAGATGATTTTCTTTTTTCCTTCACTCACTTCTGCATATGCATCTATATGTGAATATGGTTAGCTAAGAAGTTGCATTATAGATAGGTCGGAAGGTAAACGGTGCCTTGGTTGAGTTTTAGCTCGTTTTCAATGCATGGTATAACAGACGTTGCATAATGCAACGTAGTTATGTGATTACTCATGACACCTGATTGCCCCTGGGAAAACACTAATGAACTGATCCAATAGCACTTATCGCATTTATTAATCTCTTTCCATTAATTAATAATGCGATCGTTGTTGTCTATTTTTTGGAGAGGAAATCATGGAAATCCATGGGCCGGAAGCAGGAAGTTGTTATCTCACATTTGACCGGAACAGCAATGCAGACAGACAGCAAGCCATTTCTCCTCACACTCACATATATTTTTTCGCACTATTATTATTATGTTAATAGCAATAGTAACCGTCACCGTTTCTATAAATCCAATAAACATAACAATTTTTCCCGCTTTTTTATTACGACCTTGCATTTCCCTGAAAGACTTTTAAAAGAAAATAAATTAATCTTCAAATTATACAAATTATATTTATAAGAACCTTATGGAGTAATATTCTTCCCTTTCTCATTCGGATACGACGGTTTTAGAAGAACACGCTATATATATATATATATATATATATATATATATATATATATATATATATATATATATATATATATATATCGTTCTCTTTCTCTTCTTCTTCTTTCTTTCTCCCTCTCTTTCTCTTTTTCATCTTATCTCCCTCCCCCCTCTCTCTCTCTCTCTCTCTCTCTCTCTCTCTCTGAATTATTCTCTGTTTGGTTAACTAGTACAAAAATAAGCCCGGAATATGAATATCAATAATGTTTATACGTTCTAATTCTAGGCTTTATTACAAATATAATAGATAATGTAAGTGTTGAGTTAGATTATGTGATAATGTTTTGTTGTCATACATTACCCACTTTTAGGAGAAGATAATGCTTGGAAGTGATACAACAATCCACCAAAAGACGAAATAACATCTGCAGAACGCGATTTAAGGCATGTATCTTATTTTAGATGAACCTAATTATTTCGATAAGAGATTGTCCGTTTGTCAGTCGGTCACGATTATGTTTGAAATTTCTGTCTATATGCTAGAAAAATATTGATAGTAATTACAACCGGACATATTATATCAGCCGCGTACATGGTTGTTTACGTGATCCAAATAATATTAATTGTTTGTGAAGGCATCACGTATGCTTTGCAATATCCTTTGCTCAAAATGTTACATTGTATATATGTGTGTATAAGTTGAATTTCTGGGAGAAGATTTTAAGGTTATTTTAGGGGGAGGTCGACTTTACATATGTAATGTTTTTGGAAACGTGTGTTAAAGAGCGACTCGGCACTCAATCATAACATAGAAAACGCCATTTTGTTTGTGCACTCGGTATATACCGGTGATCCTAGTAATTAATCGCATTAATTCTCAACCCAACTGCAGTGTGTTTGTCAGCATGTAAGCACATGAGCGATTTTTCATGGGAGGCTTAATAATAATTGGAATATGTTTCGCAATGTTCACTCTCTAGACGAGGCTATTGGCCTAAGTTTTATATAATGATATGACGGTGTTTTAAGTAGGTTAGGAAATGTAGTGTTTACAATATGTCGTTCTTCCCGAAGTTCAACAAGTTTTAATTTAATAACAACTATTTAATGAAACCATTTAATGTAACTTTACGCGTGCGTTCACATTATTACGGTATGTTACGGCTCATGCAATCTATGCGGTTACATTATTATTGTACGTGACAAATTATTCTAAAAATAGTAACTGTGCCTGGAATCTATAGCATGCCATTGATCAAAATGTCTGATTAGCAACATTTGCATTCGTTGCATGTAAGTGTGCGGCGGGTTGGTTCTGTATATGAAACTCGAATAGACCACATTTACGTAAATGCACGTATTACTGAAAACATTTATAATATGTCTTACAAAAAACACCAATAAGGAAATTATCTGTGCAAGAAAGAGCCATGAGACGGACCTCTTAACTTAAAATGACCCAATTTTTGGTCTTAAAATGCACATAGACTTATACAAAAGATACACTTATGCACAAGTATATACGGTATATTAGAGCCCCACGCCAGTAGGTAGTGACTGGGTAAATTTTAGAATAACCAAACAAATGGAACACGTACATCAAATCCGTTGCCAAAGTTTCTGGAAAAATGGTGGGCTCATTCTTCTGCTCCAGTAGATATCTCACTTCAGATGCAATTCTCTCTCTGTATAAGAGCAAGTACGTCTTAGGATTAAGTACTACTGCCACATCTGGGTAGGAGCAGCTTGAAGCATATTATGCTCGTTGACAGAGTTCAAAATAAACTTCATAGCCTAGTGGGGGATTCCATTTTCTCTTCACTGCCACATCTTTCCCACAAAAGAAACGTTGCGAGCATGTTTCTGCTCTATCGTTATATTCATGACAAGTGCTTGTCTAAGCTCCAATCTACGCCCCCCCCCTTGCTAAACTTTTACGAAAAACACTCGTCTAGCTGAAAAAACTATCAATAATTTCCTCCACTCTTTATTTGTGTAAACCTAAACGTGGATTCCGTGAACAAATATTTTTCTTTAACTGCACGCCTGTAGAACTCTATTCCGTTTGCCTGCTTTCCAGCTGACTACAATATGGTCGTCTTCAAGTCCAACGTAAACAAGTTCTTGATGATTTACCAAATTCCCACTATTACCGATTACTACGATATTGTCCCATTGACTACTTACATTCATTAACCCTTATCCTCTATTAGCCTCGGGCCTTGATAAGTGGTAACTCCTTTGTAATAAAAACAGAAATGTACGCAGTGACAGGTAGCATGATTATAGTGGCTAGTCAAAGACAATATAAGTGTGGAACTATACAGGGAAATGACGTCATGCCTTTGTAACGAGAAACGAAAATAATTTTTTTAAATTAATACTCTATGGGAGGCCGAGCCGTACAGACAGTAAGTAATTAATCTAAGGAATGTCCCCTCGGTGTTTGCCCGTCTGCGTTTTTCAGTTAGAAAAATAAGTTAAAACGTAGATAGTTAATTAGCCACGTGGTCCATCCCTCAATAAATAAACTCTCTCTCTCTATCTCTCTCTCTCTCATACTCCAAATTAAACCTTTAAAAGCTCAGCAAGTTCTCATTGTATTTTCATTTACGAGTAGTTTTGTTCATCTAACTAAACAGACGAAGTTGTCAGCAACTACGATAGAATAAGGACCCACGTATAAAAAAGCGAGGATCAAGAGAACTAAGACCAGCACCGGCCCATTGTATGCATAAATACATTATTCTATTGATTTCTTGATCGCTCAAGTGCGAGCACGTACATGTGCAAAATGAGCATTTATGAAAACGACCATATGCGAAGTTTTTTTTAACGTAAAATATTACAAAAATGTTAAACGTGTACCTGGTCAAATGCATAAAACAACGAAATAATTATCTCAAAAGCTGATTTCAATAAAAATTTTGAACCTGGGCCTTATTTTCTTAATATCTAGGCAGTGTTTATCGAGAAAACGTCTTGATAAAAGCATGCACCTGGTGATAAATGCAAAAGCAATCAACATTAAATAATTATAAAATGTACTAAAAGGACATTGTAATAAAAAAAATTCTGAACCTGATAAAGATACCCTAACAGAAATAAGCAATAAACTTGATTCATGATTAAAAAGAAGAGGAGTTAAAAGTATGATGTTTGAAAGGTCATAGGTGTTATAGAAATCGCCCCAAAGTCAGATTAATCTAATGAAAAACAGTGGCCGAATAAAACAAATGCCGTTCCAAGGTAGTAGGGCGTTTTAGGTTATCAAAATTGGTTTAATAATAAAAACGAATATTGTTGTTGGTCGACGATTTGAGCCTAGGAAGAATCAACCCGTCGAATGCTCATGTGTACATTTTCCTCCTAACAACAAACCATTACGACAATAAAAATATATTGCTATTTTTTAATATATTTTTTAAGCGGGCCAGAAATACAATAAAGAGAGTTGCTCCTGCTGATGATATAAAAGCAAAACGTAACGGCAGAAAATAAATTGAGAAAACAAAAGAACAATGGAGAACGAAAATTGATAGTATAAAAATTAAACTGGATTGTTTTAAAAGTGAAAAAAAAACGTTGACTCTGCAAGAATAACATATATTGCAGAATGTTTTGAACTGTGATGAAACGAGACTTTTTGGGGTTTTTTTTTTTTGAAAAAATAGCTTCGTCGGAAGAAGAGAACACACTGCCTGAGCATAAGCCTATGGGAGATAGGATTACTTTTGCTCTTTATCGCAATGCCAGCGGTGATTGCAAGGTTAAGCATCTACTGGTGTATCATTAAGAGAATCCTCGAGCTTTCAAGTTTCACAAAGTGCTAAAGTAGAAGCTTCCAGTAATGTGGAGGGGTAATACGAAAGCCAGAAAACGAGGTAGTTTTTTTGTCAAGTGAATAAACCTGGCGTTGGGTCCGATTTTTTAAAAATATTGAGAGAAAACCACCACCCTCTGAAATGGTGTTGGACAACGCCCCTGCTCGCCCTTCTGGGCTCGAAGATGATATTGCTTTATCACGGTTCTCTTTCTTCTATCTAACACCACATCTCTACTTCAGCCCATGGACCAGCAAGTGATTTCTAATTTCAAGAAGCTGTATACGAACTATCTCTTCAAGCAATGTTTTAAAACCACTAACAGCACTGAGTTCATGAATTTTGGAAGGACCACTTCGATATTGTGATATGCATCAGGTCCATCGAACAAGCTGAGATGAAGGTTTCGAGGCATATCTTGAACTCTTTGTCGAAAGAATCTGTTGCCAGATACCATCTTCGTACGAGACTGAGAGATTTAAAAAAAAAAAAAGGGGGGCGAGGAATTACCGTTAAAGATTATGATATTCCGCATTCCAGGAATAAGTCTGTCCGCAAAGAGAAGAGAACACAGACACGACAACGATTCTTATTTTATTTTCGTTTTACTCTTATAACATTTAATGTGTGTTTTCATATTTTCATAGGGTTAGGAACAGATTTGGTGATTTAAATGTAAAACGCCTTTTAGGATAGGAAAATTTGAAGACACAAAAGCCAAGCCGAAATCAGTTAATGTTGTATTTAGAAATACCACTGTATAATATACGTGGATAGAGTGATTGGTGAAATTCAGTTGTAAAACTTACATTACTGAAAATAAAAGATTCCATTTTCAGTGCAGGCGACCCAAAAATTTCTTAGAACTTCTACCCATTTAAAGCTAACGGAATGACAGCATGTTTACTAATAAGGAATTCTGTTCGAAATTCCGTGCACATTCTCGAATTCGATATAAAGATTCTCGAATTCGACATAAAGATTCCTGAGTTTGACATAAAGATTCCCGACTTCAATAAGATACTTATAAAGAAGGTCGGAGATTACATCGATCGACACATTGTGCAAAAAACACTCAAGATGAGAATAGTAGTCCGAAGAATATAATCATCAATTTCTAACTGAATTCTTCTATTTAATCTACGAGGACAGCATGCTTTCCTTCCATCAGCCTTGATCAGGCAGAAAACTTAAGTAATTCACAATGGTATTTTAATATCGAATTGAACTGTCAGCATCTAGAAGAGTGTAATTTAGGACTGAATTTACTTAGTACTTTATCCATTACGCAACGAGTCGTTGCGGGTCCAAACTAATCCAAATAATACAAAGTATCCTTATCTCAAAATTTCAGAAACTTCTCAACATGGTTAAACATGCAGACTCCGATTCTTCTCAAGATTAGTTTCACATTGAAGAGAACAATGTGTGGTTAGACTACATTCTGAATGATATCCTATGCATTAACCATCGATTAAATGTTAGCTAATTCTACCCTTAACGATTAAGGCCATCAAACCCCAGCATTTCCTCGTGTAACTGAAACCACGCTATGCGACATACAAATATGTGTACGTGATGTTGCCAAGCTAATCAAAATCCTTGATTCCAGTAAAGCAACTGGCCCTGACGGCATTCCAATTATAGTGATCAAAAACCTTCCACCGGAACTAGTCCCATACTTACAAAGTTATTTAAGCCTTATCTTAAGGAGAAAAGCTTTCCAACCTCATGAGAAGCCTCACCACTATGCCCTGTATTTAAGAATTCAGGTGATCGCTGATCTCCCTCTCAGTGCAGGCCAATAAGTCTCCTGTGCTCATGAGTAAGTTACTGGAATCTGTGTTAAATAGATAAATAGTCAACCATCTCAGCAAAAGTAACCTTCTTAGTGACATGCAATATGGTTTCCGTTCTGCTAGATCTAAAGCAGACGTGCTTAGTTTTATTTCACAGGATTAGTGAATCTCTCAACGGAGGCTTCCTCTCTAGAGAAATTGCCCTTGACATATCAAAGTCATTTGATAAGGTATAGCACAAAGGTTTACTTCACAAGATTTCCAGCTATGGTATAGCTGAAAATGTCTTCTCAATTATTAAATCAATTTTCTTTGATAGGTTCATAGGACTAGTCGTTGATGGGTAGAAATCAGAAGATCTCGGTATTAACGTACATCAAAGACCGTAAACGACTAAATTCTCTCTGATTCTCTCTCCTCTGATCTTGAGCGCGTGGTACAATAGGGAAAGAGGTGACTGGTTACTTTTAACGTGTCTAAAGCCAAGCTTCTATCCTTAAATCGTCAACGCTCCGATGCCCATCTGGCATCAATTTAAATGAATGGCTCTCGTCTTGGAGAGGCTTCATGTTTTGGTAAGTTTCTGGGCTTGACATTTACTCCCGATCTGAAATGGAACACGTATATCAAATCCGTTGCCAAGGTCGCTGGGAAAATGGTAGGATCCTTTTACCGCTCCAGTAGATATCTCACTCCTGATGTAATTCTCTACCTATATAAAAGCCAGGTACAGCCAATGATGGAGTATTGTCGCCACATATCGGAAGAAGCTACTAGAAGCAGCTTATCCTGCTTTGACAGAGTTCAAAACAGACTTCGTAGCTTAGTGGGGGATGAGCTTTTCTCTTCTCTGCAACCTCTTTCCCACAGAAGAGACATGCGAGTCTGTCTCTGCTTTATCGTTATTTCTATGGTAAGTGCTCGTCTGAGCTTTAATATATGCCCCCCTCGCAAACTTTCACGAAAACCACCCGTCTAGCCAGAACCACTACTAATAGTTTCCCCCACTCTTTATCTGTGCCTAATCCTAAATGTAGATTCCATGAGCAGAGCTTCTATCTTAGAACTACACGCCTGTGGAACTATTTTCCGTTGGCCTGCTTTCCAAATGACTACAATCCGATTGTCTTCTAGTCCAATATAAACAAGTTCTTGATGAACCGTCCTCCTATGTAATCCAACTTACAAAATTCGCACTACCTATGTTAAAAACGCTATAATCACATTGACTATTATATACTCACTAACCCTTTTTTACATAGGCATCACCACTTATCAAGGCCAAAGGCCACTCGAGGATAAGGGTTAAAGAGTGTACAGTAGAAATTTGACAATATAGTAATCGTTAATAATGGAAATTCGGTAAATTTGTTAACCTATATGGAACGGTTCTTCAAAAACTTGCTTACGTTAGATTTGAACACAACCATATTGTAGTCAGCTATACCACTATCAGCCGGTCACTGAGGTGTGACCGACAGACGTGTTATAGTAAATGTCTTAAAGCGGTCTCGGGAAGATATGAAGATGGGCCAGTCATTAGGGTCTGTGTAGTAAGAAGAAAATCATACCTGAGATGTTGGATTTGGGTGTGGCTGCTTTCTTTTCTCAAGATGATCTCTTCACCCTGGTGGCATTCTGGTGGGAATCTTCATCTCTTTGTCCTCAGGGCCGCCTTTCGACTTCAGACATTTATGAAGGCATTCATGGCAGACACAAGAAAAATGACACGCGACACAATTGTAATATACATAAGGTATGACTAACTATTTTATTTTACATTAGAAATACAATATATATTACAAAAAACAATTTACAATTCATTTTTACGATTAAAAATGGATAATAGGCTTTTCGAAGCTAACTAAACTACCCTAACTAGTGTTGAGGGAGGGGGTGGCCCCCCCCCTCATTTACGGAGAGACAGTCTATGCGTCCTCACATCATGGTGGTCGTGCAGGAAAGAGACAGAAAGATAGCAAGGGGATTATGGGAAGGGGTTTCTTTGTATCTCTACGCTCATGGACAATTTACCACCCGTCCATGCTGCAGAGTGTGTTAGAAACAGTGGCACAAGGAAATAGTGCCACATCCCTCCCTATGCTATCCGAAATTTATGAGCATTCATAAATTTCAGAAGTCCCTAATTTTCCGTGAATGGTGCGTCAACCGGCCGTCAGCAATCAATGTCTCCATGCTCTACGTTCCATCAGGAACTCAGTGAAGCAAGTTATTTTTTTCCACCAGGCTCCTGGTAGACTGGTATACTGCTTCAAATACCAGAGAGGGTAATCATCCTCGCCCTCCATCGAGGCAATGACCTCATGATTTCAGTTACTGGATTTACACTTTCTTAAGCAACCATTATAATATTTTTTAACAAAGCCGGATTTTACGTGAGTTCATCACGCCGACCTATACGTATTTGACTAAGCCGGATTCTACGTGAGTTTATCACGCCGACCTATACGTATTTCACTAAGCCGGATTCTACGTGAGTCTATCACGCCGACCTATACGTATTTCACTAAGCCGGATTGTACGTGAGTTTATCACGCCGACCTATACGTATTTCACTAAGCCGGATTCTACGTGAGTTTATCACGCCGACCTATACGTATTTGACTAAGCCGGATTCTACGTGAGTTTATCACGCCGACCTATACGTATTTCACTAAGCCGGATTCTACGTGAGTTTATCACGCCGACTTATACGTATTTCACTAAGCCGGATTCTACGTGAGTTTATCACGCCGACCTATACGTATTTCACTAAGCCGGATTCTACGTGAGTTTATCACGCCGACCTATACGTATTTCACTAAGCCGGATTCTACGTGAGTTTATCACGCCGACCTATACGTATTTGACTAAGCCGGATTGTACGTGAGTTTATCACGCCGACCTATACGTATTTCACTAAGCCGGATTGTACGTGAGTTTATCACGCCGACTTATACGTATTTCACTAAGCCGGATTCTACGTGAGTTTATCACGCCGACCTATACGTATTTCACTAAGCCGGATTTTATGTGAGTCTATCACGCCGACCTATACGTTTTTTTTAATTTAGTCTGCATAACATTATTTCCGTAACTGGATTTACGCTCCCTTCAGCAACCAGTATAATGTATTTTAACCAAGTCGGAGTTACGTGACCTCATCACGCCGACCTATATGTATTCCAAGTTATTACTTCAGTTACTGGACTTACGCTCTCTTCAGCAACCAGTATAATGTATTTTCAGTGAAGCAAGTTATCTTTTTCCACCAGGCTCCTGGTAGACTGGTATACTGCTTCAAATACCAGAGAGGGTAATCATCCTCGCCCTCCATCGAGGCAATGGAGTAACTGGATTTACACTTTTTTAAGCAACCAGTATAATATTTTTTTAATAAGTCGGGGTTACGTGACCTCATCACGCCGACCTATATGGATTTAGTAAAACCTTGGTCTTCAGAGGTTCTAATCCAATTAATTCTGTTAGAGCAAGGAGTCTGCCGCCGAGCGACCAATAAAAACTATCCACCACGGAATATTTATTAATTATATAAAGAATTAATTAAGAAGGGCACTCAGCCTTCATGAGTTAGAATACTCAATTAGGGGGGAAAAAATTTCCAAAAATAAACAATTCAGAAACCTGGTATACATTAAATCAATGAAATAGGGTGTTAACAATTTTTTTTCTTAAAAAGAAAACATTTTTAAAAAATCATTTCAGAGCACCTCGGTCACAATTAGAATTTGTTTACACAATGCAAACGCATTTCAGTTATTACATTCATAATTAACTTTTTCCCAAATTTCAGGGTACATTTAAAAAGTATGTGTATTTTTTCAAAACTTGATTTACAAAAGATCATTAAAATTTAATTCCAAAATTTAAAAATTATTTCAAGTATTTTGGTTCATCGTTAAAATCAATTTATGTTAGTTAACTTCTTTCCAAAGTAATTCATTTATTATTATAAAAACCAATCTTCTCAAAAGGTCATAAACTTCGAATATACCCATTTTTCGTAATACAATTCAAAAATTATTCCAAACATTTGGTTCATTATTAAAATTAATCTTCCGAAAAGATCATAGACAATTCATTTTGAATCAATTCACCCTTCACAATGAGATTCAGAAACATCCCAAATTTTTCATTTCGTAATTATTATTTTTAAAATTCAGTGTACATTTAAAGTTATTTAATTGATTCTTAAAAAATCATTTCTTCTTATAGGTCATTATCAAGGTCATTTCGAATTCAGAAACATTTCACGTTAATTAACTTTATTTTCCAAAGTAATTATTTTATCATTTAAAAGCAATTCTTTTCCTAAACTCACTCACAAGGATTATTTCGAACTAATAAACTCCCGCCACACCTAGGAGCTACATTAGTTAACGACCAGTTCTGTATAGTTAACAGCTCGAAAAAATTAAAGTTTCAATTAAAGAGAGATCTTTCTAGACTGAGGAAATCTTTTTTTTTTCTTAATAATTAATTCAATTTTACGTATATACTCCTCAGTCAATATTTCAGGGACCCCTATCATACGGTCCAATTTCAAATAAACCTTCAATTAAAGAATTTGCTCGAATAATTCTTCCTTAAAATCATCTAGAGTTCAGGAAAATCTCTTTCGTTAGTCAAACAATATTTCCTTAGAAATTATTAAAAATTCAGAGAATATTCGAAATGTAATAGCGTAATTTTTCTTTAAGAAAAACTATGAACATTTCAGAGAACTCCTAAAAAATCAACGTAATCATGTAACAGTTGGCTTTTCCAAACACTCGAAGACTTCAAAAAAGTACTTTAAGTGCTGTTTGAATAATCGTCTCAGTTTTTATTTCCAATAAAAACCAATTGAAGACATCATTTAATGTAATTTAACGAAGCATAAATAATTTTGTTCTCCAAACTTGGTAGAAAAATTTTAAAAACTCCAAGTTAATTCGTTATTATATGCCCTCCTGCAATCAGCCATGGGGGTTTAGCTATACACTCATTAAAACGCAAGAGTAGAGAGAGAGAATGAGGGGGAAAGAAGGGGATAGAGACAGAGCGATGCGATTGCACACCCTACCACCCTCATAACACTATTACGTAATCTCACAAAAAAAACTCTTCGATTTTAAAAGTCACTCTCTCGTCCCCAAAAAAGCTTGCAGAGGGTGAAAGAATGGTAGACAACACGAGAGGTGGAGAAAGAGAGGAAGAGAAACAGAGGCAAGTCGCATTGTTCCCCCACCCATCCCTCAACACCCTCACAAACACCATGACGAGGTCATCTTCGCTTCTTTCCCATGTGCGGCCATTGTTTCAAAAAATGAGTGACAGGTAGACATTAAACATTTCTACGAGCTTAAAAAAAAAATAAGAAAATAGAAAAACAATCTTATTTGGAACAATTTTGTAAAATACATTCTAACACAAAACTTTCATATTATCTAACCCCAATTTTTTTTTTTTACCAGTAACATTTTTTTTCTTTTTAAACAGACAAAACATCAATAAAAGAAACATTATCAATTCAAAAAAAATGTCCCCTTATTTTTCAGCTTTAATTGGTACCTAACCTGAAAAATAAACACATCAACTGTTCATGGAATAAAATGTAATGTAAAAGTTCTATTTTTTCAAATCTGAATCTAACACTTGCAAAGTCAAAAGAATTTTTTTTTAAAAAGTCCTATATTTTTATAAACCTGAAATAAAGATCAGATAAAAAATGTTAGGTATCCTTTATTTTCTTTCCCTTTTTTTTTTCTTTTTTAAATTTATTTTTCGAGCTTCGTGTTTGAAGGATTTTTTTCTTTTTCTTTCATGTAATAACAAGATGCATAGATATACACACATATAGATATATATCTTGAGAGAGACAGAAAGAGAGAAAGCGTGAGAGAGAAAGAGATATTGCATATTCTAGAGACACTTTTTTCTCATCTCTGTTTTTTTTTTTTTTTTTTTTTTGTGTGTGGGACACATTTCTTACTTTTTTTTTTCGAAGGGTTACTTTCAATACTCTTTTTTTTTTTAAATCGATCTTTTGTAAACTGTTTTTTTTTTGTTTTTTTTTTTGTAGGTGCAAGACAATTTTTTGTTCAGGTTCTGAATTTTCTTTTTGAGTGCGTTTTTTTTTTGTGCGCGTGTGTACTGGTCTGCCATTTTTTAAAAATTTTGCCAGAAATAATAGTTTTTTCCGTTTTTAAAGACCGTGGACCATTTTTTTTTTTTATTCGATTCGTCTAGTGGTCGTTATTTTTGGTTGTGCCGTGGGTTTAAGGGTCGAAATTATTTCCATGCTGGGAAACAATATGTTCTGGTCATAGTGCATCATTTATACTGCGACACAGATGCGACGAGATCCGTCTGGTAATTAACCAGGGTCAATCCTGCGTCTTAAGGCAACCATTTATACCACTATCAGCCGGTCACTGAGGTGTGACCGACAGACGTGTTATAGTAAATGTCTTAAAGCGGTCTCGGGAAGATATGAAGATGGGCCAGTCATTAGGGTCTGTGTAGTAAGAAGAAAATCATACCTGAGATGTTGGATTTGGGTGTGGCTGCTTTCTTTTCTCAAGATGATCTCTTCACCCTGGTGGCATTCTGGTGGGAATCTTCATCTCTTTGTCCTCAGGGCCGCCTTTCGACTTCAGACATTTATGAAGGCATTCATGGCAGACACAAGAAAAATGACACGCGACACAATTGTAATATACATAAGGTATGACTAACTATTTTATTTTACATTAGAAATACAATATATATTACAAAAAACAATTTACAATTCATTTTTACGATTAAAAATGGATAATAGGCTTTTCGAAGCTAACTAAACTACCCTAACTAGTGTTGAGGGAGGGGGTGGCCCCCCCCCTCATTTACGGAGAGACAGTCTATGCGTCCTCACATCATGGTGGTCGTGCAGGAAAGAGACAGAAAGATAGCAAGGGGATTATGGGAAGGGGTTTCTTTGTATCTCTACGCTCATGGACAATTTACCACCCGTCCATGCTGCAGAGTGTGTTAGAAACAGTGGCACAAGGAAATAGTGCCACACAGCTGGAAAGCAGGAAAACGGAACAGAGTTCCACAGGCGTGCAGTTCTAAGAAAGAAACTTTGTTCATGGAATCTACGTTTAGGTTTAGGCACAGATAACTAGTGGGGGGAATTATTGATAGTGTTTTCAGCTAGACGAGTGTTTCTTGTGAAAGTTTGGCGAGGGGGGACCATAGACTGAAGCTCAGTCGAACACTTTCCATGAAAATAACGAGACAGCAGAGACAAACTCACAACATCTCTTCTGTGAGATAGAGGTTGCAGGGAAGAGAAAAGGACATATCCTACGAGGCTACGAAGTCTATTTTTAACTCTATCAAGGCAGGACAAGTCCTTTCTAGCAACTCCTGCCCAAATGTGGCAACAGTATTCCATCCTTGGACGTATCAGGCTCTTATATAAATAGAGAATTGCATCAGCTATGAGATATCTACTAGATCGGTGGAAGGATCCCACCATTTTTCCAGCGGCCTTAGCAACAGATTTGATGTACCTGTTCCATTTAAGATCAGGGGTAAAGGTCAAGCCCAGAAGCTTGTCAAAACTTGAGGCCTCAAGACGAGAGCCATTCATTTCAATCAATGCCAGATGTGGATCAGAAAGTTGATGATGTAAAGAAAGAAGCTTGGTTTAAGATGCATTAAATGTAACCAACCACTCCTTTTCCCATTGTACCACGTGCTCAAGATCAGAGGAGAGAGAATCGGAGAGAACTTGGTCGTTTACTGTCTTAGATGTGCTACTATAGATGGTAGTGTCATCAGCATAAATGTCTACAAATGATGTAAGGATGTGATGTGGAAGATCATTAATGTAGATCAGGAAAAGAGTTGGGCCCAGGATGGACCACTGAGGGACTCAGCGTTAATACTGTGAGCTTCTTATTTTTCCCATTAACTACTACTCTTATGAACCTGTCAGAAAGAAATGATTTAATAATTGAGAAGACATTTCCAGCTATACCATAGCTAGAGATCTTGTGAAGTAAACCTTTATGCCATACCCTATCAAAAGCCTTAGATATGTCAAGAGCAATTGCCCTAGAAAGGTTGCCTCTGTCGAGAGATTCGCTAATCCTATGAGATATAACTGTAAGCACATCTGCTGTAGATCTAGCAGAACGGAAACCATATTGTGTGTCACTAAGAAGGTTATTTTGGCTGAGATGATTGATTACTTCTCTATTTAACACAGATTCCAGCAACTTACTCATGGCGTACGGGAGACTTATTGGCCTGTACTGAGAGGGGGATGAGCGATCACCTAAATTCTTAAATACAGGGGATACTGATGAGATTTTCCAGGGTGATGAGAAGCAATTCTTCTTAAGACAACGTTTAAACAGTTTTGTAAGTATGGGCGCTAGTTCTGGTTGAAGTGTTTTGAGTATTATAATTGGAATACCGTCAGGACTAGTTGCTTTCCTGGAATCAAGGTTTTCAATTAGCTTGGCAACATCACGTACAGATATATGTATATCACATAGTGTGTTTTCTGATACAGGAGGAAATATTGGGGGTTGGCGGCCTTCGTCGCAAAGGGTAGAATTAGCTGCAAAGTTATTGGCAAAGTGTTTGGCTTTGTCTGATGCTGACGAGATTACTTCAGATTCATTGATGATAGTTGGAATAGAGTAGATGCTTCTGTTCAGGATTCTGTTTGCTATTTACCAAAACTGGTGGGAACCAAGCCGCTGCTCAGCTACTTTGGACTTAACGGACTGAGCATACAACTCTCTTGCGTTCTTTATTACTTTCTTACAATAGTTGCTGGCAGTCCTGATAGTGGCTTTAGTTTCCATACATCTATTACGTTGGAAGCAGTGGAAAAAGTGATTTCTGTGCGCAATGGCAGCAGCACATTCTGGAGAGAACCATGGCTGGCTTTAGGCTTTTGCTGGGACTTTTCGAGGGTATGAAACGATCTATACCTAGAATTAACCATTCCGTTATGTCTGATACTATAGAGGACACATCCTTTTTAAACATGGAACGTAGAGGTAGATCTGATATAAATGTACGGAAGCTATCCAAGTCAGCCATTCACCAAATGGCAATACAGCAGTCCCAGTACTTTGTACCTGCTGATAGGACAGCCTCCTTAGTGGTTAATCCAAGGTTCGGGTCCCTGACTATCAGGCAGATAACGTCAGCCCAGATAAAACGTTTACCTCCAGCACCCTTTCTAATGACATGGCTACAAGGATAGACATAGAAACAGAAAATTTCCGCCACCTCTGCCAACTGTTCGCGCAAAATACTGCCAACCTAGAATACAGCTTGTTCTTCTCCCTTTGTCAGAAAAATCACTCGTTAAAAAATGAGGACTGAGTGGCCTCCTGGCTTTGATAAGTGGTGATTCCTGTGTAAAAAGAAAAAACCTAACAACCTGCCTAAGAACTTACTCTTCAAACTTCTCGACTGAACATTTACTTGCAATATGAATTAGAACAAATTCGTTGAGAACATTGCCAATCCTGCTGCAAAGACGGTGATCTTTCTCTACCGTGCTAGAGAGCATTCTATATATTTACGAAGCCATAATTCGCCAATGCATGGAGTATTATTACCACATCCGGATTGATGCATTTATCACTTGTCTCTCACTCTTAGACAGAGTCCAAAAAAGAGTTTTAAATCTTATAGTCCCGCATTATCGATCAATCTCCAACGTCTACTCCATTGCCACAATGTTGCATTCCTTTTTGATGACATGTGCTCTACGCTCGTAGAATTTTTGTCCCTTCGACGTATATACTCCCAACTAACCCGACAAGCAGCAAAATTCCACCTCTTCACTGCTGATGTCCATAGATGCCGAAAAGCTTTTTATTCCAATAGTTTTTTCCTTCGAAAAAGACTTGGTGATTCCTTCTGTTTCCTGCTTCCTTGACTAATCTGCAGAAGTTTAAACGTAATTTGAACGGAGATTTTGCTGCTCAGCTCCTCGCAGCCCACGGTCGGATACAATAATAAAAAAAGTAACTCCTTTACGTTCAAATGGCAGATTGCGGTTAAAAAAAAAGGAAAAAATAAATGCATAAAGTTCCCTCAGACTATAATCGTCTTTGGGTGTTTAACAGAGAAAGACACGTAAGGTCGCTTTACATCTTCAAAAAAAAAAACGCAATTCAGATGGTTGTGCTGAGCTGCTGCTCACTGTTCTTGGTGATGGTTGCACAGGGTTGCTGTGGAAAAGCCATACTTGTAATAGCAGAATGCAGCTCTGTCGCATATATCCGGGAATACCGAATAGTGTATGACTCTAACTTGCTTGATTGCAGCCCTATGGACTATCAAGTGTGGGGCGCAGTTGAAAAAAAACACGGAATTGTCGAAATTGAAGGTAACTGTGAAGTTAGTGCACTCCATTGTTTAATAAATTAATTATTAACCAAATTATGACATTATTTCTTTTTGCTTCCAAAAAATGTCAAATTTCTTTCAAACACTCTGCAATGGTATAAACAAATGTTTAGTACACGAAATTAGCATTTCTTTCTCACTCACTTCTTCTTTTCTTCCTCCCCCCTCTCTCTCTCTCTCTTTCTCTCTTTCTCTCTCTCTTTCTCTTTCTTTCTCTCTCTCTTTCTCTCTCTCTTTCTTTCTCTCTCTCGCTCAGTATCTCTATACCATATCTCCTTACTTGTATTTCCTTTATCTCTGTCCATTTAGCTCTTCATGTGCCTTTCTTTCTCCCTGTACGTGCGTGTATGCGTTTAAATATGCGTAGGTTCTCTGAAGTTGTCTGAAGCAGCCTTTTGCATCCCACTTATAAACAGGTGCGCCTATCTTTGTCTCTCCTCTTAAGTAAGTCTTTCTTCCTCTCTTACTCGTACGTGACATTATATTATTAAAGAAAGAAAGCCTCTCGCAGAATCTCGATCACAATCGTTTCCATTCTAAGATTGCCACGCTCTTTGATCTTTGCTTCTATTTGGCAAGAACAATCATGTATTTTTTTTTGTACAAGAAGATTAGTTCATCAGTCGGTCACGCTAAGCTTGAAAAGGCATTTCCATCGATAAAATCGCAGATCGAATGGACGACATTTTTTAGATGCGTCCAATCGTTACCATAAAAGGAGAGTATGTGCGTCAGTTGTTATGATCCGTTTAGTTGTGAATTAGCATTGTCTTCTCATTTTATATACTACACTAGCAGGCAGGCCCGATGTTGTCCGATATTGAATAGGGATCAACAAAAGTTCCATTCCTTCCTTATACTTTTATTGTCATCGAAACTGGTGAAATCGACCATTTTCTAATCAAATCTATTGATTACCTGCTCTAGTAAGGAACTCCTCTTATAGTGTACCTGGAGGAAGCGTCATATGCCTCTCCACAGTCACTTTATCCACAATACATTATAGTCTGCACTGAACTGTAGAGAATGTACTGTTGAGTTTATAAAATTATCTGTAAATAATAACTCCATTTAAAGTTTAAAATGCAAAAGTCAAGCATCATGGCTCAGTTGTGTTCTAAACAGAAGCATTCATTTCGAACGTGTTTCTGTCTTATCAAGTGACTTTATGAAATTATGTTTGTATAATAACTGTAAGTAAAGTTAAACTTACAAAAGTAAAATATCATGGTTACATTGTGCTCTGAAAACCATTTCTTTCGAACACGCCCTTGTCGTATAAAAGAATCTACAGTTGATTTTATAATCTGGACCTTTTTGCTTGTGTGGTGATAAAAATTCTCAAATGTAATTGTGACGTTAGACTGTAAAAAAGGGTTAACTGTGGTCCAAATCGAAATCTTTCTTTAATCGAATTTTTTTGATTATCGATTTCCGATACTTATCAGACGCATTCTGATATAAAACTTAGATACATCAAGTACTTTGGTGCGAAATTTTTAAATATCGCCCCAGTCGTTTTCAAGTCCATGGGGAACGAACTTACAGACACACATAGATAGATAGATAGATAGATATTAGAAGAATACATGTCATAGAACGGATAAAAATAATTTCTAAACTTAATGAAAATAGCCTACATTACGACCCTTACGCCAATTAACTATGTTTTCAGATTATAATGATTAGTAAATAAATTTCACAGTGAATCCTTAGCACACGATTATATGAACAAATACACATACCAAGTAGTTGGGTTCCAAAATACATAATGATCACTGAATAAGTTTAGGAGTCAATCTTGCACAGACCCTGGATATAACGTTAAACTATATCCGATGGTGAGCCCACAGCTTGCGGGTTTTGGGGAGTGTGGAGTCACCCTTTAATTGCCATTACTCCCAGATCCACTCTGACCCGGAGTGGTAGTATCTGTTAGGGTTCCAACTATGGATTAAATAGAAACCGACTTGAAAATATATATATATATATATATATTCTATTATTTTTTTTTGTTTCAAAATAACTGGATTCGTACCTGTTAGGGTCCCAACTGTGGGTTAAATAGAAACCGACTTGAAAAAAATATATATATCCTATTAAAAAATTTCCTTCAAAATAACTGGATTCGGCATTAAATAACATGAAAAGGGTTGATATGCCGTAAAACAAAACCAACCAATCCTGTACATATAAACATATGCACATAGATAATTCTATGTAAAAAAAAAAGAGATATGTGCGTGCGTGTGTATACGTACGCATTGGTGGGTTACGAGCGCTTGTTTGTGAGAGAAAGTAGTTAGGCTTTCGCAAACAATCATCGCCAGAAACGACAAATAGTTTGTGATTTGCTGGTCGTGCCAAAATATTCAGTTTTTTTTTTTTTTACTTTGATGCAGACACAAGAATTTATCTCGGCACCTTGTTTCGTTCTGGTCACTAGGCTGTATTGCTGTCTAGATGTTACTCTTGAAATACGTAGGCTTTGGGGGGACAAAGTTGCTTATTCAATGCGGGATGATTATAGTCTGTACGAATGGTTGGCTCGTTTGCGAAGAAAATAGAAAGTTTTCGTTTTACTTCATCTTTTCTGAAATTATATATACACATATATACATGTGTGTGTGTCTCTGTGCGTAAATAATTATATATATGGCATATGTATATGTATATAATTGAGTGTGTTGTATGTATATATATATATATATATATATATATATATATATATATAGTCATCCACATACAGTCCTGTTTCGCTGTTTCACAGCTCATCGGTGTGGTAAGACAGGCAACTACCTCAAGCCAGGATTAAAACCCGACCACCTGTACGACAGTCAAGGATCCTAACCGTAACGCTAATCGGCGGCTGCTGTGCGAGTCGTGAATTAACGATGTTTTGACATCGTCTGAAATACTTAAGCTCGATTTGTTTACACAAAGAGCATCGCTTTATACGCTAATGGTAATTCGTGTATCACTTCTCAATATTCTCAACTCAAGATGAGGAGCTTGGACGATTCACTGGAATCGGAATCGGTATCAGAATCGGAAAATTGTTTCTATTGCTGGCACTAACGATAAAATGATGAATATTTATTGATTTTAAACTACAAGTAACAGTAAAGTCGATAGTTCCCAGTAGAAATGTATTTTTCATGTTACGGTTTTTTTTTTTACGATTATACGAAAATTAATAAATTAAAAATAACAATTTTATTTTTTTAATATTTAGAGTTTTAAAATGAACCGGAATGGATAATTGCATCAGGATCGGGAAAATATTTGAATCGTCCCAAGTCACTTACTTCATACGTTTCTAATTTATAAGAATATTCTATCATCAGTAGTGAATATATGCTTATCGCACTAGGAATGACTTTATGACAACGTTGAAAACATAAAATAAGTCTTTTCTTTCATTCGGTAGTTTATTTTTTTAAATAAGTCTTATTCTCACAATCATCGATATGAACTACATGTAATTGGTCATATATATATATATATATATATATATATATATATATATATATATATATATATATAGAGAGAGAGAGAGAGAGAGAGAGAGAGAATTATTTTTATACTTAGCTACACTAGTGTTTCGTGCTCTCGCAATCGTCAGTTCAAGAAGTGACGATTGCCGCTGGTCGAAAGATTCGAACCTCCGCAACGAAGCTATCTACAAGGAACTAAACACGGAGGTCACCGTCACCAACCACAAAATGAAGGGAAATTTTAGCATTAATAAAGCTTACCGTTAATTCAGACGATCTATAGTGATAGAGCGACAGAAAGTCACGATCTCGCAACAAGGCATGCTGACCGACCTTTTTTGTATTACCTACAACACAGTGCTCAGCATTTAAGAATTTATTTCTTAAAAGGGGCGAAATATTATTATTATTATTATTATTATTATTATTATTATTATTATTATTATTATTTTAAGCAGTATAATATTGTTATATTATCGGTTGTCCGTATCAGAGGGGAAAATTTTTTCTTGATATTTTCTTTGTGGTTAAGTTTGTCTTGATTTTGAGAGAGGGATGCTTTAGTTAGTTTAATTAATGTGCATCCGATTGCTTCTGACAAATCGAGTTTTTTAAATCTTTCTGAGAATCAAGTTTTTCCTGCATCAACCTTATTTCATACAGATAAAAAAAAGTAGATACATAATTTAGCACAAAATTCAACTTCTGTTTTTATTAAAAAAAAAAAAAGCAAAACAAAACACGCTTTAAAATAAAGTATCTTTATTGCTATATAAAAGTTTACTCGTGTGTGTGAGAGAGTTCCTTCCTCATAGGTTCCGAAACGGCTGAGCCTATTATTTGTAAATTTCACAAAAAGGTCATTTATATGTCTGCCAGTGTTCTTAAATATGTGCTGTACAAAAAACTCATCCGATCTTAAAAAATAGTCTTTTTCTTATAGCTAAAAAGAAGAATTTTTTCAAGGGAATATTTTATGTTACACCGGCCGGTGTTACATGAAATATTCCCCGGTAAAATTTCTTCTTTTTATCTATAACAGAAGAAAGACTATGTTAAAGATCGTCAAGCCCAAATATCAGCTGAACAAACACAGAGAGAATTTGATGAATTACATTATAATTATTTTTTATTTGTTAATTTTATTTATTTATTTATTTATTTATTACGAATTAGTTCACTGTGAAAATTATTCCTCGTAATTTATAATAATCAATAGAGACTGATTCTAAAATAATTCATACGCAATCTGCATGAATTAAAATATCATGTTTAAGCGTATTGTATGACCAGGCAACGCCGGACGGCCAGCAAGTATGAAATAATTAGCTACATTGAAACTTGTTTTAGGGGGTCAGGAAGAATAAATTTGTTAAAATAATTATTTTCCAGGTAAAGTATGTGTGTATCTTACTACGTGTTTTTGTAATGCATCTTTTGTTTGTATAACTAGCATTTCAGCCCGGCGTTGCCCGGGTGTTTTGAGGTGTGTGTTGAGCAAAACAAAACAAAAAAAAAAGTGATAGTAGAAGGCAAGCTCGTATCCGTACCGCGAAGGAGGAAAAGAACATGAAAAAAACTGATGTCTTTGCTGTTACGACCACCGCCAAACCGGAAATGACGTAGGTTTAAATTAAGGCTAGGCAATCGATAAGAGGGGATGACTTTCGAAAATATGGGCGATAAAAGCGACCCTCCCTGTAGAAAAGTGCTCAGCTGAGGGTGAAGAAATTAATGTTTTTAGCCAATTTTTCGGTATTTGTCGTCTGAAGGTTAAAGCTTCAAAACTATGCTGATATTGTGAAAATTTGTCACCTCTGTTGAAAGTTTTAGACAGACATGCAAACATACATACATACATAATTATATTGGTAGCTCAAATTTTCCACCCAAACCGATTAAAAAGCTTGCCCTTTCTCTGAATACCTTTTATGTAAAATTTCAAATGTTTAGACCAGAAATTTTCTGAGTAATTTGGTAGAGACCGCAGTGGTCAATTTTTTTTTAACTTTGACCCCTATTATGACCCCTTAATATTTATTGTTTTGGGCTCAAATCAAGTTATTAAGTTAGATCCATGTCCAAGGAACCTATATTTAAAATTTCATTTGTTTATACCCAAAATTGTCGGAGAAGCATGGGTACCCGGCGTTGACCGGGGGTTTTGGAGGTGTATGTTGAGCAAACAAACAAAAAAAAAAAAAAAACAAAAAAAAAAAACAGAAAGAGCCCCCCCCCCACAAAAACGGTCAATTTTCTAAACTTTGACCCCAATTATGACCCCTTAAAATGTATTGTTTTGGGCTCAAATCAAGTTATTAAGTTAGATCCATGTCTAAGGAACATATATCGAAAATTTCAAGTGTTTAGACTTAAAATTGTCGGAAGTGTTTGGTAGAGTTCTCAAAGGTCAAATCGTTGAACTTTAACCCCTTTAACAGTCACATTTCTGTGCGAAAACAGATAACAAAGATTTTCCAAATCTCAGTACCCGGTATATCAAATTTCGAGTCTGTAGACTGAAAATTGACAGAGTTATTGCGTAGGGAAATGTACGCAGACACACACACAGACACTTTTACTTTTATAGATATATAGATACTTAAATTAAATTATCGACTCAATATTTTTATACAGAGAGGTGTATAAAATAAGACGAAATGTACTATTCTGAATTTTTTAGATGACATGTGAATGCTTGTGTTATGTTGATTAATCGGACTATTGTTCTCGTCCCAGGTGTTATTAGCACAACGTTTCGGTCGCTGCAAGCTGCGATCTTCTTCGGGTGTTGAAAGTACTAAGGAAAAAAGGGTTGGCTCTGCATTACAAGAGTTCGAACCGTGGGTTTGAGGGTGGATCGGTAGATTATAAATCATCCCAATATTTTGGAGAGGCGGGAACAATAAATTTGTAAAATAAATTATTTTCCATGTAGAGGAGAAAAAGATAAGGTGAACCTATATTATCTGGTTTCAATACTGGATAAAGAAGAAAACTTAAAGAGGCAGCACATATGATAGAAAATAATAACATCGTTAGTCATCCCAGCATAGAACTAAACAGCATTTGGAAGCTCCTAATCACAACACCACTGAAAAAGAAAAGATAACATATGTCCAGCCCAAAGGAGGTAACTTGACAAAAACAAAAACAAAAAAACTTGTCCCAATCGCATTGTGTTTAACAAAAACTACTCATGGGTATCGATCCTCTGTTTCGTAAAACATTTTTTCACTAATATTTACAATTAGTATAGATATCCCGAAAAATTGAGTCATATCTTAGTGGCTCCTGAAGATTGGACCTTCTTTATGATCTACGGACCCACCCTCAACCCACGGTTCGAATCCTTGTAATGCAGAGCGAATCCTCTTTTCGTTAGTAGAGAAAAAGAAGCACGTGTTCAACACTCGAAGAAGGTCGCAGGTTGCAGGAACCGAAACGTTGTGCTAATAATATCCAAGATGAGAATAATATTCCGATTAATCAATAAAACACAAGCAAGACGAAATGTGTTTATAGCAGTATTCATTTATTTTGCTTCCAATGTATATGCCGTATTCTAAAAGCCAGTTACGGTCAATGATGGAATACTGTTGCCACATCTGGATAGGAGTTGCTAGAAGCAGCTTATCCTGCCTTGACAGAGTTCAAAATAGACTTCGTAGCTTAGTGGGGGATGGCCTTTTCTCTTCCCTGCAACCTCTTTCCCACAGAAGAGACGTTGCGAGCCTGTCTCTGCTTTATCTGTTATTTGTATGGCAACTGCTCAGCTGAGCTTCAATCTATGGTCCCCCCTCGTCATACTTTCACAAAAAACACTCGTCTAGCCAGAACCACTATCGATAATTTCCCACACTCTTTATCTGTGCCTAAACCTAAATGTAGATTCCATGAATAAAGCTTCTTTCTTAGAACTGCACGCCTGTGGAACTCTCTTCCGATTGCCTGCTTTCCAGCTAATTATAATCTGATTGTCTTCAAGTCCAACGTAAACAAGTTCTTGATGAACCGTGACCCTAAGTAATCCAATTTACAAAATTCCCACTACTTATGTTTACTACGCTATAATTACATTGACCCATTAACCCTTATCCTCCAGTGGCCTCCGGGGCTTGATAAGTGGTGATTTTTGTGTACAAAAAAAACAGTACCCGTTAATGGCATCCTCTCGAAAAGACTTCTAACCCCCCCCCAATCCCCCATTAACGTAATGTAATTTATCAATTCAAATGTATTTGTTTTGTTGTTTTGTTGTACACCATATCAACCATTGTCGGATTATTTAATGCCAAATTGCTTGGAAACAGTTTTTATGCTTAAAGTTCTTTATACCTTCAAATATTTATGTTTTATGGCATATCAACCGTTTTCGGGTTATTTAATGCCAAACCTGGTTATTTTAAGAATAGTATTTATGTTGCACCCACTATTTTGTAGAAGGGTTTTATTCTTCCAGATTTTTGTATCTTTAATCGCTAGTTTGTGGTGTTTGGTTTGGCTTGTTTTATAGTGGATTTTATCGTTTTTATTCCCTGCCCTGCAGAACATGAATGAGTTATGCGATGGAAGAGAGAAAAGAGTTATAGTATTAATGGTTGGTACAGTCAGGAAGTTGGGGAGATAGAAACAGAAAAGGGAAACGGGAAGAAGGAATAGGGGGGAAAAGGTGGGTTGTTGTTTTTGTTTTGAGTTTTGTAGAACATAATTAAATTTTTCAAAAGGAAGTAGAAAAACAAAAAGCATTAATGTTAGATGCATTTCGTCTCAGGAATTCAATATCTTCAGACAGCCTGATCTGGAAGCACGAAATATCAAATTCAGTTGCAGTGCCAACTAAAACAATAATTCACGTTGACACACCGGTTCCCGTTAGATTACCGAAGTTAAGAAACATTGAGCCTGGTCAGTACTAAAATGGGTGACCATTTGGGAATACCAGGTGCTGTATGTGCTCTCCGTTTATCTCGACAATTTTTCTAGTCGTCCTATGTTAGCAATGTATAAAGGTTGCCACTATGGAGGAACACAAGAAATTTGTTGAAGCATTAAAAATAGGTTTAAGTTTTGTTAAATATTACTAGATTATTAGGTAAGCAACTGTATAATTTTCATTGGCATAATTCACATTGACACACTGATTCTCATTAGATCACCAAAGTTAAGCAACATTGAGCC
Source organism: Euprymna scolopes (assembly GCF_053919585.1). Lineage (NCBI taxonomy): Eukaryota > Metazoa > Mollusca > Cephalopoda > Sepiida > Sepiolidae > Euprymna > Euprymna scolopes. Next base: position 40,835,746 of record NC_136486.1, on the reverse strand, counting down.
GGGTCAGTACTAAAATGGGTGGCCATTTGAGAATTCCAGGTGCTGTATATGCTTTCTGCTTATCTCGTCATTGTTTCTAGTCCCTCAGCATTTCTCCTTGTCACTGGACTCAAGCAGTGCAGATTCAGGAGAGGTGTGGTTGGAGATTACCTCACAATTACACGTGCAACTATCCTTACCGGGTGTATCCATTGTCTTTCGAGACAGAACGGGGGCGTCGAATTTATTATAAGCTGTTCAAAAATGTTAATGCCTATGAGTTAATACTTATGTTCGAGCGTTTTCTAATGCAAAGTATACCAAAAAGCTATTACAAATTATTGCTTTCAATTAAAGTAACCAGTGTTGATGGTAATATAGTTGTGATAATTTTTATTTAAAAATACTTTTTTATTTAATCATATAGATATCAAATATGTAAAATAATAATAATCTCAACCTCGTTTTTCCTCTTTATTGCCAGGGTGTAATTTTCTTTCTTTCTCCCCTCTTCTTATATAAAGAAAAATATAAGTATGAGTATACAGACCGGAAGTTTTGAAATCTAGTTAAAAGTAGTGATACTAATAGTTTGGCTAACCTGGTCAAAGAAAATACAGGAAATTAAAATCTATGCTGATAAAAAATGATAAATAAAATTTCATCAATAATTTTGTTTTCCATGGCGTATTCAACCGACGATTTAAAAATGAAAGGAAATTGTCAGCGCATATATATATATATATATATATATATATATATATATATATATATATATATAATTTCCCCCGTATATTTTTCGCTTTTTTTTTTCTCCTCCCGCCATATATATGACTTTTTTTTAATCGTATTTTCCTCGATTTTGCTCTGTTGAGCGCGGAGCGAAACCTGGTTAACTCACCTTTATTTTCATTTATTTATTTTTTTAATCATTATGTTGATTGGTCTGTATTTAGCCATTATTAAATTCTGTACCCTCCGAACAATTTTCATATATATAATCGGAATCCGCTATCCCCACACACACAATACAATCGAATGTATCTTTAACCTTAAAAACTGAAATATTGTCAATACCCGCCTTTTCCCCCTTTTCTTTCTTTCTTCTTTTTCTTAAAAACACTTTTTTCCAATAACTAACAACCACTTCTGCGAGGCCTGACGAGGCTGTTGGATCGTAAACATGGTTCAACATCTGAAACATATGTATCCAAAGAGATAAAACGCTAATAAAGAAATAAACACATATTTGCTCTGCAATAGTATTGAGCACTCTCTTCAAGTTTTTTTTACTAATTACCAGTTTTACCATATATATATATATATATATTTGTGTGTATATATATGTACATATACATAGATATACACATACACATATATATACATATATATACACATACATACATATATACATATATACACATATTTATACATATAAATACATATGCATATATATACATATGCATATATATGCATGTATGTATTCATATATTTATACATATTTATATATTTTTTACTTTTTATATATTTTAATAAGTAAATGGGAATGTAAATATATAAACAAAGTACTAATACAACTGACGAGTGAATCTTAAAAAATTTCCATTTTGAATTTGGAGACAAGAACGAGTCTCACAGGTAAAGAAAACATTTTGGACAGCATGAATAGGCTAGCCAAAATAATCTGGAGCAGGAAACTAGATCAAATATTCAGAACATTTTTTGTTTGTGATTAAGGAAGGTGGTGTTTGATCAACACTACTGAGGAGCCATGATTTAATATTCTATTTTGTTTTTAAATCTCCGAAACTGTTTAATGATAGACAACTGATGATCCCTAAAATAACATTTGAACTATTGTATAAATTCAAGAAAGTCAGTTAATGCAGCGATTGTAGGTGATTAAATGACTTACTGACTAAATAGTTTTCCAACGAATGATAAAAACATATAAAAATCAAATAATTTTGTATATAGTTTTAAAGGTTAAAAAGCTCCCAAGAGTATATATATATATATATATATATATATATATATATGTATGTATATATGTGTGTGTGTGTGTGTGTGTGTGTGTGTGTGTGTGTGTGTGTGTGTGTGTGTGTGTGTGTGTGTTTAGTTTATTTATACGAAAATCGATGACTGCATATAGGCATACATGTTTCTGTAATCACCCGTTATTGGGGAGACTACGTCTTCAAGCCAAGAATTTTCCCCGAAGACATAGTCGCCCCAATAAGGGATAATTACAGAAACATATATGCATATATGTAGCCATCAATGTTTGTATAAATACAGTAAATATGCCTGCTCTGTTAACTCACTGAACACTTTTTGGTAGACACATGTTGTTTCAGCGAATGTACTTCTAGGAAACTAAGCTACACTGCCATAATATATATATATATATATATATATATATATATATATATATATATATATATATATATATATATGAAAACGAATTGATTTGTTTCGTGATGTGTTGATGTTTTGATGGATTTTAAAAAGTCTGTAAGAGGCAGATTCAGAGCAATGAAACCATGATACGTGTATAAATATGTAACATATAGTTTTTATAAAAAATAATTGCATTTTAACTATTACATATGCGATTAAGCAGTTTATTAATTTTTATTCAACGCATCCTAGTTCTCTATACATAAAAAACGCACACACACATACATACATACATACATACATACATACATATATATATATATATATGTGTGTGTGTGTGTGTGTGTGTGTGTGTGTGTGTGTGTGTGTGTGTGTGTGTGTGTGTGTGTGTGTGTGTGTGTGTGTGTGTGGATGACAAAAGGGCTTTATTCCAAATTCCCCAATTGTATTAATCTAGCATTTTTTTTTCAACACGTAAAAATTTTTACAGCACCTATTTCGTAACGCATAATCGGTTGTTATTATTATGTCAATATGATTGTTTATGTGTAACGAAACAGGCGTTGTAAAAAATGGAAATGCTGACATGTTGAAAGAAATAAATGTTAAGATGAGTAAAATATTGGAATTTGGAATAAAGCTGATTTTTCATCCATTTGTATATGCTCTGTTGGTAAATTTAACACACATTTGGGCTTTATAAATATAGAGAATTAGTATAAATAAAGAGTGATATATAATTGAAAAGGCGTATTTTTCCCACAAATATACATCTTCTATTAAATAAGTCGCAATTGTCTGTGTGTTTATGTGCCCGCTAAAAATAAATAAACAACTAAAAATGTTATTCGATCTCATTATAAATCTATTCCAACCTAATAGAGCTTTTTCAAATGAGAGGACCAACTGAAGTTCATTGTATGACTGAAATAATGGTACGAAATCACAACCATTTCGTATGAACTAAGAAGAGAGTGAGTAAAGGAGGGGGAGAAGGAACAGAGGGAGAATTTAGAGTTAGGTGAGAGAAAAAAAAAGGAATGGAAGCAAAAAATATTACACTGCCATGAAAATTGCTGGTCTACACAACTCAGTCTTATGTGCCAAACAGACTGACCTATAAATCAACCGAATAAAATAAACTAACTTCAAAGCTATTATGTGAAATTGCGTATATTACAAAGATTAAGATATTGATATTTAATATTAACTTTTAATATGTATGTATGTCTGTAAGTCACTATTATGTATGTATGTATGTATGTATGTATGTATGACGAATGCGAATGAACTCTTTTTCTGGGTCAACGGCCAACTAGCACCGTGTATATTTGTGTGTGTGTGTGTGTGTGTGTGTGTGTGTGTGTGTGTGTGTGTGTGTGTGTGTGTGTGTGTGTATTGGGGTAGAGAGGGCTCCCGTAAGCCGTGGTGAAGGCAACCTTTCTAGGAGAAGAAAATCTCTGATTTAAAAAACCATAAAGCGGAAGACCAGTACCCGCTTTTAGCTGGTATGCAGTTTAATTTGTTTCTGGCTATCTTGCTCTTGCTTGTTGCTGGATCTCAACATTTTGAACCGAGAGAGAGACTTAGCTGTCGTACAAAGCTAAGACTCTGTAACATCATATTTGTATAGATACTCCCTCGGACATTTGGGCTCATGGATTTTAAATGTCTGAGGGAGTGGCACTCGTCTGACAAGATGTTGCAATCATCATGTATGTGGTACGGCATAATCACGTTGACACACCGGGTCTCGTCAGGTCACCGAAGTTAAGCAATGCTGAGCCTGGCTAGTACCAGATGGGTAACCATTTGAGAATTCTAGGCTCTGTATGTGCTTTCCGCTTATCTCAGCATTGTTTCCAGTCGTCCTAAACCTCCACTTGCCATTGGTATTTAACAATGTCGAATCAGGAGAGGTGTGGTTGGGATTGTGCAACTCTTGCCAGAAAAATTTCACGTGTAGGCACCCTTACAGTGAGTATCCATAGTCTGTCAAGACTGAAGGAAGCCTTTTGTTGATGTATGTATGTATGTATGTACGTACGTATGTATGTATGTATGTATGTATGTATGTATGTATGTATGTACGTATGTATCAATCTACTTATCCCTGTAACTATCTGTGTATATCTCCATTTAATCTCTCTCTCTCTCTCTCTCTATATATATATATATATATATATATATATATATATATATATATATATATATGTCTATCTGTTTCTCAATAAATCTACATTACTCCCTCTCACTAACCATCTATCCACCTTTCCATATATATATATACATATATATATATATATATATATGTGTGTGTGTGTGTGTGTGTCTGTGTATGTGTGTGTGCGTGTGCGTGTGTGCATGCATGTGTTAGTAAAACAGAGTTTAGGCATTCGGCCATATATGTGTATATTTATAATAGAAAGGAATGGCGTCGTAAGTAAAAATAGAAAGCTTCTAAGTTACACTAACCCATTTCAGTTTTTATTTGTTAGTCGAGTACAATTACTTTTCGCTGACATTTCCCTCTCACATTCCCATCAAATCATGATTCTCCGCTCGTTTAAATCTTATCAGAAATCCAAAGAATATAAAAACGACGGCTTGTTGCCATGAAACGTTTTCCATTGGCTCTAATTTTATACACCATTTCGGATTTGGGAAAAATAATTGTCCTCAGTTTGTCTTTTTTACCGTCAAACCATTCAGTCGAAAAACTTTTAGGAAAAACTGTTTGTTCTTTTTATTTGGATTCTTCGGACTACTGTCTTCATTTTGAGTGTTATTTTCACAAGGTTTCGGTTGATGTAATCTCCGATCTTTTTCAGGTGTATTTTGTCGAACTTGTGAATCTTTCTGCTAAGACCCATGGCATAGTAGATAAAATACTTGGTAAAATCAGTTGTAAAGTTACATTCTTCTGGAGGTTGAAGGTTCAATCGTCAGTGTGGGCGATACTCACAATACGGTTATGAGTCATTTAACATTTTTACTCGGTCTTTGCTGACAGGACAGTAGAGCAAGCTACCCTATCGATTGAATAAAGGGTTCCGTTTGAAATTTTGTGCAGCTTCCAGAGTTCTATAGAAAGATTCCGGATTCGAAAAGATACACTTGAAAGAGGTCGGAGGTTACATCGACCGAAACGTTTTGAAAATAAACTCAAGATGAGAAGAGTAGTGCAAAGAATCTAAATACTTCTACTCACAAATTTAGAAACTGACTTTTAAATGCGTTCTGACTCCATTCGTCCTTGATGTGTAAAATATAATTTACATCGCTCCAGACGCAAATTGAATAAAATCACCGAAAAGGTAAGACAAGCATTTCACAAGACTCTCCGTCCATCAGTCGGTTGGTATAAGTTTTAAATAGCATTTTCAGTCTATCATGAACACATATGAAATAGCATTTTCCGATTCATTTCTTTTAGAAAACTTTTAACCTGATAAGAATAATTTTCAGACAGACACTAAATTAATCGAAGTTTCCTAATTTCACACATGCAGAGTAGCTTAATTTTGTTTAGTACGAAAAAAAAAATTTTAGAATAAAAGATGTAGTCTTAAAAACAAAAGACAATAATTGGAAGGGTAGGTATAATTGATAATTTATTTTCAATAAAGAGTCATTTCTGAAAGAAAAAACGTAGTTTAACGAACACAGACACAGACTAATTGCAGGGAAAACTGCATCGGACAATGTGGAGTGCGTACAACTATAAGTCGCCAACACAAAGTTACTTCTCTTTGTTCATATATATATATATATATATATATATATATATATATATATATATATATATATATATATATATATATATGCTGTTCATATATATATATTGTGATGCTCTAGGGAAAAGAAAGCAGACCCACAGCAATCTGAAACGAGAGCTTCGCAAAGGTTTAATTGATGATCTTAACCGTGATAGACAGAGCTGGAAACGCGACACTTGTGAACGAGTGCTTTTGTCAAAAGCTGGCTACGTCAACCACCTTAAGTCGCACAAAACTCCTTTTCAGGTCAACTTTTCACCTATTAGTCCGAACCAAACGATCCGTTTAACATGCAGCAAAGTTTGCAAGTCTACTGCTGGTTTGAGAAGACATGTGATTGTTCATAGGAATACCCTTCAACCTCCAGAGGAAGTCAACTCGATGGAAATTGCTCAATTTGTATGTCACATCTGCTTCAAGATGTGAAAATCTGCGGCGGGAGTGCAGTGTAATCTAAGATGGTATGGACGACAAAATTGTGATAACTTAATGTGACGGCGATCATCTGAAAAGATGTAGCAATAATCATATATATATATATATATATATATATATATATATATATATATATATATATATATATATAGTCATCCAAATACAGTACTGTTTCGCCGTTTCACAGCTCATCAGTTTGGCTAGACAAGCAACTACCTCAAGCCAGGATCGAAACCCGACCGCCCAAACATCAGTCGAAGCTTCTAACCGTTGCGCTATTGGCTGCTGCTATGTGGGCAGTGAATTAACAATGTTTTGACATTGTCCCAATACCTTAGCATTTCGGTCAGTTCACTCACGGCCAATGAAACGTCGGCTGACCGAAGAAACGCTTCATAGACTGCATCAAGCTCACCCTCAAGCGCTGCAATACCCCCTTCAATCTTTTGGAGACTTTGGCAGCGGATAGAGACACTTGACGCTTCACATGTGATAGCGGGATGGTCTTCGTCAACAACGAGCATAACCGAGCAGTTACAGAGCGTCGCACACTGAGACACCGACAAGCGGCGGCCATTCACCATCAAAACCCAAATCCTGTCTTCCTTTGCTTTCTCCTGTGCAAAGCAGTGTAGATCACGTATCGGACTTCACAGTCATCAACGGAGTCACAGAGTCAATTTTTTAAAAAATGATGAAGAAGACGTCGCCATCTACATGGATGGACTAACACAGCTAATTAAGTGCATTTTTAGAGACGGTGAACTTTAAATTAGAATAAATCACCGAAACAATATTAATATTATACAAATATGTCGTTTATTCTAAATATTATATTTTAACATTTAAACACAATTGAGAAAATATGACCACGCGGCTTGCGTCTATATGGCATAATGTAGAGGTCCAATTTTCACAAACTGTACTAATTAAATAACACTGTATTTCGGAAATAACATGTCGAATGTTATCTTCCAAGTCGTCTATTGTGTTTGCTTTATCAGCGTAGACATGGGACTTTATATATCCCCAGAAAAATCTAATGAGGTTATTGTTACAGACGAGGTGGTCAGTTGACAGGTTAATTCCGTGAAATTATTCACTCATCAAACTTTTCTCTCAGTAAATTGATCGAATCATTTGCGATTTGCAAATAATGCTAGGGTGTTAGTCTCTTCATGGTGAATTCCCGAAACAAGCTGAAAAGAAATCGATAGTTGCCAAATATGCAATTAATGAAACATGGAGTTGTCAATTTAAAATTCGCTGCCTGTAAAAAAAAATACCCTGTATAAACATATATGTGTGTGCGCGCGTATCTGCTTGCATGTCTGTGTTAGTGAAACAGGATATAGGCATTCATCCATATATCTTTACATCTATAATAGAAAGAAATGGCGCCGTAAGCAAAAATAGAAAACCTCTAAATTAAACTAACCCATTTCAGCTTTTATTTGTTACCAAATTAATAGAAGCTGCTCTTTTTTCTTTAGTACGAAAAATATTTTGGAAAAAAAGGCATAATTAAAAAAAAAAAACAACTGGAAGGTTAGTAAATAATGTTTCAATAGGGAGTTATTTCCTTTTGGTTAGTACGAAAAAAACATATTTTGTAAAACAAGCAAATGCACAGATTGGTTAAATTAATAAATGAAGGGAAAGGGGATAGTGAGTCATTTATTCGATGTGATGTTAGTCCAAAATCATTAACTGATCAGGAGGGAAGACAGGGAGCAAGACAGAAATCACTAATTAGCCCATGTAATTACATGTTCGAACTCTTCGCGTTTTTTTTTTCAAACGGATTTCGCTTTCCGATTTTTATCACTGTTTTTCTGTTTTGATCCACGTAATAGCATATCCGTTTTTAATACATCCCAAGTAATTTTCGACACTAGGATATCACTGTGACATCTGCTAACTTTATGCATTTCTCATTTCCTTGTTGTTCTCATATAAATGATATACTGGTGGATCTAACCATTCTAAAAGCTGTTTTAAGCAGCAGAGCACAAAATTTTTACGTTGAATATATAATACTTAAAACTTAGTTTTACCCGAAGTGTTTTCCACCGACAAAGAAAAGGCTTTCAATTACTCCTTGATATAAGTGTCAAAGAGTATTTGTTTCCAGTCGTCCTGTAAATACACTTCACTTGCCACTGGTATCTAACAATGTCGACTCAGGAGAGGTTTGGTGGGAGATTGCGTACCTCTTGCCACAAAAATTTCACACGCAGGCACCATTTACTGGGTATTCATAGTCTGTCAAAGACTGAAGGAGCTCCCATAAGTGTCAATGAAATTAATGAGAGGGAGGAAGTGACAGTATATCATTCATTGCATGCGTCCATGCATCTCTAGAAGAGACCTTGTCTGTCTGCTCGTCACGCTTAAGTATTGAATAGTATTTTACAGGTACATCCATCGTTCTGTAATGAATGTACAGATTGAACCTAGAAGTATTCGTCTCCATCTTTTACAGGCTTATTTTCTTTGGTATCAAACTTCCAAGTACTGTGCAATTTTATTATCTAATATCCTAAGCGTCTGTTTCATTTATCCTTTTAATGAAAGTGATTGAGCACAGTCGAGAGATACGCGAACGATTCATTCACTTTTAAATTCTGTTTTTTTATTATTTCTTTTTATACTTTTTAACAAAGATATTTCGTCAGGTTTTCTTTAAATTAAAGAACACTAGCAAGGAGATTCAACGTTGCTCGGGATTAAATGAGTATCAACGAATGTTTTACACTTCCAATATTTTGATTATCATCGGAATCGGTGAAATTTCTCATTTTTTTTTTCATTCAAATCGATTGATTGATTGATTTAGTCGGGAAACCAAACTACAGCATACAATCTTCCTCGCAAATTTATTTATTCCACAAAACGTAGTCTACATTGCTCTTGATTTTGTAAAATCGTTTTTATATAATGGCTCAAATTAAAGTTTGAAATACAAAATTCAAGTATCATAGTTCACTTGTACTCTAAACAGAAACATTAATTTCAAACGCGCCCCTGCTTTATCAAAGAACCTACTGTTAATTTTATACGCCGGACCATTGCTTGTGTGGTGATAAAACTTCTCAAATGCTCTTGTGATATAAGGCTGCATCGTTGGTTCAAATCGGACTAATCTTTCTTTAATCGGATTATTTCAATTATCGATTTTCGATACTTATCAGAGGCATTCCAATACAAAACGTATTAACACTCCAAGACATATGAAGTACATTTGTGTAGATTCTCAGAAGCATCAGCCCAGCCGTTTTGGAGTCCATGGGGAACGAACTCACAGAGAGAGAGAGAGAGAGAGAGAGAGAGAGAGAGAGAACGAGATTGACTTTTATATATAAATAGAGATTTAAAACTCTTCTTTCTAAATGATCATCAGTAGAGCCTTTATACTTTTTTAATTTTGTACATTCCATCATTTGGGAATTTCCTTTCTTATGTAATACGGAACGAGACGTGTTATTTTTAAGCGGCTTGATATTTAAAACACATCTTTTTGTTTGTTTGTGTTTTGTTTGTTGTTTTTTTGTCTGAAATAAGATGTAACTAAATGTATTGTTATTTTTAAACCAGCGAAATATTTGGCATACGTGTATGTTTTTTTCTTCCTAATGAATCTATACTCCTATAATTTTTTTTTTATGTGTGTATTGATATTCGTATTAAAACCCTTTTCCCCACTTATTTAAAAAGAAAATACAACGTTGTTATATATGGGTCGTGGAATTGCATTATTAGCTATAATCTAGCGAATTTGCATATTCTTTTAAACATTCAATTTAATTAATTCTATATTAGTTTTTTTTTCGGTTTTCTTATGAGATGATTATCTTTAGTTAACTATTACGCGTAATAATATTCATATGAATATTATTAATGATTTATACTTGTGCAATGTTTACGAAAAAATACTATAGTAAACACAAACATCTTTCTATATATATTCATGTATGCGAATATATATGTATATTAATTGGCCTACCAAACTACTCTGTCAGTTTTTCGTCTACAGGCATGAAACTTGATATATAGGGTATTCGAACCCATGCAAAATTTTATATTTGGGTTTTCGCCGGGAAAAATCGGTGCAAAATTGTGAAAAATGGATATGCCAGGTAATGGTTGAACGATAGTATTACGGATATGCATGCGTAACGTAATAGCTATTGGTTCATGTTTTAATTTTAGCCTTGCAGCAAACATGTCCTCATAGCTCAGGCATTAACGTCAAAAAAAAAAGTAAATCTTAAGTTAAATGTTTTAGTTTCGATTCTCGGTGGTGGCGTTTTATTTATTTATTTATTTTTTTTAACTGTTTAAATCATTACTATATACTGGGTCTAATATAATCTATCTACACACATATATATATATATATATATATATATATATATATATATAAAAGTAAAAATGTTCGTCTGTGTGTGTGTCTGTGTACATTTCTCTACCAAATAACTCTGTCAGTTTTCAGTCTAGAGACTTAGGGGTATTGAGATTTGGGAAAAACATTTTTAATCGGTTTTCGGCCAGAAATTTGGCTGTCAAGGGGTCAAAATGCAACGATTTGGCCTTTGAAAACTCTACCAAACTCTTTCGCCAATTTTGGGTCTAAACACTTGAAATTTTAAATGTAAGTTACTCGGACATGGATCAAACTTTTTATTTGATTTGAGCCCAAGAAGTAAATGTTAAGGGGTAAAAATTGGGGTCAAAGTTTTTAAAATTTGACCTTTGCGGTCTCTACCAAATTACTCAGCCAATTTGTGGTCTAAACATTTGAAATTTTACATAAATGGTATTCAGAGATAGGGCAATCTTTTTAATCGGTTTAGGTCGAAAATGTGAGCGATCAATGCCTCAAAATTCAAAAGATTTAACCTTTGCGGTGTCTAGCAAACTACTCAGCAAATTTTGGGTCTAAATATTTGAAATTTATATTGGGTATTCAAAACATGCGGCAAGCAAGTAAACTATTAAGTCAATTTTGGGTCTAAACATTTGAAATTTTACAGAAAGGGTATTCAGACATGCATCAAGCTTTTAAACGGGTTTTTAGTGCAAATATTTGGCTGCCGAATGGTCAATGTGTTAGGAGTTCACTTTTGCAGACTTTACAAAACTCCTCCGCTAACTTTGGGTCTATACACTTTAAATTTTAGAAGTAGGTTACCTGGACATGAGTCAAACTTTTTAATATATATATATATATATATATATATATATATATATATATATATATACTAGCAAAAGTACCCGTCGTTGACTGGGTTCAAAAACAGCCTACAAAAAATGGACTCTGATTTGTGAAAGTATGATAGGTTATGAAAAGGAAGGGTTGTAAAGAGATAGATTCGAATTTGGGGGTAATCAAAAACCAAAGCAAAATATGATGAAAATAAAAATAAAATAGATAAACCCATAATTTATTATACCATATCTGCTCACACTGAAACACTTATCACAATATTCTGTGAATCTATATTAAAAAACCTTGTTAAACTTTGTGACATATTTCCATTCCATGGAGGTCAGGCGCGAACGAACCTCCCATAATTTTATTATAACATATTTCTTCAAACTGAAACATAATTATCAAAGTATACTTACGCAGATAGATATGAAAAGTCTTTATTAAAATGTGTGCCTATTTCCATTCTATGGAGGCCAGGCGCGAATGCAGACCTCACAATTTCATTATACCATCCCTATTTAAGTTAAAACATACTTACCAAAGTATTATTATGTACATCTATATCAAAAACACTTATAAACGTTTTTTTTTGTGTTTTTTTTTATTTCCATACTTTGTGGACAAGGTGCGTACGCAGACCCCACAATTTTAATGAATCATCATTATGCCAGATCAAACATACCCATTCCTGTGTCTCGATACATCTTCTATCATTATATGTGATCAGTTTTCTATAATAGTTAACCATATAGGAGCCTATTCGTGACCAGACACACCCATAGGCCTTCAGCTTTATATACATATATATATATATATATATATATATATATATATATATATATATATATATATATATATATATACCGTTCATAACTTTATGAGTATATATATAAATATATATATAAATATATTTATATATATACTCATAAAGTTATGAACGGTACATAGCGCGCGAGCAAAGCCGGGATGAACTGCTTGTATTGATAATAAAAAAGAAACTGTTGATCTATATATTCGTATACTTCTAAATTTAATTTTTTTTTCTCGCTCTGACATTGATATTAGAAGCCTAGTTTTTCTATTAAAACATTGTTAAAACGAACTTCTTAATATCCCCAGTCATAAATATGTGAGTGACTACAGGAGAGTTTACTAATGTACATATTCCTTCAAAAACGAGCGTTAATTAATTACTTATTTAGTTTTTATTGTTTCTTATTAAGTGATTGGCTTGATTTCATTATTATGCTATTTAATTCTATTCATGCATAATTTCTAAATACTGCATAAATGCGTAGAAAATTAAAACCTTCCAGCACACGAATATATATATATATATATATATATATATATATATATATATATATATATATATATATATATATTGTCAGGGTATTCGTAGATAAAACTTAATTAAGATCACTCCCAGACGTATACACTAAAGTTCTGTAAATTATAAAGAAAATCTGTTCAGCCCTTTCGAAGTCTATAAGGAACGAACTCACGCACACAGAGACAAGTTGCATTATATATATATATATATATATATATATATATATATATATATATATATATATATATATATATATATATGAAAGAGGCTCGGGTTTCGAATCCCGGGTTCGGATATGTCTAACTGATGAGCTCAAATGAGGGCGAAACTCGAGTCTTGGACTTCCAGTTCGTTGGCTGTCATGGCTCTTGTAGGCTGCGACGTTGTTTGGCTATGTAAATAAATAATTATATAATCTTTCACATTCTGTAAAATTCTATCACCAAATGTCTCCCTAAGTTAGCATTGCTGGATAGCATTGTCCTTGCAAGTTGAAAATTCCTACTTGTGTGACATCGGCTTGCGGTTATTAGCTAGTTGGATGACCACGTCCCTTGTCGAGCTGTAACAGGTCCATTCCACAAGCAGATTTCGCCTTGGTTTGCTTGATCTGCGTTAGTTAATAGACTTTTTTTGTATACGGGGCGTTTGCTCGGTTTGCAGAGTGCTTGCCTTGCTGGGTTCAGATATGTCTAACTGATGAGTCCAAATGAGGGCGAAACTGGAGACTTAGACTTCCGGTTCGTATGCTGTCATGGCTCTTGTAGGCTGCGATATTTGGCTGGTGAAATAATTATATATATATATATATATATATATATATATATATATATATATATATATATATATATATATATATATATATATATATATAGTTATGTCTCGGAAGTAGAGTGAAAAGCACATCTTATTTTTCTTTTATTAATATTATTTTTTTTCCTTGTACACATGTTTGTGAATTATTCCATGCATTTCTGCCTTTGGATTATTATGGACCATCTTCTTCCAATTACGGGATGTCTTTGGATTTTACTTGTACAAATGGAAATTCTTTTAACTTTCTTGAAGTTTTACATTTGGATTTTACCGTCACTGGATTTTTTATCTTCCACCAGACTATCCATTCATGTGTAATCACCTTTTTCTTTACCATATTCCCTCTGCTTAACTTATTTTGTTTTCAAGTAAGATCTTTGACTTACTTGTTGTTTCATCAAATACTTCTGCATGCAAAATCCGATCCCGCATTTTGCTAATTCCTACCCTCTGATGAGAAGGAGAGTATTTCTTCGAAACTCCACGGATTAAGGACTATCCATTTATCTAGTGTTTCCTTTTCAGATTAAATATGTTTTTAACTCATTTCAAAGTGTTTTTTAATTATTAACTGTTTGCTCATATATATATATATATATATATATATATATATATATATATATATATATATATATATAAGTGATGTTGTCAGTGTGTGTGCGAAAGGTCTCTCACAAACATATCTAGAAATTTGATATATAGTGTATTTTGTCCTATAGCCCACTTTCAGCTTGGTTTTAGCTGCCAAAAAATGCTGTCAAGGGGTCAGCATTGTAAACAAAGCAGTTAACCCTGGTAGGAGTCCTCGATTAAACATGTTTACATAGACAAAACTACATTTATAGGTTAAACAACGTTGTTTTTTAACAATTTCTATCCATATGGGCGTGGATCAGAGATTAAGGAATGAGGCGGAAGAGTGTTATTTTTCGGTTTCGATTCTAGATTTTTTTTTTCAACTTCTTACCATATATTAGATCCAATATAATAATCGATAGAGAATTGGTTCTATAATAATACGAAATCTGCAGGAATTAAAATATATTCAAGCGCATATTTTCGACTGGGCTATGCTAGTATCTTACAAATGTATCAGTTTCTTTAAGACAAGAAATATTTTTTCTGTTCAGTTTATCCATCCTATGAATAACTCCAGACAAGAAATGAGTGTTAATATATCTATATTTTTTTAGTCACAAGGAAAATGTTATTTTAGTTGGTTTCAGTGTATGGTAGTTTGAAGTTAATGTTCTTCTTTTCAAACTAGTTCGTCAATTTCATCTGTATTTGCAATGAGTTGGGATTTCCTGTCTCTAACAGAATTTGGGAGCGACTACCTTCGCAGAAAGGAACAACTATTGTGTACATTAACTGAATAATTGTACTTAGGCGTGTAATAAAGAATGATGTGTGATACTCTCGTCTTTTCCGACGTATTAGCTTAGCACAACTAAGTTGTTTGGAAATCCACACGTGATTTGTTTATAGTAGTGGAAGCTTTGTTCAGAACCAAATGCACTTTTTGGTACAACTACTAATCTCAGTCGGTGCAATAGCTGCCGCAGGACAGAGCAGACGTCAGGTTTTACAAAGTTTTCCTTCTCCCAGATGCATGTCTTAACGAAGACTGAGAATGCATATCTCCCAGCGGATTAAATCACGACCTTTAAGGCCCGTTAGCTGAAAATGACGTTATCGCTGAGGTCCTAGCAAGCAAGAACTGTCGCATTGTCAAACTGTCAGTAATGAATAAAAAAAAATACAAAAAGTATTACGAAACCTACAAATTGCAATAAAAAAATAGAAAAATAAGGAACATGATTATTTATACTGAAATTCGTTCAATGTTAAAAAAAGATAGTTCAAAAAGGAATTGGTGTGTGTTTATGCATTAAAAGTAATTAAACATTTCGTTGTTTTATGGATTTTCAAGACTAAAATACGTTCATTATTTACTTATAAATCACATTTGAAAAGAAAAGAAAGGAACACGATTCCATTTATACGAGTAAAACTGAAATTTATTCAATACGTATCTAAAAATATGGATGTGAAATTACCTACCTTTGAAGCAATCAACTTAAAAGTAAGCAATAATTTTTTTATTAAAATGAACAACATTAAATATTTTTTTAAATCAAAACGAACAGCAATCTTTTTTAAAAAAAAATGAAAACGAACAATATTTTTAGTAATGTACTTGCAATAACCCTTATCCCTGAGTGGCTTCCGGGCCTTGATAAGTGGTGATCACTGTGTAAAAGAAAAAGAGAACAACAATATTTTTAAATCAATACGAATAATATTTTAAAATCAAGACGAACAATATTTTAAAGATCAAAACGAACAATATTTTTCAAATTAAAGCGAACAATATATTTTAGAATCAAAAGGAACAGTATTTTTTAAATCAAAACGAACAATATTTTTTTTAAATCAAAACGAAAAATATTTTTTAAATCAAAACCAACGATATTTTTAATCAAAACCAATAACAAATAATTTTTAAAGCGAAAACGATTTTAAAGCTGAAAAAACGAACGAGAAGTTAACAAACATAAAACAAATGAAATGCAAACAAATGAATGCAAACAAATAAAGTTACTAGTGCAGAAATATTTTAAACATTTCAAAAATCGAGTTTATTTTAAAATTCAAATAGATTCGAAAAACATGGTTTAAAAAATACCATATTTATGTATAGTGACCGCCAAATTCATGGTGTTTCTTTCATTATCGTAACAGTGTGTTTTTAAAAATTTGCCAAAAATTAGGTAATTATTTAATCAATAAAAAATTTACACTGATTAATAAACAATACACTCTATATGCGTGTAACTTTTTTTCATTTTGTTGTATAAATATATTTTGGGGGACTTCATACCCCCCTTCCTCATTTATCCCTTGTTCGACCCCTTGAAGTCCAAGCGATCCATTAAGCACTCATTTTGTGGTTGGAGTGTGAATGAGTGCAGAAAAACAACAAAAAAAAATCACAGGTTGCCTTCGATACCGAAGATTGAAATCCAAAATTTGAATTTGTTTAATGTTTTTATCTTTTGCGTTTTGAAGTGTGAAATTCATTGAATATGTTATCAATAATTATTATCTTTCAGATGAGGATAAAAAATTTCTTTTACGAAAACGCTAAAATATGCATACTTTCAATCTTTAAAAATAAATTAAAATTTTAATTTTAGAATGTGAAAACTTTCTATGTACCAGTAATAAACAACGCTTTAAAGAATTGATATAAAAAATAAACAAGGTGTGAAAATTATAAATATTAATTATATCTGAAAGTGTCGTTTTACGTAAGAATTTTTCAAGATACGATAGCCCGTTACGGTTTACAAGAAGTTTTTATCTCCCTTTTCGAAAATTAACTATAACTATGAAGAGATGGGTTTCCATAGATGATGGTTGTGACAACCCAACAAGTTGCATCCCCCAGAGGCTTAGCAAAAACGGTACTTTCAAGGGCCACCAAATTCTAATTAAAATCTTTCTCGACTTGATTTATGCAATAAAGAATAATAATGAAAATACAGTATGATCTAGTTTATGGAAAATTATTATTAATTAGAAAATAAGAAAGAAAAAATGATTTTAAGCATAAAATTTAAACCTGACTAAAAGTGATATTAAAATTAAGAAATATAATGCCAAAAAATATAATGTCAAAAATTTATGTTTTATATAAAATAGAAAAAAATGCAGTTTTTCTTTGCTTTTAACAATTATTAGGAAAAATTTAAAGCTTGATTGATCAATCATTATGAACGAAAGAATTATAAAGCTAAAAATTACATATTTTACTATAAATGGCTTTTGTAAATATAATTTGCTTCAATATGCAGTCTATAAAAATAATTTACAAACAGTAAAGGATGAATATGCAGAATGAGAGTTTCAAACATGTTTATTAGCATGAACTTATTTTATGAGGAGCGTGTGCTGGTATGTTGTGCATGGATGCCTGCCCCAAAGGTTTGCCATATTTCTTTGTAAGGATTGTGTTCGCCTGCAAATTTTTTTCTATGGATTTCTTTCGTAATGCAACCAATTGTTTACTAACATATTAGTGGAAATGGAAAAAGAAGTAAATGTTTATATGTGCTGGCTCACGTGATCTCTAAGAGAACAGTGATTGGGTGAAGCTTTTGGCGAATCTCTGCGACTGCTAATGCAACAAAGCAAAAGACAACTGACCAATATATGTAATATAATTTTAACTGTTAATACAGTGTCATCTCTTCCTTTAATAGTATTATGGTTTTCATTGCTTTTTCAGTATTTCCTAACCCATTGGATCCATTAAAGCGTCCAACACTGTTATATATTATGAACCTCTTCCAAAATGTGTCTTTCATCTAATATTATCTTTCAACTAAATTTAAAATAAATAATGAGTTTTTTTTTTAGATTATTAAGATTAGATATAGAAATTTACCCGTTTTTAAATCATGATCTGTTAATTTAGAATGAGTGCTTCATGCAAAACTGAATGTTGAATATCGTTAAATTTGTGTTCATTTTTTGCATTAAATACTAATTCTTATATGTCCCTATTAACCCCTAACTGTGCATCGAACGGATATCATTATACTTCGTTCGCGGCATCGTATCATGGGGACACTTAGTACACAATTTTAGCCAAATCGGACCAGTAATTTCTAAGAAAAGGTAGAAGGGACAGACAGACTAAGATAAAGATAATATGGATTGAGCGTCGAAAAGGAAACTTACTCTTCAAATTATATTTGTAGGTAACTTCAGAAATATTCTCTCTCTCTCTCTTCCATTCTCCCCTCTCTATCTCCCTCTCTCTCTCTCTCTCTCTATATATATATATATATATATATATATGTGTGTGTGTGTGTGTGTGTGTGTGTGTGCGTGTGTGTGTGTGTGTGTGTGTGTGTGTGTGTGTTAATTAACATCTATTAGGTTAACCGATACAAAAAGAGGGCAAGAATATGAATATAATATTTTCTAATTCAACACTTTATCATAAATAGCAAAAATATATAGTTTCGTCCCTTTGCGTACTTTTTCTAGTTTATACTGTTGGATATTGAGCCGGGAAGGTACCGATAAAATCGGAGGAGTGCACACACATACACATTCTAGATGGATTTTCGATCTACATTCTTGTGTCCTATAAAAATGACCGGAATTGTAATTATCACTGAAAACAAAGAAAAGCTAACATTCCAGGTCGAGTAGTTAGAATTGTGTAAATCAAAATAAAGAACGATTAAATATTTTAAATATTTATATTTCAGGAATGTCGGTTGATGTCTTAATAAGATATGGATAACATGAACAACCAGGGAGAGGAAAAGAGAAGATCGACAGTCGTTCAGTGTGATTGACAAATTTCGCCATCGCCTGCCACACTAAATGCAATTGTTTTGTTCTGTCTCTCCCTTGTCAAAGGCCAAAGGTGAATTGTAAATAAACTTGTATGTTGACAAAATTCGTCCGTGTTGATTTGAATTGTCAGGTGCATATATAACTTCGCAAGCATTTGAAAAGTACAAACCAGAAAATTATATATATATATTTAATAATGCAACAATACGAGGGTCGTTCCAAAAGTTATGTAGCCTATTTTTAACTGAAAAAGTTGAAGAGCTACGAAGACGAAAGTGATACCATTAAAACGAGCGTCCTTTTGTGCTCCAGAATGTATTCTTCTATAAAATCACCTCTATTTTCAGTGAACCACAGCAATGTAATAGTAGTTGTGCATGGACGCCTGAAGCATGCTTTGTCGCTCACATTTCTGTCGGCACTCTGAAATTGATATACTCATCTTCTAACTATACTGACATCAACTGCATCGGTTTCGTAAACGTTCAACAGGCGCCAGTGAATGTTGATTAGTTCAATATTTTTCTATTTGAGGGAATTCAATGACGTATATCTGCTTCTGACGCACTCCATGGCAGGGGTCGCTTTCTTAGCGTCTCCCGCCGTCAGTATCTACAACAGAGAGACGAAAATATAGGTCATGAATGCATAAGTTTGGTCATTATAACAATGCAGTTTGCAATCCTCTCAGATCCAGTCGAACGAATTTTAAAAAATAGGAGGCATTACCTTTGGAACGCCCCTAGTATAATGTGTGTGTTTAATTTGCTAATGAACAGCTGATTGTAACTTAGGTTACTCTGCCAGAGGAGGAGAGGATGTCTGTGAGAAATGAAACGACACTAACCTCAAAGAGTAGGTAATGCTTAAAACGATGAGTCCATGATCAACTAAATAAAAACAACACTACCCCCAACCATGAAAGTAGGAGGTAATGACTGGGAAGATATCATCATAGCCGCAGAACAGATAGCACACTAGCTTCCCCTCCCCTAAAAAAAGAAGGATATAATGACTGAGAGCATAGTATAAAGACGAACGAACATATGCTATATTAGACGCCCCCCTCTCAAAAAATGGAGGATGTAATGCCTGGTGTGATGGTCTTATGAGAATAGAACAGTTGCTACATTATTCACTTAAACGAGGAGGTAATGCCTGGGAAGACTGTCTCATGACGAACGAACGTATACTATATTACTTCCCTCTGTCGAAACAAGCGATGATTGGGGGATGGTTTTATGACCATGGAACGTATACTACATTTCTATCAGTAATAGATATATTGTGACAGTCGAGAAGTATATTTATAAAAGTACGTTGCGTAAAAAAGCAAGTTTAGTATTTAAAAATAATTTTAAAGGATCCCTTCTAAATACTTTTTGTTATACTAAGTATATGACGTCATATATACCTACACCAAGAAGGGTTTTTATTTTTATTTTTACGCTTGTTCACACCAAACAAGGTATATTGTCACTTTGACGTAAAGTACAACTCTTTGGGATCATGTCTAACAGGGGACTGTGGGAAGTTGAGCAGCAAGATGTCTGTTTACATGGCATTTAAAGTAAGATAAGTAAAGTCATGGAAGCAGGAAACAGGGGGGAATTCCAAAGTCTAACAGTCTCAGGAAAGAAAATATAAAAGTAGAAGAAGGCTTTTCAGATTCTGGGGACCCCAATAATGAAGGCGTGGAATTTTGCTGCTTGTCGGGTTAGTCAGGAGTATATACGTTAAGGGGACACATGCTATGCATTCATCAGAGCACATCCCATTAAAGTACTTGTAAAATAGGAACAGAGATGCAACATTGCGGTGATGAGACAGAGGTTGGAGCTTGGTCAATGGTGCGGGAACTATCAGATTGAAGACTCCTTTTTTGAACCCTGTCTAAGAGTAAGAGACTAGTGGCAGAGGCACCAGCCCAAATAATGCAAAAATATTCCATGCATGGACGAACTATGGCTTTGGTAATGTTGTCGGTAGATGTTTTTTTCTTTTTATCTACATCCTAGCATCAACATCGCTTGACTCACCGTTGCCAAACTTGGTCAAAATATCAATTATAGCCTTAGTATAAATTTAATTTTGGTATGTCTAGGTGAAACGTTAAAATCACTCTATTGACGATGATTTCGGTTTTGTTCATCATAGAAATTAGTTAATTGTCCAATGAAAACTTGCATCTTATAACTTGAATAGTTTACTCTTGACCAAAACTTCAATTTCCGATTTTCTAAATTTCTATTCATTAATCTTCTGCTTTTTTTGATAACAGGAACCAGCATGCAACATTTCAGCCTAATCAGATGAACAGTTTAAACGGCATAACTTCGTGAATACGTTCGTACAATATCGACAAGAAATTTTGTATATTGGGATCCTACACCAATAAATACAGATTGTGTTAACTAGTATGCATTTTGTCGAGGGTCACATTAGTACATGTCAGGATAACCTGGCGGCAAAAAGATGCACCTACAGCTAGCATGATTGAGGGGGGGTTCAAATGGTTAGCTCTCTAGACAAAGCACGATAGAAATGCAGTTCTCGAATGATCGAATAAAAATTATCACGTGTTCGGGGAACAGTACAGAGTTCTCAAGCAGTTCGAATTCAGGAAGCGTTAGAGATGATATACGTCCTGAAAATGTAGAGAGAAACTAAACAGATGTCACCCTGATTATGTCTTCCGCGTCTCTCTCAATCACCAAATAGATACAAAGTCAAGAAGTAATGAGGTTAAATCGGTCTCTCCTTCATAAACATACGCGTTTCTAAATAAAACCTTGGAAAACCAACAGGTCTCCATTGTTGTACATGCATGAGTAGATTCGTCTTGATTTCAAGATAAACTCAAAAAGCATGATAGGATCGCGGGCCGCATATAGGAAAACGACGATAAAAAGAATGAAAGACTAACGACTGCGCACGTATGTAAAACCCCTTTAATAATGTTTTGTTGCGTGATCGCCAACTGGCAAAATCCCACAAGTGCATGTTTATGTGAAAAGACATACGCGAACTGTTCGTTTAACGGTTTGGTAGTTAAAACTGTTGCTATGAAAATGTTATAGTAAGGCCCAGATAGAATTCGACCCATCCTTATGCTGTACAAAAGACTGACATGTTTTTGTTCTTCCTATGAACCGTTGATAAAAATCCTCCAAACTTGTGAGTTTTTGATGTTCGATTATTCGATGCTGGTTTGAATCCAGTCACTAACGCATGCGCGGAACAGATAAATCGACAGAGGAACGCTGTGCGACATAAATCGATTTCCATTACATGTCAGAACACATCATATGAAACGTCAACGAAAAACGTTTTCATGCTATGTTTATTTATTTTATGCTTATTTATACTACACAAATAACATTGGGTGTGTGTGGTGTATCTAAAAGTAAACGTGTGTATGTCCAGCCCTATTCACACGAATACGAGAGGTGAGGGGAGTGGAACAAATAAGAAGGTTAAAAGGGTAGTAGGCAGAGTAGCGATAGCTGCTGCTTCTTTCAAAGTTTGATAACGGTCAATAATTAAGAATTCAGTTTTAAAATATCGGCGTCCGCTTTTGCTGATTCGGTTTCAAATACTTAATATTACTAATAAAGAGAGAGAGAGACAGCTTAGGTTTGGTCTCACAATAGCAGTAGTTGAACTAATTTTAAGTGGTGAATATGGATTAAATTGCGAAGCGATAGCGACCAAGTGAAACCAACTAATTTCTACTTATATATAAAAGGTATTTTGTCTGTGTCTGTTTAGGTGTCGGTGTGTGAGAGAGAGAGTTTCCTATGGATTCCGAAACGGCTGGGTTCCTTTTTTTTTTTTTTTTAGAAATTTCACACAAATGTACTTTATGTGTCTGGGAAAGTTTTGATATAGATTTTGCATCGGATTCCCTCCGATAAATATCGAAAATCTATAATCGAAATCATATCCGATTAAACAAATGATTGTCTGATTCTGATCAACGTTGACAGCTTTATTCAGCCTAACATCATAAGTGCATTTGAGAAGTTTTATAACCGCACAAGCAGAAGAGTTTGGCGTATAAAATCAACAGTAGGTTCTTTGATAAGACAGGGGCGCGTTTTAAATGAATGTTTCTGTTTAGAGCACAATTAAACTATGACACTTAACTTTTTCATTTTAAACTTTAATTCAAGCAATTATATAAAATTATTTTATAAAATTAATAGTAGGTTCTCTACAGTGAAATGTAGATTACAATCTATTGTGGTCTAAGTCATTGTGGGGAGGTATATGAAACTTCCTCACGGTGCATCGCGATGGGTCTCCCACTATAGCAGGCAATCAATCGATGATTGGAAAATGAGCGATTTAATCGATAATAATAAAAGTATTAAAAGTTTGGAACATACGTTGATTCTCATTCAATTCCGGGCAACGTCGGGTCTCCCTGCTAGTGTTAAAATATTTGTGTGAATTAAACGGTGAAATAAAACTAACCAATAATTATGAGTTTTTGGCCAAGTGGAATTGGAAGACCTTCATATAAATTTAGGCATATTCTATTTTTAAGAAATTTAAATGATATATGTTAAACCTCACTTTTTTTATGAAAATTACTCCAAATGAAGTATGAAACAATTTTATGTAAGGAGCTAAAATTACCAGCTTAATTAAAAAAAAAGAAAATAGTCAACGATAAATGTTACATAGATTCCAAATTGTAAAACTGCAATTCTTCTCCCTTTGTCAGAAATATCGCAGCTTTCATAGAATATGATGAATAAAAACAAAATAAAGGAAACAAAAGTTATGAGGTGCCAAAAGTGAAAACAAGATCTACCTACTACTCTCTGTAATAATAATACTATATATATAAATATATAAATATATATATATATATATATATATATATATATATATATATATATATATATATATATATATATAAGGCAAAACGGCCGCGCGCGTTTTTGTATGTCCGGGGTTCTCGAGGAGGTTACTATTTTGGAAAGTTTCCTTATACTTCCTAGATTATAATATCTACGATTTGCGAACGGACGTCGTTTCTATCTTTATTTTGATCGAGTTTTTTAAACATTGCCTCTTCCCTGTCCTTTCGCGTGTTTGTTTGTCTTTTTCGTATAAATAAAGCGAAACTAATAGAAGTTAAGGCACAGTACTTTTTGAAGGCAATCAGCTTTGATCAATGTGAGGGAACCCTTCATATCCGACAAGTGCTATTCGTTTGAGAGTTCTCCATTGTAAATTGGTAAATTGGATTATTTAAGTACTTGTGTACGTTGGACTTGAAGACTACCAAATTGTAGTCAACTGGAAAGTAGACAAACGGAAAAGAGTTCCATGCGTATGCAGGTTTAAGAAAGAAGCTTTCTTCATGGAATCTATGTTTAGGTTTAGGCACAGATAAAGAGTGAGCGAAATTATTGATTATGATTTCGGCTAGACGAGAGTTTTTCGTGAAAGTTTGGCGAGGGGATACCATAGATTCAAGCTTAGACGAGCACTTACCATGAAAACATCTGTCAAAAACGCACTCAAACAATATAGCTCGCCACTGCATAACAAACGTCGATCCCGGCTTTAGCATTACTCATTTTTACTGCATTTCATTCATGTGTCCATTTCTTTTCACCCCCCCCTCTCTTTTCTTCCCTTCTCTTCTTGTTTTCACGAGTTTTTCGCACGTGCTGTATAATTCGTTCTTTTATCAAAGTTTCTTACGTGTCAAAAAACATCCATTATGCATCCACTTCTTTTCTATATTTTACCGTTTTTCAATACATTTCAAATCTTCACGTTTTCTAAGGGCGTCCGTTGTTCTGAACGGAACCGGTAAATGCTTCGTTTTTTATTATTTTTTTCCTATTTGATTTTCTGTTTTGTAATTTGGAATGTTCTTGTTGTGCAAAAGAATGAAGATGACACTTCATAACGGCCTTTCTTTTGATTGTTGTTTAATCTGTGAGACACTTATTTATCCAGTTTTTTTTCTCTCCAATCTCTCTCAAGTGGTTGGAAATCGTCGTATACGTTAGTTCTAATTCGGAAGCAAGTTCTCGAACAGTTGTGTGTGGATTGGCTTCGACTAAGGCTCTTAATTGACGATTGTCAGTATTCGATAGCCGGCCCCCATGCCCATCATCTTCAAGACTCTCGTCGCCACCACAAAATTTTTTAAATCGGCATTGTGCTGTGCGTTCAGTAGTGGTCCTTGCCTCGTTTATATCGCGAGCTGTTTCAGCAGTTTTCGGCCTAGCTTGAATTGAAATAAGATAATTGAGCGAATTTGCTTTTTTTTCATCCTGTATTCAATGTTCTGAAAAGAAGATGACATCATTGTTTAAAAACGATTGTAATTGTGATAGAGCGAAAAACGCTCTTTAAAATGATATCTAAAGATAATATAACGAAACTTAGTTAAAAATACATAATTTGAAATAAATTAAAATTTCAGCAAGAACTTTCTCTTTAAACTAATAATTTTATTTATATTATTTGTATTATAATAAGTATGGATGATATAACAAGATATAATAGAATAAAATTAGTAATAATTAAGGACTGAATTGGGTTACTGCTATATATTATGGCTCTGTGCGAAAAGTTACAGATTAACTCAACTAGTATAAATTTTGAAAGCATGTCATTTAGGCGCATTTTCAGTGCGGCGTTGCGGCGTTGCGGCGAGCGTAATGTACTCGGTGTACAGAAGATAATGGTCAAGGGTTAAGAAAGCTGGGTGCAGGTGCTTGATGACGTAAGAGCTTAGATCACGTGTTCATCCTATTCGAATTTTGAGTAATTGATGTCTGGGAGTCAAATAGAACGGACGTGCGCAACCGATGTAGAATCTGAGTGAACCTTATATGAGCTGTGCGTCGAAAAACACTTGGAAATAAATAAATAAGTGTAGTTATGTATTATAAGTTGAGAAATAATTCTAGAAAATCTGTATTGTAAGAAATAATTTCTCCTCGCTTTTGCAAGAACCTCCCTGGTCATTTGAAAGGAACTATTTCCTAATAAAAGCATTCAGACCGCAAACTGTTTATTAGTCTCGAATCTACAGAAGTGAAGTTACTGGATGCTCGGCTATGTAAAGTAACGGCTGCACGCCGGGAAAAAAAAGATGGAAAGAACGGGGAAGACAAACACGTACGTACAAAGATTTTATTTAATTGAATAACGGTAATGACCAACAGGTGCAACGGGTGCGCAGCTGTTGACCGCATACAAGCAGCAATACACGCATGTGTGAAAAGGCCATGTGCTACTGTGTTCTCATGGGCTTTCATGTCTTCTCTAATCCCATCGTATAACGTTTGTCTGTGTTAACACGATTAAACATTCAAAAATAATTATTAAAATTTTACATTATCATACATATATATATATAAGTGAAATTGTCTCTATGTGTGTCTGTGTTTCCCTATCTAACTACTCTGACAATTTTAAGTCTACAGATTCAAGATTTTACATAAGAGGTATTGAGATTTGGGAAAACTTTTTAATCGATTTTCGGTCAGAAATTTTGCTGTTAAGGGGTCAAAGTTCAACGATTGGGCCTTTGAAAACTCTACCAAACTCATCCGCCAATTTTGGGTCTAAACACTTGAAATTCTAGATGTAGGTTACTGTGACATGGATAAAATTTTTAACTAGATTTAAGCCTAAAAGCCTACAACAATAAATGTTAAGGGGTCAAAATTTGGGTCAAAGTTAAAAACATTGTGACATCAGCGGTCTCAACAATATTACTCAGCCAAATTATTTGGTCTAACCATTCGAAATTTTACATAAAGTGTATTCAGACATAGGGCAAGCTTTTTAATCATTTTTTGGCCGAAAATTTTGCTGCCAAGGGGTAAAAATTCAAAAGATTTGACCTTTGCGATCTCTAGGAAACTATTCAGCCAATTTTGAATCTAAACACTTGAAATTTTAGATGTGGGTTATCTGGATAGGAGTGAAACTTTTTAATATATATATATATATATATATATATATATATATATATATATATATATGCATCTGCACATAATGTTATGAACAGTACATAGGGCCCGAGCAAAGCCGGGATGAACTATATATAATATACATACATATATATATATACATGCATATATATATATGTATTCTACACACGAATACGTGTACGCATTTACGTTTCATTACACGTACATACACACGCGCACGCACGTACCTACACACACACACGCCCGCGCATATATATATATATATATATATATATATATATATATATATATATATATATATATATATATATATGCATTGATTGATAGTCTTCTACACACGAATACGCGTGCGCATTTGATGAACACGTGTACTCAAAAATAAACACGAATATCCTAAGAGAAACAGGCACGCATAAATACACATGTACAAATAAGCATAAAATAAATGCAATTAACGTTTGTACGTGATATTACTTTTATATATTTTCGTGGGTGTTAAGAGGTTTGAGATATTTGCAATTATTGCTTGAGGCTTTTTTTGATTAGGTTGCCATTGCTGGAGGGGATATTGACGCTCTATACATTTTAAATCATTGCTTATTTCTAGCTGAGTATACATAAACATACGTTATTTCCGTTCAAGGGATTATGGGAACTGATTTATGCCCATATTAGCCCGTGATATTTCCGTCCTTGCACGTTATTGGGCGAAACCAAGGTATTACTTTCCATTTAGATTCATAACCATCTTCATTCTTTTTTACTTA
This sequence comes from Euprymna scolopes, assembly GCF_053919585.1. NCBI lineage: Eukaryota > Metazoa > Mollusca > Cephalopoda > Sepiida > Sepiolidae > Euprymna > Euprymna scolopes. Next base: position 40,807,664 of record NC_136486.1, on the reverse strand, counting down.
CTCTAATGATATAAGTAGTAACACTTATACTATCTATATAACTATAAAACTCTGTGGACCGTGCACCCTTGCTTGTATCCTGTCTTCGAAGAGCCGGCGATTTCATTTTTTAAAAAAGGGATGACAAGTGAATTTATATATATATATATATATATATATATATATATATATATATATATATACAGGGTGACCCAAAAAACGGCCCCAACTCTAATCAATAAAGTGTACATGGGACCCGTTTTTTGTCACCCTGTATATATATATATATATATATATATATATATAATTTTTTGTATTTTGTAATCATGCCTATATGCATTTATTTTCGTTTAAAATAGATGAGTGCTTTTTTCTGGTGAGTTACATCGAGCATTATAAATTATAGGGTTGGTATAAATAAAAGGTAGAAATATAATTGAACAAATATATTTCCACACACACACACACACACACACACACACATACACACACATATATTTCCACACACACACACACACATACACACACACACACACATATATATATATATATATAAAGGGGGTTAGAAAAGAAGTCTAAAGAGCAGAGTGTACTTTAATGTGATAGTAAAATTACTAATTTAATTAAAATACAAGAAAATAACAGTGCTCGTTGTAATTCAGATAAATAATAAGCTCGATAGACAAATATCCTAGAGCTACTTTAATATTTAGTAATGTGATTGATAATTTAAAATTTAAATTCAAATTAAAAATTAAAAAGCTGTTTCATAAGAAGGAACACAACAAAGTCAATAATTTGTACGATCGTTTCGGAAACGATGTTTTTATTGCGATAGACATTAAGTCATGGTCAATAATTTTGACATATAGTTTTTTTTAAACAAAGTCTCCTCATCAGCAAACGTATTGGGTGGGTCTTTTTTATATATAAAAGACACCATAAATGAACCTAGCATTTTTTAAGTAAGGCAAATGTATATGGAAAAAATTAAGATAAAAAGGAAAATAGTTACTTATTAATATTGATAAACAAAGTAATATGGGTTGAGAATAAAAAATAGAATAAAATCATAAATCTGAATTTCGTTTAAATATAAGGTTATAATAATATGTTTTTAATAAAAGTTAAGTATTTTATATATATATATATATATATATATATATATATATATAATGTAATGCTTGATTCGTTCTAAATCGATAAAATCATATTTCTACATTACCAATTAAACTGAAATGTTCAGAAAATCTATCGGTAAAGTCAAGGAATGTTTTTATGATATTAAAATAATTTAACATTGCGAATTATAAAAATATTAAATAAAATAAAAATATTTTTCGTAACTGCGAGACTGTCTGGCATTTCATTTCGGTAGAAATGAGCTTTTCACTTATTGCATCACTAGTTGACGACTTTCGAATTACATTTCATTAACTACTTAATAGATTAGTACAAAAAACATTCCCTGATTTTTTAATTCAAATTAATTTGTTTTCTTAATTTTTTTATTTTTAAATTCGTTTTTTTATCTTAAGGTTTTCCGCCCATTAAACATTACGTTTTAATTCTTAATTTCTTATGTTATTGAAAAAAATAGCATCCTGGAATTTTGATAAAATGTTCCATTAAGGCCCGTCTCACGTTCGTATATAGCAAAATACTTTTTGGGTGGGCGTTGAGTTCCATGGCGACCAGCAGACTTATCCGCTCATGTAAATTAAAAATGTTTGTAAATGAGAAATTATCAATAAATGGTTTAGTTACTTTTTTATAATTCATGAAAAGAGTTAAGCCAACGTAAGTACGTGAGAAGTTATTAATAAATGTTTAGTAACTTTTTCCTTTTATTATTTATAAAGAGTAAAACTTTTTTATTCATGAAAAGAGTTAAGCCAACGTAAATAAATAAATTAATGTTTGCACAAGTTACAAATTATCAATAAATGGTTTAGTTACATTTTTTATTATTTATGAAAAGAGTTAAGCCAACGTAAATAAATAATGTTTGTAAAAGTGCGAAAGGCAACGTAAGTAAATAAATTTAAAAAATGTTACGTGCGCATGCGTTAGCCTTGACTGAGGGGGGAACTAAAGGAACGACCATTAAATAATTCTGCTGGTCGCCATGGAACTCAACGCCCAAGGAGTACCAAAATAGTTTTCATGATATGAAGAAATTTCTTTTTCGAAAAGTGGGTGATCACTTTTCGATGTAAATTTAACTTAAAATGAGCACCAACTTTCTAGCCACCTGAGGAAGGGGCCATTTATTTTCGTGTTTATTGGCTTAAAGGTTTTTTGACGAGGCAGTTTGGTACGCGATTGCATATTTAACAGCCATCGTTTATGCTCACGCATAGTGTAAACGAAGACTACGTCTCTGAAATAGAAAATAGTCCCAGAGTTCAGGGGTTATTACCATGCAAAAGAAATCGAACAAAAACTTTTGGCCAAGAAACACACAGAAAAATAAAATAAAAAATAGCATCCATTTTTTTCTATCGAATTCATTTGCTGTTTTTATTGAAACCTATTTTCCCCCGGATTTTTGATAAAATTTTCCATTAAGGCCCATGCGTCTCACATTCGTATATAACAATTTATTTTTTTATTTATTTTTTTTTTTTTGTAGATTTCGGTGTGCTTAAAACAAATCTGCAAACCGTTTCCGTCACAAAAAATAGTTTTTATATGAAGTGGCAAGAATGTGGGTGCTCATTTTAAGTTTAATTTACATCGAAAAGTGATTTCTTCATATCATAAAAACATACAAATTAACAAACAAATATCCGATTATTTGTCAGAAAAAAATGCATAGCACATTTCATTCTTTTATTATTCAAGATAGAATAATCGTTTCTCTTAAAGAGTTTTTATACGGTACTTATTTTTTTCTCTCCTTGATTAGTGAACGATAAACCATTTTAGACAGTGACAATACGGTTATTATTAAACAAACAAAAGAAATAAAATAATCTCTCTTTCAATAAACAATTTCACAAACGATGTCTATAGTTAAAGATAACTTTTTTTTAACTGGAGGAGAAATCCTTCACGGCTGAGACAATTTTTATTTTTGTTCCTTTTCTCCATGTTTAAAAACGACCCTGGTGTCTAACTCTGTCCCGTGAGGAGGCATTGTAAATAGGAACAACCACTTAAACAATATCAGCAACGAACAATTAAAAAATTCATATATTTACTTAAATATGGCATAATATGTGCTTCTATACAAACCGAAGAAAACTAAATCCACTCTTGCTGAACAAAATCGAAAACTTACTTTAACGTTTAGCTTAAATAAAGTAAAATAGTTCGGTTTTTACACTGTATATGTACCTATAACTTTATTATTAGGGTTGTGTATACCAAAACTGGACAAATCAGTGTAATTAAACATTGGCTTTCATTTTCTGAAAGATTGTCTACATTTTGTTTTTCTCCTGGAATTAATCTCTATTTTAGACACGTAAATTCATTCGATGTACATGTCGTGTTCGTACTCGACGAAACGTTTTCTTATGCTCAAAGCAGTGAAAGCGGAAAAGGGGGTCGGATTCAGAATACTTCCTAACAATCAGTGTCGTATTCCTCTCTCTTATCGGCGTAATTCTCTTTGCGTCCTTTTCCCAACTGACATCAACCTCACGTGCATGATATAGACGTTACTAACCCCGAACAAAAGAAAACGTCATTTTATACTTTCGCTTCGAACCACGACAGCGCCCAAACTTTTATTTTTCGCATCGGACGGGTTTCGGGTTCGAATGCCTGCCCTTTTCTACAGAGGGATTATTGCTGTGGCTCTCCACACAGTTATTATATGTTCCAATGACAATAGTGAAATGAAATTATTATGCTACCACATATATGATAATAGGGGTCCGTTATTTTCCAATTTTCATAATGAATATTTTATTAATTTTAATCAATAATAATATTATATTATAGCAATTTATTTTAAGCCGTACTGTACGTATTTTTTCATAGCTGTGGGGTATATGCGAAAAGAAAAAAGGTACCGTTTAAGGCTAGGTTATGGTTAGTAACAAAAACAAAAAGAAAAAAGTCGTGAACATCTCTTGAAAAGTATTTCGTGTTGCTGACGTTCAAATTGTGCGGTGTGACATTAGTGGCGAGAGGCCAGGTGTGGTCGATTGGAAAAGAAGAGGGCAGAAACGTGCTGTTGTCGAGCGAGTGACTCACTCCTTCCCGAACCCCAGAACCGAATCCTGATTGTAATCTTAGACTGATGACTGCCTTTATGACTAGTCTTATCTGTTTTCCAGAGAAAATGTAATCAATGTGACTTGTTATTGAATTTTTAAGCAAATTTGATTTTCTGAGGAGTGAATACTAAAAAAACAAGACCGATAGCCATTAGTCGCGTGCTCTCGTGTAATGAATGAATGCGTGAATGTAGGATTGACATGAAATTCTTAAAGATAAAGTAAAATGACCGAAAAATGGGCTGAAATGACTTAAATACATAAAAAGTAAATGACTTAGAATGACTTTAATGAACTTAAGGATGAATTGAATGACCTTAAGAATGACTTGAATGCTCAAAAAATAACTGGAATCCTTCAAAAATAACTTGAATGATCTGGAGAATGACTTGAATGGCTTTGAGACTGACTGGTTGTAAAGTGGGTAATCATTTTACATTAAATTAATACAGAAAAGTGATCCCCCACTTTATATCACAATAAGTACAGCATGTATTACGAACAGATACTACACTTTGACGTATTTATTTGCCCCCCCCACTGAGCAAATTAGGCACAAGGCCGATTTTTAAAGTGAGTAGTGAAGGGGAAATGGGGACCAACTCCCCGGGGAGTAGGGGAGCTGGATAGTGACAATGGGTATGAAGGGTTGCCCCTACATTGACCAAGGTCTTATATGTGGGGTTGCCCCCACATATATGGTCTTTGCTTGCAGTATCTGCCGGAACAGTACTACACTTTGATCTTGGCCAAAAGGCCAAGAAAAGGTGTATTTATTTGCTCCCCCACGGAGAAAATTAGGCACAAGCCCGATTTTTAATGTGAGGAGTGAAGAGGAAATGGGGACCAACTCCCCGGGGAGTAGGGGAACTGGATAGTCACTATTGGTATGAAGGGTTGCCCCTGCAGTGACCAAGGTCTTATATGTGGGGTTTGTATTTATTTTCTCCCCCACCGAGCAAATTAGGCACAAAGCTGATTTTTAATGTGAGGAGTGAAGGGGAAATGGGGGCCAACTGGGGAAATCAGGAGTAGGGGAGCTGGATAATGACAAGTAGTATGAATGGTGTCCCCTAAATTGACCAAGGTCTTCTATGTGGGGTTGGGATTTGTTTACTCCCCCACCGAGAAAATTAAGCATAAGGCCGATTTTTAATGTGAGGAGTGAAGGGGAAATGGGGACCAACTCCCCGGGGAGTAGGGGAGCTGGATAGTGACAATTGGTATGAAGGGTTTCCCCTACATTGACGAAGGTCTTATATGTGGGGTTGCCCCCACATATGGTCTTGGCTTGCAGTATCTGCCGGAACAGATACTACACTTTGATCTTGGCCAGGTATTTGTTTGCTCCCCCACCGAGCAAATTAGGCACAAGGCCGATTTTTAATGTGAGGAGTGAAGGGGAAATGGGGACCAACTCCCCGGGGAGTAGGGGAGCTGGATAGTGACAATTGGTATGAAGGGTTCCCCTACATTGACCAAGGTCTTATATGTGGGGTTGCCCCCACATAGGTCTTTGCTTGCAGTATCTGCCGGAACAGATGGTGTTTATTTGCTCCCCCACCGAGCAAATTAGGCACAAGGCCGATTTTTAATGTGAGGAGTGAAGGGAGGGGGAAGGGAAAAAGGGGACCAGCTCCCGAGAGGTGGGAAATGGGAGCTGGTTAATGGTCAGGCATGTGGGGTTGCCCCCACATCTGGTCTTTGCTAGTCATAGCTAGTCATAGCTTGCAGCATCTGCCGGAACAGATGGTATTTATTTGCTCCCCCACTGAGCAAATTAGGCACAAGGCCGTTTTTAATGTGAGGTAAAAACCAGCTCCCCTAAAAGTAGGCAAAAAGGGGTCACTCTGGTTACCAAAAATAATAATTGTCCCAGTATAGAGGGTTTCCCCTCCATTGACTGGTACAAATTATCTTAAGTGCAGCATCTGCCGGAACAGATGGTATTAATTTGCTCCCCCACTGAGCAAATTAGGCACAAGGCCGTTTTTAATGTGAGGTAAAAACCAGCTCCCCTAAAAGGGGTCACTCTGGTTACCAAAAATAATAATTGTCCCAGTATAGAGGGTTTCCCCTCCATTGACTGGTACAAATTATCTTAAGTGCAGTATCTGCCGGAACAGATACTACACTTTGATCTTGGCCAGAAGGCCAAGGAAAGGGGGCATTTATTTGCTCCCCCCACCGAGCAAATTAGGCACAAGGCCGATTTTAATGTGAGGAGTGAAGGGGAAACGGGGACCAGCTCCCCGGGGAGTAGGGGAGCTGGATAGTGACAATTGGTATGAAGGGTTGCCCCTACATTGACCAAGTGATTATATGTTTTGTTGCCAAGAAAAACTTGAAAAGCATCTATTAACAACAGACCTTTGATCTTAACTAAAAATGCCAAGCACAAAAGTGTTACGGACAGACCGACAGACCGACCGACAGGCCGACCGACTAACTGACTGACGGAGTGACTTATAGAGTCGCTTGCACGCGACTGAAAATAAGTTGGTGGACTATGGGTGAAACGATCCGTAAAAAAATCGATCTTAATTTAGAAAGGTAAAAAACGAGCAATATTTCTTTTAGTCTCAAAACTCACCACTGATCACGCTCGTACCAAAGAGGAGAGGTTTGCAGAACAAACTCTTTAAATGAGTGAATTAGCCCACATACTATCGTATTTCCAATATGACCGCTTTTTTTTTATTTTCTTATCAGTTTGTTCGAGCTGGGGATGAGGCATCCTACCGAATGTCAAGCATTCACCCGCTAACTCAGATATTCTAACCGAGAGATCTTTTAAAGATTCTGACCGTCTCTATAAGCAGAATTGTTTGAATCTTTTTTGCCCTTGGTTCACCGGGTATATTTGCCAGTTTTTTAAATTCTTTTTCATGAGTCCAGTTGTTCCTATGATTACTGGAATAATAGAAATCTTCCTAAGATTCCAGTTTCTTTTCGTGTCATTGATATAAGACCTTAGCATTTCGTTATCTTTTCCTTCTCGACTCTCTTTTACTCAGCATCATTGGGGACACTGACTTTTACTAAGGTTGCTTCTTTCTCCTTCTTCTCCCACATCATTATATCAGTTTTAATTTTCTTCTTTTTTTTTTTTTTTTTGCAATGGAAGATTGGTTTATTTTGGGCGACTATTTCCTTAATTTATGATTGTTTCATTTGCAAGACAATTTCGCCCAATATTTTTGGCCAGTTTTGTGGTGGGGTTGTTCTGTTGTCTCTTTTTTTTGTGATATTGATGTACCATTTTGAGGATTGCATTTTGAGATCTGATCAAATATTGTCCGGTGCTTACGATGCTGATGATTTATGTATGAGAGACCCATATCTCCTGCTCCTTTGGCAGATACAGCCTATTTTTGCTTGTCGATATGAACATTGAAATGATGAATAGTTTAGATTATAAGAAGTAACGTATTTTGATGAGTTATATAATTTTTTTTTATTGCTGAACTACAAGAACGATCTTGTGAAACAAATAGTTTTATAAATAATTCAATAGTTTTAAATAAATTATTTTCATACGAAGTTATTATAACTGTGATAACGGCTTTTGCAATAACTTATCATATTTCTGCATGGATGACAATGTTACACATAACGAATGGAGGTACAATATGGCAATTATTCGTCCATCTATGTATAAAATTAATTTGATATCTAAGAATTAATCAAAACCATGATTATTTGGATTCAGAATACTGTTCTCATCTTGAATGTTATTCTCACAACGTTTCAGCCGATGTAGCCTTCGGCTTTTTCTTTTCTTTTTTTTTCAGATCTATCTTATGGAGCTCGGCTCCCATAGCGTAAGGGACAAAGTACTAAGTAAAATGTATTCCTAAGTTACACTCTTCTTCTGGATGTTCAAAGCCGAATGTTCAGTGTGGATGATACTAAAAATACAATTTCGAATTACTGTGCACTTCTGCTCGGTCACAGCTGATGAAACGAGAGCATGCAACTCCGTGGATTAAAAAAAAAGGTTCCGCTAAATATTCCGTTTGATAGAAAGATTCACGAATTCGAGAAGATACACCTGGAGAAGGTCGGAGTTTACATCGGCCGAAACGTTGTAAGAATTACACCAGAGATGGGAACATTCGTCTGAATAATTCAAGCAATACAAGTTATCAATGCTTATACAAAAAAAACTCAGGAAATATAATCGAAGTTAATATTATAGTGCATTATTAGTAGGACTACGTAAAAATGTTTCCTTCATGAATGCATTTGAATTGTTTCCTACATGAATGTGTCTGAATTGTTCCCTACATGAATGCGTCTGAATTGTTTCCTACATGAATGGATCTGAATTGTTTCCTACATGAATGTGTCTAAATTGTTTCCTACATGAATATGGATTAATTGTTTCATACATAAATGTGTCCAAATTATTTTCTCCATAAATGTGTATTGTCGCTGAGTAGGTTGTTTTTGCTTAGATGGTCGAAATTTTCTCTATTTAACAAGCAACTTACACAGAAGACTTATTGGTCTGTACTGCGATGCAGAAGATCGATTTTCACTATTTTCAAATATTGGCAGACTAATGAGGTTTTCCAGGGTGTTGGAAAGCATTTCATCTTTATGCATCGATTGAACAGCTTTGCAAGAATGGGTGCTTGTTCTAGTTGTAGCTTTGTGAGTACTATAACTGGAATATTTTCAAAACCAGTTGCTTTGCTGGCATCCATGTCCTTGATGCGTGTGGCAACATCACGAACAGATATGTGGATATCACTCAGATTGTTTTTAATCTTGGGAGGAAATTCGGAAAGTACGAGACCCTGATCGCATAGGACTTAGTTTGCTGCAAAATTCTTGGCAAAGAATTCGGCTTTATCAGCTGCTGACTAAATCACCTCAGGTCTGTTGATGATGGTCGGGATAGACGATACGCTTCTTTTTAGGGCCTTGTTTGTTATTAGTCGAAATTCATGGGAACCAAGCCTCTGTTCTACTTTGGACTTGATAGACTGAGCATACGGCACTGTCACGTTTTCTATAATCCCTTTGCAGAGATTGCTGTCAGTTCTATAGGCGACTTTAGTTTTAAAACATCTATTACGTTAAAAGCAATTAAGGTAGTGGTTGTTGTGTGCAAGAGCATCTATACATTCAGGAGTGTACCAAGGCTGGCTGTTCAGTTTCTGTTGGAATTTCTTAAAGGGCATGCAGTTGACTATGTCGATAATAAACTAATCAGTTAAGTCAAATGCTATATCAGACGCATTCTTTTCAAACATAGATGTTAGGGGTAGTTCCGATATGAACGTTCGGAAACAGTCCCAGTCAGCTATCGAGTATCGATACACTGTTCGATGGAAAAGGATAGTTGGGGTTTTGTCATACTTTGTTTTATGTTTATTGAGACAATCGAGTGATCATAAGATTCTAGCGAAGGCAGCAGTAATGTGTCTAAATTGCTGCTGATAATAATATAAATTTTGAAATAAGAAATTGTTGGTTCGAGTCAGTACTTATTGGTAAAATATGGAGCTTTTTGGATCAAGACAAAATAAGGACATCATTCGACCAAGAAATACAAAAAAAAACAGATTTCGATCGACACCGGTTTGACCTTGACCTTCGCACACGTTGTGTTTGTTTTTGTATGAATTGAATGCGCAACAATTGAATTCACACGCGCAAAAACAAACATGGCAATAGCGAAAACAATAGGGAATAAGTCAAATAAATAAAGGTCATAATATCGTAAAAACTACTTGCCGGTGAAAAGTTTAAATGTGATATTCCTTCAATAACAGAGCCGGATAGCTGTAAAAATCATCTTTTCAAATGCATGTCTTTTTTTTTCTATAAAAATAACTGTGGTTGTCAACTAAATATTGTTTTAATATATAAAATGAATATGTTTTTCATTACCTATTTCAAATTGAGGACATTCAATTATTTTGAAAACCATAAATATTATCTATATTTTATAGTGTAAAAATAACTCTCAGCTTATTTATTTGCAAATGAATAAAACGAATGTAGTTAATTAAAACGAATGTAGTTAATTAAAATGAATGTAGTTAAATTAAAATGAATGTAGTTAATTAAAATGAATGTAGTTAATTAAAACGAATGTAGTTAATTAAAATGAATGTAGTTAAATTAAAACGAATGTAGTTAATTAAAATGAATGTAGTTAATTAAAACGAATGTAGTTAATTAAAATGAATGTAGTTAATTAAAACGAATGTAGTTAATTAAAACGAATGTAGTTAATTAAAATGAATGTAGTTAATTAAAACGAATGTAGTTAATTAAAATGAATGTAGTTAATTAAAATGAATGTAGTTAATTAAAATGAATGTAGTTAATTAAAACGAATGTAGTTAATTAAAATGAATGTAGTTAATTAAAACGAATGTAGTTAATTAAAACGAATGTAGTTAATTAAAATGAATGTAGTTAATTAAAATGAATGTAGTTAATTAAAACGAATGTAGTTAATTAAAACGAATGTAGTTAATTAAAATGAATGTAGTTAATTAAAACGAATGTAGTTAATTAAAACGAATGTAGTTAATTAAAATGAATGTAGTTAATTAAAATGAATGTAGTTAATTAAAATGAACGTATCTGATTTTTTAGATGAGGATTGATTATTCGTATTATTTGGATTCATCGGACTACTGTTTTCATCTTGAGTGTGATTTTCACAACGTTTCGGTCGATGTAACCTCCAACCTTCTCCAGGTGTTTCTTGTCGAACTCGGGAATGTTTCTGTTAAACTCTGGAATTTGGACGAAATTTCGAGTGGAGGTAGCATGCTCTTGTTCTGTCAGCCATAACTGGATAGAGGTCCTAAGTAATTCGCAATAGTATTTTTCGGTTGCCTACACTGTGGATTTAAACTTCAAATTTCAGAATTTCACTTTTTCCAATTGATTTTTCCAAGTACTCTAACCACTGCGCCACAGGTCCTTCAGAAATGAACATTGTATTGTAATAGTTGACATGCTGACATAATTTGATTTCGGAACAATTTATTTTAAAATCGGTAATATCGGAATATTTCACCTTACCGAATCAAATTAATCACCAACCATCGTCTTTGCTGAACCGATGATCTTATTTTTTTTTAATATATGTGAAAGGTGATGACGTACGTACAAACAAAAAAAACTCTGAAGCCTATTATTTTTTACTTGGGGTCAGTGTAGAATGAGTGTTAGGTAGTCAATGAGACAACATTGTGATGATCAGTAATGGTGGAACTTGGATAGGGTTTTATTATATAAGACAGCTCAACAAGAACTCATATACATTAGATTTGAAAACGACCGTGTGATAGTCAGCTAGGTAAGAAATCCACGATATTGTGTTCAGTAGATGGGCATTATAATATAGAAAACGGAAAAAGAATCTCAAAAAGACAAAGGCTTTATTTTTAGACGAAGACGCAGTAAATTAAATGCCTTTTCAAAAATAAAATAAACGTAGACTCAAAAACTTGCTATTTTGATGTTTGTATGACTAATAATAATTTCCCAAAATAACACTTTGTAGAAACTGTATTCTGGTAACGCCCTGCTAAAGAAAGTAAGTTAGAAGCCGACACACTTACCTATACACATGTATGTTTGAGCGTATTTATATATTTCTACTGTAATATAAAAGGAACTTTGTCTGTGTGTGCGTTTGTTCCCTATGGACTCGACAATAGCTGGGTCGATTTTAATGAAATTTCGCATGAAGGTACTTTCTGTGCCTGGCGGTGATCTTAGATAGGTCTTCTATTGGAATTTCTTCGATGAGAATCAATATTCGATAATGGAAATAATCCAATGAAAAAAGGGAATAGGCGATTTTGATTTTAACACGTGTGCAAGTGCATTTGAGAAGTTTTATTGCCACACAAGCCGAAAGACTCAACATATAAAATCAATTGTAGGTTCCTTGATGTAACAGGGGCGCGTCCAAAAATGAATATTTCTGTTTTAAGCGCAACTGCATCATGATACTTGACTTTTTTATTTTAAACTTAAATTTTAACCATTATCACTGAACAAGCAGATAAAAGCAACAGTTTTCTGATCTTAGCTATGGTAACGAATATGAATTGGACAAGAGCCACTATATTATTTTGTAATTGAGAAAAAGCATTTATTTTTCGTTCAATGACAGAGTTAATTACATCAAGAGGGTTGTCATTATTGAATAAAGTATCCGTGATCGTTTTGAATTCTTTATCCAATTTTGATTCTGGATAAATCGTAAGGAGATGATGTGATAAGGTCCACATTAAATTAATCTTTCGTTTTGTAGGGCACAATGAATCCCAGCGTGTATACAACCCTGTAAACGTGGGTTCACGATATACTAATGCCAGGTAACACGATGAGGGTTTTATTACCAGTACATCGTGGAAATCTAAAGCAGTGTTATGCTCAGAGTGCATATTATTCAGAAAGGAGAAAAAATATTTGCCTCAGTTTCATCATTAAAGAGACAAAATATTGAAAATAGACATAAAGGTTTTGTGGATCTAGACAACAATTGTTTTTCAGAAAAACCTACAAAAATATTCGCCATTGTTGGTACCAGGACTGAGACCATGGATACCCCATCTACCTGCTTGTACATTGTATCGTTAACACTAAATTCAACAAATGTATTAGAAAATTTCACCAGCTCAACAAATATGTTTTAAAGAATAGGAAGAGGCGAAAGCTGGCTGCGATATAAAAAAAAATCAGCACAGATATCAATTGTCTCTAAAATAGCGACGCAAGTAAATAGTTTACCAATATCATATGAGCACATAAATGTATAAATTTTAGAATTTTGCATGAAATTCGCAAAACAAAATGATTCTTTTAGACAGTAGTTAGTATAGTACTCTACTACTGGTTGTAAATTGTTAAAGATCTAATTTACGACCATTGTGTTGGGATGACCTTACCATAGAAAAAATAGGGTTTAAAGGGTTTTTGAGTTTCGGGTAAACCCTATAACCTTGGCCAAAAAGAGTCTGAGGATCTAATCTCACGAGCTATATTCGAAAGAAAGTACTCCACTTTTCACCTGTTTGACCAGTTGTTTTGGAATTTGGTTACTGAAGAAGCTGTTGCATCATGAGTTTCAATCGGATCCAATTTTACAAATTTTTCTGCGTCATTCAATATAAATAACATTTTGTCGACATAATCCTCATTGTTAAATAATATATATATGTGTGTGTGTGTGTGTGTGTGCGTGTGGGTATGCCTATATATATATATATATATATATATATATATATATATATATATATATATATATATATATATATATAAAGAGTGTCCCATTAAAATGTATACAATATTTAAATGACCATACAACCAACATTTATCATAAGAAAGAAAAGTTTTATACATCAAAATACTGTGACTAAATATGGAAACCAGCTAATTATCGAAAGTGTTAAAATTATTTGTCATTGTGGTCCATGAACAGCTAACAATGCTCAATATAATTATTTAATATTTCCAGACACTACAGACACTAGTGTTTCATCCTTTCGAGAATCATCAGTGCACGATGTCGCGATTAACGCCGGTCGAGAGATTCGAACCAAAATTTTGAAGCCATCTCTGACACCATTTGCAACGACCATATCCATTCGGCTGTTAACCGTGAAAAATATCCTTTAAATTTAAAAATGTATTTTTAAATATTTTTAACGCCTGTCAGAGTGATCTAATCATTATATGATGATCTGCACATACGAGCTACAGTGAAGTCTGAAATATATTTCTTTAAAAAATAAACACTCGTTTATTTTATAAAAAAATTATTTATACGTATTTTATTCTTCAAATTTCACTCAACGCTTCTAACGGATATAAACAACAAAAAAAAACTATCCAGATTTTCAAAATGCGCGACCATGAGTCACCTATCCGGCTTCATAAAAACCCCGCAGTTAACAACATCACGTGGACTCTTCATCTAACTATCTTCTGTTGAAGAAAATGAGAAAAAAAAAGATCGATAAAGGAGTCTTACTCCGAAATATATTTCTTAAAAAATAAACACTCGTTTATTTTATAAAAAAAATTTCGTAAATGTATTTATACGTATTTTATTCTTCAAATTTCACTCAGCGCATCTAACGGATATAAACAACAAAAAATATCTACCCAGATATATATATATATATATATATATATATATATATATATATATATATATATATATATATACACAGAATTCTGCATTTTAGTTTTCGTAGCCAGTGGAGTTTAGTGTTTTGCCCGTGCTAACAAACAGTACAGGGAACTTTTAATCTATGGTCGCTCCTCGTAAAACGTGCTCAACAAATACATGCCTAGCTGCAACAAGCACCAGAAACTTCCATCACTCTCTATTTGTGCCATGAGCAAAGTTTCTTTGTTCGATACTGTCCGCCTGTGGAACGCAATACCGTGTGTTTGTTTCCCGGCTTGCTATAGCATGGTCGTGTTCAAATCTAATATGAATAAATACCTATTGAACCGTCTTCTTAGTTAACCTTACCCTTCCCCAGTTCCACTATAACTGATCTTGTTGTCTGATTATCTACCTAAAACTTAACCCTCATCATAGACTGGTCTTCGGGCCTTGATAAGAGTTGATATCCCAAGTAAAAAAAAATGTAGACTTGATCTTCTTTTGGGGTCAAGGTAGCAATCGCTTAACGTGTGGGGTTGGTTCTGTGCAAAGCTTTTTCTAGCTTGCAGCTTCAGCATTGCTTGAAAAGTTTTAATTAATCAAACAATGCCGATGTTCGAACACACATGTGCAGCCATTATGCGGAGAATAAGAGAAAGATAGAGAGAGACTGACATCTTAAAAAGAGATACAGAAAGAGAGAGAGAGGGAGGGGACAGTGAAAGGAGAGAATGAGAAAATGCGATAGTTTCGTTTTGTTTTATTGATTTTCAGTTGCCGTTGTAGAGATGAAGTTGAAAATGCAAGATGAAAGACACTGGAAAGTGTGCCATGTCATATCGGTTCATCTGATTCAAAGTAACGTTGGATTATCTGTCGGCAAAGAAAAAATGTCCACGACCCTTGCCTGCTCGTGTCATCGATATTAGATTATGAGAAATAAATCTTATATGACTTTTCAGTACAAACAATAATCACAGACGACACAGTCTTGAGTTGCCGTCCAAATGTGTGAACATGAATTATATGAGATTTCAGCTGATGAAAATCAGTTAGAACATCTTGGATTTTGTACGAAATGCCATTTTGTATGATTGCGTACAAATATTTATCGTTGAATTTATCAATACTAGCATGATCCGTGGACATTCCACAGTGGTTTGCTTTTCATTTTTTTTTTTTTTTTTAGCATTTTGTTTTAGCTAAGGATGGGGCGTCCTAACGTATCTCAGTCATTACAGTCGGAAGATCTTTTTTTTTTAGATTTAAGCAGTCCCTTAAAGTGCAATTGTTTGTATCTCTCTTGTGCTTGGTTCACCGGATATATTTACCAGGTATTTTTAAATCCTGTTTCATGAGTCAGATTACTCTTATAATTAATGGAATCATGGAGATCTTCCTAAGATTCCAGTTTCTTTTCGAGTTTTCCTTCTCAACTCTCTTCAAACACAGAATCATTAGGAACACTAACTTCTACTAAGGTTGCTTCTTTCTCCTTCTTATCCAATATCACTACGTCAGGTTTAATGGCCCCGTTTTCTGCGTAGGTAGCTGTATGAATTGCATAATCATAGTGGATGGTGCATTACTTACGTCCAACTGTTCTTTCTGGTATATGATCTCAAAACATGCTGCTACATACGATATTCAAGGTTTTATAGTTGACCCAGTGAAGATATATTTACACACTCCATTGTGTCGCATTGTAAAGTAGCCGTCCATCAGAAGAACCTTACAATTCGGTGTCCGGTGGTTTTATTCTTCTGTGTAGTAGGACCTGCACTTGTAGTCATTGCTAGAGAAGTACTCATCTAACTAAAAGCATTGATCTTTTCTCACATGTATGTGTCTATGTATGTGTTTTATGGAAATCTTTCCAGATAAGGGATGAAGCTGCGTTGTGTAAGGAGCTAAAATATACTACTTAAAGAAAAAAAAACAGCCAACGATAAGTGTAAGGTGGGTAGATTTCGAGCTAGAAAACAGTAAGTTCTCCCTCTTTGTCGCATATACTGTTAATAGAATATGAGGATTAAAGGAAAAGATAAGGGAAGCAAGAATTTCGAGATTGCCGAAAAATAACTTTATATTGCAAACAAAGATGTGTCAAAAAATGAAAAAGAAACTGGACTGTGGAATACTGGATCATATATATATATATATATATATAAAAAGCTGAACGTCTGTGTGTGTGTGTGTGTGTGTGTGTGTGTGTGTGTGTGTGTGTGTGTGTGTGTGTGTGTGTGTGTGTGTGGTCACGAATAGGCTCCTATATGTTTGACTATTTTAAAAAACTGATTACATATAATGATAGAAGATCAGGAATGGGTATGTTTGATCTGGCAGAACGGTGGTTCATAAAAATTGTGGTTTCTGCGTTCGCGCCTGGCCCCAAAAGTATGGAAATAAAAAATGAAAAAAAAAAAACGTTTACAAGGGTTTTTGATGGAGATGTACATAAGAATACTTTGATAAGTATGTTTCAACTTAAATAGGGATGGTATAATAAAATTGTGGAGTCTGCGTTCGCGCCTGTACTCCATGGAAATATGGTACAAACTTTAATAAAGACTTTTCATATCTATCTGCGTAAGTATACTTTGATAATTATGTTTCAGTTTGAAGAAATATGGTATAATAAAATTATTGGGTGTTCGTTCGCGCCTGACCTCCATACAATGTAAATATGTCACAAAGTTTAACAAGGTTTTTTAAAAGGGGTGAGGGTCCAACAAAACACCTTAACTTTAATCTTAATTCACGTTAGCTTTTATTTATTTTTGGGGGTTGAATCATATTGTGTCGAATAAATTCACCTCATAAATTCACGTTCTTATTAAAGTGAAGAAAAAAAAAGTCGGAACTTTAGACAATTCTCGACACAAATTTTGCATAACACTGTTTTTTTCTTCTCCACTTGCACGTGGCGCTCTTTCGAAAATAGATAAATAGATAAATAATAAAAAATAGAAACGTTACTTGTTATCGTGTCAAAAGAACGAAAAAATCCTGCTCACGTGATTTTTTTACACAGTGGTCACCACTTATCAAGGCCCGGAAGCCACTCAGGGATAAGGGTTATTACGTGATTAAGTGTCTGTTTAAAAACATTTACATAACCTTTTTATTTTTATTTATATGTCTGTTTAAGCTTTTCTCTCAGTGTACTAAAAGGAATTCAGTTGATTACAACCCTTTCTGTGTGTTCTTTACATTACAATAGCACAACCCTGAATCCGATGGCGCAATATTACACCGTTCAATACTGTAAAACTGAAACGAAGCTGTTCTGCTTGAAAAGGGCGCCATTTTCTTCTTATTCATAATTATATCGATTCTTTGCTTTAAAAAAACTAAAGTAATTACGTGTTTACTTTTTTGATATCCCATTTTGCTGTTTCGGATTATTTTACTAAAGCAAGTAAAGCTTCATTATTTTTAAAAACTGTTTTATTTTCTTTGTTTTTCGATATTTCGTCGATATTATTTAGTAAGAGTGCTTAGCAGAAAAGCCAACAAACGACTACCCGAAAAAATAAATACACAAGAAATAAATGTTACCATAGTACATAAAAGTTCAGTTCATGTTTTTTTTTTTTTTTGAAATAGTTTTTAATGCCTTTTACTTGAAATAATTTCAGCGAACCAAAATTAAAACGAAATTTGAGACGATAACTACTTAAATTAAATTTTATATAAACAACACATGCTATAATCGAATATTCCTCAGTCACAAAATAACAGAAAACATGAAAATATGTTTACAAATATTCTTTACGTTGACGGAACTATCTTAAATTGTTAACACAGAATGCTCAGGTACCCCTCCTTCGAATTGTAAACGGGGCTCTACATTTAAAAGTCGCTGCCATTCTGATTTTTTTAAACCGGTTCGTGAATTAAAAAAAAAATTTACAAACTACTTAAAATACAAACCAATGAACTTTTCTACCATAAAAGTAACTTTTATTGGCTATGGTAACATTTATTTTTTGTACATTTATATTATTATATATATAACATTTTCTCTTTGTAAGGAAACATCATTTTGTTGGTCACTCTTGGCTACGAATGGAAACAAAGTTGATATAAAAAATATATTTTCGCGAAAATTATTTTTACTTTCATCATATTTTGCTTAGGGTAAAATTTTTGAGTATCAAAACCTATCTCTTTACAACTTTACAACCCCCTCCTTTTCATAACCTCTCATACTTTCATTAATCACAGTCCATTTTCTATAGGCTGTTTTTGAACCCAGTCGACGACGGGAGCTTCTGCTAGTATATATATATATATATATATATATATATATATATATATATATATATATATATGCGTGTTTGTACTATCAGGTCGCCCGGCGTTGCCTGAGCGTAAAATATTCCATAAGTGTCTTTTCACTTAATGATACAAGCAGCAAAATTGGCACAAATAACGTTCAGAACATACATTTTAAGAAGAGAACGTTAGTCATCAGAAAATTCAAGATGGCTGCAAGTTTTCAAGATGGCTGCAGACGCAAACCTGATAAATTTCAATTTTGAACTTGTATTACCGAGTGAAATATTTTTTCAGCAATCTGCCCCACTATTAAAATTGTATTTTTACATATGCAGATTCGTATTTATTAGTATAGTCAATTCTCTATCAATTATAATATAGAGTACTGATTTCAAAAGTAAAAACAAAAATTACCTTTGTGCCATTATCTAGAATCGAAACCAAAACATATAATACTCAAGCGTTTTCCATTAGAGTATGACCCAAATCCATACTACAATAAAAACGGAAAAAATGACGTTGTTTAATATATAAATTTTAATTGGTGTATTCACAGAAAAAAGAGTATAGTCAACTTCCGCAAGGCCAATGCATGTGTATATTTTTGTAATTTTTATCCCTTACCCGCTATTTTACCGGGTAAAAGTCAAATTGAAAGTGTGATACAGGTTAAAATACCCTATATATAAATTTTCAACACTGTAGACAAATGAAATGAATTTCGATAGAAACTTTTTCACGCACTTTATGTATGGATATATTTATATATATATATATATATATATATATATATATATATATGTGTGTGTGTGTGTGTGCGTGTGTGTGTGCGTGTGTTTGTGTGTGTGTGTGTAAATATATATATATATATATATATATATATATATATTCGTGTGCTAGAATGTTTTAATCTTAAATTCTACGCAATTATGCAGAATGTAAAAACTATGCGTACATAGCATACATTGAAATACTTAAATGAAACCAAGCATCTAAATTATCATAAAAATGAATAAGTAATTCGTTATGCTCGTTTTTGAAAGAATATGCTAATTAGTTTTTATTTAGTCATTCACATATACATGATTGAGCATATTAAGAAGTTCGTTTGAATTTTTAATTAGAATTTAATTCGATAAGGTAGTATTTTAATATCAATGTTAGGGAGATAAAAGAGTCATATCTAGAGGTATATATAATATATATATATATATATATATATATATATATATATATATATATATATATATATATGTGTGTGTGTGTGTGTGTGTGTGCGTGTGTGTGTGTGTGTCTGTGTCTGTGTGTATGTATAAGTATGTGTGTATTATTTTGTGTCTACATAAAATTATATGTATCTATTTTCAGTGTTTACTTCCGCAGTGCTCAATACGTAAGTAGAGTTAGATAGTAAGTTTTGAAAATATATACGGCAATTAAGCTACACAGTGATGATTCGTCTGGCTATTGCAATAGCCTACACGAATCCTCACAAGCATAAAACGCTTAATTACCATATATATTTTCAAAACTTACTACACACACACACACACACACATGCGATGCTTAAATATAATATTTTGATTAATACAAATGTCATATTTATTATTATATTATATTGGACCCAATATATAGTAATGATTTTAAAAGTTTTTTTTAAAAATGACTCGTGTGCCACCACTAAGAATCGATACTAAAACGTTTAGCTTACGCTTTACTTTTTCCTTCGACGTTAATACCTGAACTATGAAGACATATTTGCTTCAAGGCTATATGCATATTCGTAATGTCCTCCTTCGACCTTCACTTTTTGCACCGATTTTATCCGGTTAAAACCCAAATATGAAGTTTCGTATATGTTCGAATACCCTATATATTAAGCTTCATATCTGTAGACCAGAAAATGACAAAGGTGTTTGTAAGGCAACATTTTTCAAACAAGTTTATATACATAAATATATACAGAAAGAGGTTTCTGTTCACTATAAGATTTTGCGCAAATATTACGCAAGTATAAATCATGTAGAATATCTGCATAAATATAATTACACGTTATAATTAACTAAAGATAATCATCCCATGAGAAAACCGAAAAAAACTAATAGGGAATTAATTAAAATGAATGTTTAAAAAATATGAAAATTAGCTCGATCTTTTGCGGATGAATTCAAGTCAACGACTCATATAAAACAAAGTTGTGTTTTCTTTTTAAATAAATAGAAGAAAGTGTTTTAATATGAATATCAATACACAAAAAATACAAATTTATATATATATATATATATATATATATATCAAAATTTATGTATTTAAATTCTATGATTTGAAAAAGTTAATCTTCAAATATAGAATTTTATTGTTTGAAAACAATGAATACAATTGAATAAATATATTTCCTTAACCCATGAGTGTTCAATACTTATTCTGAAGTATATATATATATATATATATATATATATGTATATATATATGTGTGTGTGTGTGTGTGTGTGTGTGTGTGTGTGTGTGTGTGTGTGTACATGGGAGTATTTATGAAGGACAGTAATGCAGAAAAAGGAATGGTGAAAAATGAACAAAATCAATCGGAAACAATGTTTGTGATATCAACCCTCACAAGTATCGATTTTTTGTGTTTTTAATAGATCTTTCATACATGATATCAGTAAATATGAATTTTATGAAATGAGAATTGATAATATGTATCATTTGAATAATTCAGACAACTCTTTCGTCGATGTAATTCCGGCCGTCTTCAGATGTATCATGTAGAACTTGTGAATTTTTCTGTCAAACTGGTGAATGTGTACGGAATTTCAAACGAAAACTATTTATTTAATCCACAGAGATTGCCATTCTCTTGCTACACCAGGCATGGCTGAGTAGACATATTAAGTAATTTGCAATTGTATTCTTCGTATGATCCGCACTAAGAATTGAACTTTCACTGGAGAGTGTCACTTGCAACTAATTTTCACCTAGTACGTTTTCCGTTACGCCATGAGTCCTAGTAAACAATTCTAGTATATATTTGGGGATGCCTATAACCTGTTCTTGTTTTTAGATGTACAGTCTTACGATTTATCACGACTTATTACTACATATCATGTATGTATACACGTATAATCTTCTCTCTTAATCGTGACTTTATCTATTATTTATAATTAATAAATCCCATATTGCATTAAATTCTAAACTGGATCTGTTTAGTAGGCAATCGCTGCCAAGCATGTGTGCTGCTTCTTGGAATCGTCTTACTGTCTCCCGTTTTACGGTCCATAATTTTACTTTGTCTCATAAAGGTAGAGAGTTTCTTATTTCCCTCCATATGTCATCAACTATACCCGACTTTTCAATATCTCCACGTATTACGGTGTTCTAGTGTCTTTCTAATCTTAATTTTATGTGAGCAACATGTCTCACCCTTCTGTAGTTTTCCACATTTACATCGAATCTCATACATACAGCTCTTAGTTATGATTCTTTCCGTAGAGGGTTTGACTCGCACAAGGTGCTTTCTGAGACGAGTCGGTCCTGAATACTGTCCTGGTGTCATACAGTGCATATTCTGTGGATTTTTTCGGACATGTTCTTTATATATGATATACAAACTGTGGTGAATTTTCGAGTGATGTCCTTTGGTGTTTGATCCAGATTTCTTGGGCTGATGTCATTCTCCCTTAATAGTTATTTCAGTGGATGGTTTCGGTTAAACTGTACATCTCTTCTGAATATTCATTATTGTTACTGCATGTTGCTTTTATAGGCAACAGATGATTCTTTAATGCAATTCTGAATTTTTTAGATGAGATCTGAATTCTTTTTTTTTTTTTGTCGTTGATTAATCGGAATATTAGTCTCATCTTGGGCGTTATTATCACAAGGTTTCGACCTTCTTCGGGTGTTGAGAACATGCTTATTTTCCTACTGTAGGAAATGAAGCATGTTCTCAACGCCCGAAGAAGGTCGCAGGTTGCAGCGACCGAAACGTTGTGCTAATAACACCCAAAATGAGAATATTAGTCCGATTAATCAACATAACACAAGATGATTCCTTTCTTGCCATTATATGAAGGTGAGGGTTTAAATTTAGATAGTGTCTAGTGAAAGTTGGTTTACGATATACAGATAATCTAAACCCCTTATTAGTGCGAGTTATCAGTACATGTAGGAAGCATAATTAGATATTATGCTTTTTTTCCATAATAAATTGTATAGATAGACAAAATAGTTAACAGGTGAGACCAGAGTATGAATCTGTTATCCATAGTAGCCACATTGTGTGCTTTAGTGGTGTTGATCCTAATGCCATTTCTTCAAAGTATTTTATGCATGGGTAGCACTAGGAAAATAGACTTTTTTCCTGCAAATATATATCAGATTTCATCACGATGTACTTTCTACGCAAAAGTTAACATATCCATTATATTATCAATTGCGATGCAAGTGTGTTCCTCCAGTTAAGTAATTTAATTCAACTTATTTCGTACCAAAGTCGGAGTTTAACTGCATGGGAGCATATTTGATTTTTCCACGAATTGAATTCTTGATGTACAATGAAGATTGGCCTATGATTGGAGGGAATATCTATCAGGAATAGGTTCCATCAATGTTTTGCTGAAACGCAGGCGCTGACAATGGGCTTCAATCGAATACCGTCGTTGTGAATCTTAGAAAAGTCATATAGGTGTGGTAGCTTGTTGTAATGTTCAACTAGATGTGTGTGTTTTTCTTGTTCTTACTGTGGATCTGTGACAGCTTCCTCTGTTTTTAAAGTCTGATTCATTTTCATTTATCAGCGGACGAACTTAATCTCTGTTCGCGACCACGATGTTGTTGCACAAAGAGTTATACACCCATCAGTATGTGAAAGTGTAATATCTGACGTAGAAGTCTTTTCTAGATATACCAAAAATATAATATAAAAAGAAGAGGTTGCCAAAATGGCGGAAATCGACTCTCGGGAGGTTCGGAAAATGTCTACTTTTTGGCTCGTATCTGTAAAAACAAAAAATTAATAATATTGCCAAAATAAAAGATTAAAAGATAGTTGAAATGCGTTGTTGTTTTTTTGTTTGTTTTTTCTAGTGGCAGCATCGTTTATTTCATCAAATGATCAATTAAAAGAAAGAGTACTTCCTTTCTTTCGTTTCTTAAAAAGAACAAAACATTTTGGCAAACGTAGTTTTTCACGAACCTACTTGAAGTATATTCTCTTCAGCTTTTGATTAGCCGAGATTAGGCACGCAGTAATTGAAAAAGAATCTAACGCAGACAAGAGAAAATATTAATTGAATAAACATAGATTGGTTGGTTTGGTTGTTTTACGTAATATCAACTCTTTTCGGGTTATTTAATGCCGAATCCAAAGATTTTGAAGAAAAAAATTTTAATGGACTATATTTGTTGTTTGCAAGTCGGTTTCTATTTAACCCATAGTTGGGGCCCTAACAGGTACTACCACTCCGGGTCAGAGTGGACCTGGGAGCAATGGTAATTAAAGTATGGCCCCACACTCCCCAGAGTCCGCAAGCTGGGGCCTCAGCACTGGATATAGTTTAAGGTCATATCCAGAACCAAATAAACATAGAAGGTATCAATCCATTGAATGGTTAAAAAGTGAACAAGAATTCATATATACACACTATTCCATGTATATATATATATATATATATATATATATATATATATATATATATATATATATATATAGACCAAGTAATACAAGACTTTTTAACCCATTGACTTAGAATTAGTATTTTATGCCAAAATGATGGTTGAATATAGTCAAATGCGTGTGCATCAAATACTTATCCCTATTAATCTCTAACTTTGCATTGAACAGATTCTATAACACTTAGTTCGCTGCACCTTATCATAACAAAGGTCCACACAAAATTTCAGACAGATCGGCCTCGTAGTTTCCAAAAAACTTCTAAAATAAATGTGGTATTGTGAGGACTAATCCCTATTAACCTCTAATTGTGCATAATACTTAGTTCGCGGCAAGTTATAACAAAGATTCATATAAAGTTTAAGCCAATTCGGTCCAGTAGTTTCTGAGAAAAAATGGAACGCACGGACAGATAGACTAAGAGAAATAAAATATAGATAATATATTGTGAATATATATTTTTATACTTTTTTTCTTTTTTCTTTTACAAAAGAATTCACCACTTATCAAGGCCCGGATGCTACTCAACGATAACGGTCAATGAGTGTACAGTAGTCCATAAGATAACATCGTAGTAATCGTTAGTAATAGAAATTTCGTAAATTGTAATAATAAAGGGGACGGTTCAACAAGAATTTGTTTGCGTTGTACTTGAAGACGACCAAACTTCAGCCAGCCGAAAAGCAGGCAAACGGAAGAGTTCCACAGGCGTGCAACTCCAGGAAAGAAGCTCTGCTCATGAAATCCACGTTTAGGTTTAGGCATCAATAAATAATGGGGAAACCATCAACAGTGGCTTCAGATAGACGAGTGTTTTTCGTGAAAGTTTGGCAGGGTTGAACCATAGATTGGAGCTCAGACGAGCACTTGCCATGAAAATAACGATAAAGCAGGGACAGGCTCGCAACGTCTCTCTGTAGGAAAGAGGTTGCAAGGAAGAGAAAAGGGCATCCCCCACCAGGCCACCCAACAGGATTTTACAACTGGATGTAAGGTGGCTCACACTCTGCAAATTGATATGTATTTTAAAGTTTTTTTTTTTTATTTTTCCCTACCAGTGACGTCATGTCGCATGCATTTGCATACGCGCGTTCGCGCTATGTTACACTTATATCAGGTGGCTTCATGCCCTGTCTGGAGCGATTTCTATAGGGCAAAAAAAGGACATCGAATTCCAACTTGAATTTGTAAGACATTTTCATTATGCTGTCTTTTCCTTTTTCTCACAGAAGAGACATTGCTATATCGCTCATTTTATGAGAGGTGCTCGACTGAGCTCCAATATATAACCCCTCTGTAAAACATTCGCAACAAATACTCGTCTAGCTACAACAACCTGTCAATATTGTTTTTCCTTTCTGTGCCTATAACTAAATGTAAATTCCATAAGCAAAGTTTCTTTTTTAGAAGTGTCCGTCTGTGAGACATAATACCTTAGAGCTGCTTGCCAGCTGACTACAACACGGTCATTTTCAAATCTAATGTTAATAAGTTCTTATTGAGCCGTCTTCTTACATAATTAAACCCTACCCAAGTTCCACCATTACTGATCATCTCGATATTGTTTCGCTGTCTAACTAACATGCATTAATCCTTACCTAAGAGTAATTTCCGAGCCTTGATAAGCATTGACCCTCTAGTAAAAAGAAAACGTCGCCACGCAGAATTTAATGGTATTGCATTTACTCTACTCATCGTTGATTCTTAAGACAATTCTTATCACGCCTGAGCGCGTCGGCTTTCAAGTTAAACCATCCAAATCTCTCTCTCTCTCTCTCTCTCTCTCTCTCTCTCTCTCTCTCTCTCTCTCCGTCTCTCTCTCCTTCTGAGCCATGTGACATAATATCCACTAGATAATATTTTCTGACACTAATAAAAACAACTTTCTTATATATGTATCGTGAAATTGCAGTCACTAGCAAAAGATCTAGCTAATATTTTTTAAACATTCATTTAATTAATTCCCTATTATTTTTTCGGTTTTCTTATGACATGATCAGCTTTAATTAACTATTACGTGTAATTATATTCATGCAGATATTCTACATGATTCATACTTGCATAATATTTGAGTAAAAAGCTTATAATAAACACACACAAAACTCTTCACATATATATTTATGTATACATACATATTTTTTTTAATATTATAAATCCCGTGCAGCGAGTTTGTCTTGATGTCCTGCAAATCTCATTATTTTCAGAGCACTTGCTAATCCAGCCTTAACTAAAATATTAGGTTGGCAACTAAGTTCTTGCGTTTTCTTTTTTTAAATCTACATTTTTTTTAAGTAAAATAAGGATTAACAATTATTTAATCAATGATGCATACTTCATTCGTGTTCACAACTTTTTCTCAATATATTTTTTGGTAGAAATCATTTGATTTTTACTCGAAAAATTCATCCAACCAAATTGAAATAACTTGAACCAAAACCAAAATAAACGGCAAGAACTTAGTTGCCAACCCAATAGCAAAGCTACTAAAAAACCATTCGCACTCGAAATCCAAATCTAGTGGAATGCTAATATTTTGGGGCCTAAAATGCGTTTATCGATTTTAGCAGTAGTAGTAGTAGTAGTAGTAGTAGTAGTAGTAGTACATCGATCCACATGAAACACCGGGAATCACAATCTTACAATATTTTTTACATGGTCATTATCTCAACAATGGTTATATCACTTTGGGGATTGTTTGCGTTTAGGCAAAAAAAAAAAAAAAAAAAAAAAAAGAATGGAAAGTGCAACCATAACGAATTCATCAGCTTGTTCCCACCGGACAGAAAACTTCTCATTAGGAAAGTCAAATGATATTTCTATCAAGAAATTTTTTTTTTATTACAAGTGAATCACAACTTATCAAGTCTTGAAGGATACTCGAGGATAAGGGTCAATAAGGGTTAGGTGGTCAGTGAGACGATAGCATATTGATCGATAATGATGGAAATTGGGTAAAATTTGATTACTTGAAGAAACAGCTCAAAAGAGCTTGTTTACATTGGAATTAAAGACGACCATATTGTAGTCAGCTGGAAAGCAGGACCCTGGTACAAAGTTCCACGGGCAGACAGTTCTAGGAAGCAAACTTTGTTCATGAAATTTAAGTTTAGGTTTAGGCAAAGACAGATGAGGCATCTGTCAGTCAAGTTGAGGCTGCCATTTTGGAAGATGGATGTCAAATACCGCAAGAATACAAAATTAGTCTAATGCTATGAGAAGAGGGTCAGAGGTATTATTTATTGAACACCCTTCCTATGTATGCAGAATAGGGGAATTTGGTGGTATAATCTTGTTGAAAAAATGAAGGAGATTTTTGGGGCCAGTAGATGTATAACAATGGAAGTCAATTTATTAAAAGTCGCTCAACACATGTCAGCAAGGAAAACAGACATAAGATAGATAATGATCATGATGATCGTGGATAGATAGATAGATAGATAGATAGATAGATAGATAGATAGATAGATAGATAGATAGATAGATAGATCTGACTCAGAAATATAGTTATGACTCAGAGGCTTCTTCCAAAGGAGGTAGTTTCATAGGAATATCACATCCAGTAGCGACCCCAATCGCTTTTATATTCCTATCAGGGGCGGACAACGGTAGGTTTTTGCAGTTCTTACAAGGGGGTGTCGAGATCTTCCTACAGGCAACGCCTGGTTTTCCCAAACGGTCACTTATTTGGTATTGACCAGGCTTAACATTGTTTAACTTCGGTGACAATTAGCGTGATTATACTTTTTCCCCTATATTTGGCGGTCGTCCACTTTTCTATATATTTTGCAAGAGGTGCTGTTAGATTTAATCCATACCTACATTTTTCTACAGAAAATCATTTTGAACATCTTGCTTTCCGATGCATAGACAGACTGTTTCAATGAAACTAGACAAGCAAACATTTCACACCGAAACCAAACGCTACTATTTTGACAGTTGAAACAAATACATTGAAAGCATTGCTGCTGTTTGGAAGGTGATAGAAAGTTACCCATACATGACAGTATCCTGTATTTCTACAAAGTCACCATTTGTCCAGGCATAGAGCATGTTCGTATATCTGGACTGGTACGTTTATTTCTATGCAAAGCATGTTCACAACCTTCTCTGGACATATATTTCACTTCCATACATGATCCAATTACGTATACATGTCTCATGGACTCGTCACTTGTCAACGGTGATGATGCTATGATCGTTAGGTGCGGCAGAAGTTATCTAAACTTATTCGCTTACTCTTAGCTCTTGCCATTTCATCAGTCCCAGCAAAAGAATTGCATAGAAGCTAACACTAAATCCGGTACAATTTCGTTTATTCGATTGCACAGTTTGCCACCGTTTTCAATAAGCCAATCACGAACCTACCGTGAGTTGTAATAGTGTAATATATTCTTTTACAGCGCTACGTGATTGCGCATAAAGCTGTGCAGAGATTTCTTAAAGCTAGCACAAAATGATATATGTAAAAAAATATCTGCTTTTGCTTTCGTTATTAATCAACTTCACATCGGTGCGGTTCCACGATGAGATGTATAGCTAATCTGTATAAATTATTGCCAACTTCCGGTTGAACATCCATGTACACGTGCTAACTTATGCAATAATCTAGTAAATTATATCATTTTACTAACGTGTTACCATTTATCAAGCCCCAGAGATATTCGAGGATGGTTAATTTAAAGATGAAGAATATTATGGAAGAATTGAAAATGATTGATTGAAATGAACTAAGGGATCTTATCATGTTGGATTTGAAGACAGCTCAGTTCTAATCGTGGCGCAATGGATAAAAGCGATAAATGTAATCAGTCCTAAGTCACCATCTTCTGGTGGTGGAAGTTTCAATCTTCATTACAGGCGATACTAAGAACAGGAATACGAATTACTTAAGATCTCTATACAGTGCTGACTGATGAAACCAGTGCAATCTACCCCCCTACGGATTAAATAAAGGGTTCCGTTCCCTAGTTTTACAGAAAGATTCGCGAAAGATGGTCGACAAAACGTTCCACCGATTCAACCGTTATAATTCAAGTACCAATACGCAAATGTTTTTTTTTAAGTTAGAAATCATTTGAAGAGTAATATAGCCTTACTTAAGAGAAAACATAAGGAAAGTACTAAAGATTTATTGAGTAGAAAAAAATAGGAACTTTTGATTTATGGAAAATTTTTAATAATGTGCTGCATAATCGACATTCAACAATTTCCACACAGTCCAACAACTATAATGCCGCTTGCACGTCAACCGAGAAAGCTGAATTGCTTGGCCGGCGGTTCCCCTTCAACTCTACCTAAGACCCGAAAAAACTACTCCTCTCAAATTTCTCTTTGTGAGCAAAAGACACATTCAATGACCTGACAATCATCCCTTCCCATGTGTGTCATCTATACTCTTATAATTTTTTTGATTTTGTTTTGATATTCATATTAAAAAGTTTTTTTTCTATTTATTTAAAAAGAAAATACAACTTTCTTATATATGTGTTGTGGAATTGCATTCATTAGCAAAAGATCTAGCTAATATTTTTTAAACATTCATTTAATTAATTCCCTATTATTTTTTCGGGTTTCTTATGACATTATCATCTTTAGTTAACTATTACGTGTAATTATATTCATGCAGATATTCTACATGATTCATACTTGCATAATATTTGAGTAAAAAGCTTATAGTAAACACACACAAAACTCTTCACATATATATTTATGTATACATATATATTTTTGTTTAAAAATGTTTGCCTACAATACTCCTCCTAGAGTTTTCGGTCTATAGACATGAAACTTCATATATAAGGTATTTGAACCCATGCAAAACTTTATATTTGTGGTTTAGCCCAGGAAAATCAGTACAAAGTGGGAAAATTTAAAAAAATGGAATTTGCTAGGTGAAGGTCAAACGCCGGCATTAAGAATATGCATTCATAACATAGTAATTATTGGTTCGTGAATTAAGTTTTAGCCTTGCAGCAAATATGTCTTCATAGTTCAGTCATTAACGATAGATGGAAAAGTAAATCGTAAGCTAAACGTTTTGGTTTTGATTCTCGGTGGTGTGTCATAAGTCATTTTTTTTTTTAACTTTTAAAATCATTACTGTATATTGGATCCAATATAATATAATAATAAATACGACATCTGCATTAATCAAAATATTATCTTTAAGCGTATTTTACAACCGGGCAATGCCGGCCACCATGCTAGTATAATACAAATCTAGACACCTCCGAAGCCTGTGAACCTTATCACATTCTTGGTATACTAATAAAAAAAACTCTCTGATGAGTTCGAACTTTTTTGCCGAATCTTGCTTCCGTAATAGCTGAAAAATCGTCTCTGTTGGATTAGCATTCAATAATTCTGGGGAAAAAATGACGCGCGCAATTATCGCTTCATCAGTCTCTTCCCTCTTTTCGCTAAAATCTTTGTCATTAAACAATAAACCTAGTCCACCACCTCGTAACCGGTAAATTTCTTTCTGGCCGACAATACGGATTCAAACGCATCCGTTTTACTGCGGATATCCTAACAATCGTATCTGAATGCATATGCCATGCGCTAGACAAGGCAGATTGCTAAGGCGATAAATTATTATAGAAATAAATAAACTTGGTTAATTGTATCGATTAATTCCGACTGACAATCGTTCCACTTCATTAACCCTTATCCTATAGCAACTCTCAGACTTGATAAACAGCCATCAAAAACTTAAAAATATACTAAAATAAAAATGAATCAGTAAAAGTGTTGCTTGACCGTAAAGCAGACAACCAAAAAACTTGATAGAATTGATTAATATTTAATATTGATTAGATAAAAGAAAACTGAAGACTTCTAAGGAATATTTATGAGCGAGACGCGGACAGTAATGGAAAGAATGGAGGAGGAGGAGAAGAAGAAGAAGAAGAAGAAGAAGAAGAAGAAGAAGAAGAAGAATTGGATGAACTGTGAGGATCTAATGACACCTCAGACCACGTGACGCAATAACACATCTTGTGCGCTAACAAAAAAAGAATGGCCGCTGATTCTTCGACACACTTGTGGAGCGACACTGGCACAAAAGAAGCTGAAGGACTCTAAGGAATATGCATGAACAGAACGCGGGCAATGAAGAAGAAGAAGAAGAAGAAGAAGAAGAAGAAGATGAATGAATGAATGAAAAAAGAACACATAAGTAATTACTTATTGAAAAGACGAAAGGTGATAAATATTAAAATGAAGATAAGATCACTCTTACCAATGTAGCAGATGCAATCGTCTGCCGGAATAATTAAAGGATGCTTAATAATAAATTCTGTTTCTGAATTTTTTTAGATAAGGATTAATAATATATATTATTTGGTTTGTTCGGACTACTGTTCTCATATGAGGCTCTTAACTATTACTTTAAGCGAAAGAAAAACGCGATTGGCTAATATTTGATCTGAATATAGAAATGATTTCTATTTTTTAGATTATTCGGACAACTGTTCTCGTCTTGAATGTTATTCTCACTGTGTCATCACGTGTACCCCCGCCCGCGCGACAACCATCGACGTTGTACGCCGTGGTTTCTTTTTCTTGCGTTTGCTCTTTTTTTTTTACAAAAGGGTCACCACTTATCAAGGCCCGGAGGCCACTAGAGGATAAGTGTTATTGAGTCTACAGTAGTCAATGGGATAATTTCTCTTCTCGTACTTTTCTCATTCTGTCGTGTCGTCGTCTCTCACACATTGGCGATTGCCTGAGACAAGCACTGGTTCACAAGTATAAAAAAAACTTTAAACCCCAAACTCAAAGGAGACAAAACTCTGCATCACAGGAAACACAACTTCCGTCACATTCTATAAATATCAGACTCTGGGTGTGTATGTCACACCATCGCGGAAAACGGCCCACTTCAACAGCTTAGTCGTCTATTGAGACCATGTTTATCAGCTTGTTTCTATTTGCTGCGGATCGTAATTTGCCTGTAACTTTCCCAAGCTGCAAACTTTCCTTAACTGTCGCAAACTCAAGCCTGTTAGTAAAATGTCTCTAACTGTCATAAACTGTCGTAAAATTAACAATTCTATTTCAGCTTTCTTTTGTGTGGCTTGGTGAACAACATCTTCCTTATTGTTTTTCTACTAAGCTCACTTCCTATAACTTTTGTCTTGTTAATCAACTTATTTTGCTTCTCTTTTGCTTCCTAACACTTTGGGGGGAGATGTCACTGGACTCATATCATAACGTTTCGGCCAATCTAATTTCTAGTCTTTTTCACATATATTGAGATTTATAAGAGGCATTGTTAAGATACACTTGAAGAAGACCGGCGGTTACATCGGCCGAAACGTTGTAAGAATGATACTTGAGATGAATACAGTCGTTCGGATAATCTAAATAACAGAAATCATTTCTATATCCAGCTTAAATATTAACCAGTCGCATTTTTTTTTCGTATGTGGTAATTTTTAATGGCCTTATATTGATAAGATTTTGACTACTCGGCTAAAAGAATATCCGTAGGTATTCGCATCTATTGTTGGTTATGAAAATGGGTAAGATATGCGTTGAAGATTTACACACAATATAAGATTGTTTAGGTCTATATATGCCGGAAAACCTTTTACTGTAATAGTTTCTTCCCTCGAACTGTAACGTTGTCCGGAAACCAGCACGTTGTAGTCTCAGTCGCAAAGTAGAAAAAGAATAGAAAAGAACTTCAACTCGCTTTTTTGTTTGTACAACGACATTTATTTACTCATTCTCCCGCCACGCGTAACTTCTCGTTACGGCTGTGACGTCTCTCACATGATCGTCTTCTCGAGCGTGCTCTCGGACATCATTCACGCCTCTAACGTGATCTCGAACGTGCTCTACGTTGCTAACGTGATTGTTCTCTTTCTCCTTTTTATAGTTTTCTTTTTTCTTTTTCTTGATGCCATTTCGTATGTATTTGCATACGCGTGTCGTGCTCTGTTAGAAGACTATCAAACTTTGAAATTCCCTGCATTTTTCCTGCTAGTCTGACTGCACTAACCTGAAGAAGCTTAACTATAATCTGAACAACTCGCCACAGTCCCCTGTTAGACGTTATCCTAAATAATACGTGGCAATATGCCTTGTTTAGGATGCAAAACAATTTAAAAAATAATGTTCTATTTCTAATTAAGACGCATCGTTTTGCATGTTCAAAATGTCTATTCATATAAAAGCTATGCATGTGTATGCGTTTATATATCCTAAAGTATACCCTTTATTCCTAAACTAATTAACCGATCATTATGAATATTGAAACATCACGGCTAGGCTTAAAAGTGGGTAAATGGAGCTATATGTGGTGTAAATTAGTTTTATGCAAAAGAGACAAAGTTCTTCGTGAAAAATGTTTCGTGACATTAAATTACAATGAATATTTTTTTTCGCAAATTTCGATTTCTCTGGGTGTTCTAAAGGGAGTCCTGTTCAAAAATTCAAGTATTTTAGACTTGCATTAAATTGGAGTCTCAGTTTGACGGATCTTTTGTCCTAGTCACCTGCCACACTTTGATTAACAATCCTATTTCAACTTTCTTTTGTGTGTCTTGGTGAACAATATCTTCCCCATTGTTTTTCTACTGA
This sequence comes from Euprymna scolopes, assembly GCF_053919585.1. Taxonomy (NCBI): domain Eukaryota; kingdom Metazoa; phylum Mollusca; class Cephalopoda; order Sepiida; family Sepiolidae; genus Euprymna; species Euprymna scolopes. Next base: position 40,773,745 of record NC_136486.1, on the reverse strand, counting down.
GCCTATAAACTTTGTCTTGTTAATCAACTTATTTCTTATTTTTTGCTTCTTCTTCTAAAACTTTTGGAAGAGAATTTCAATGGACTCATTCCACCAATGTAACCTTCCGATCTTCTTCACATGTATTTATCTTTATAGAAGCCATTGTCAATATACACTTCCACGAAGGCCAACATAAGATTGCCAGAATGTCATGTAAGAATTTTATGTGAGATTGCCAGAATTCCATGATTTTTAAGGTCCCTTAAGCTTAAGTCTTAAATTTTAGGCATTTTCTATGATCAAAATCATTTATAGGGGTTTATCAGAGTTGCAATAAAGGTTTAAAGACTTGCGATTAAATAGCACTATATTTTTATTCTAAGCGTTATAAGAGGACATAAACCCGGTTCAAAACTGTTCTGTTCCGGGGAAATAATGTTACCTTTCCGGGGGTGATTTTATAAATATTGCTAAATTATAATATAAATAACTGGCTGCTCGTGTTTTCTATTGCCCAGGAAAGGAAATTAAGTACAGAATATTTAACATAGTGATAATGATTTTCTAAATCAGCACGTCCTGGGAAAGGAAGCGTTCGCCACTGTAAAAAAAACATGGTCGCCAAAACGTGTTATTTATTCTCCTTCACATTGAAATGATCCCCTTCGCTGAAATTGAAGACAAAAGTTTTATGTAAGAGTTTCTAAATAATCTGCGGAGTGTCTGCATATAAAGTTTTGTTTTTATTGTTTAATTCAGTTTCTTTTTACAAGTGTTGGATTTGCTGCAACATCCTTATATAATATATATATATATATATATATATATATTAGACCTCTTCAAAATTGACCTTTTTCTTCAAACATATGGAAACTGATATTATTCCCATTCTCCAAGGTTTTTATATATATATATATATATATATATATATATATATATATATATATATATATATATATATATATATATATAGTGGAAATGGTAATTAATAAAAACTGAAGAAAGTGCTCAATACCGCTGTAGAGCAGATATGCGTTTTATTTTTTATTACCGTATCTTTCTGTTAAGTTACATTATTGTTTCAGCTACTTGGCCGTTTTTTTGGCCGTCTGTAGCATCCTCAGACTTTTACAGAAATATATATATATATATATATATATATATATATATATATATATATATATATATATATATACCACTTTTGGGCAGTTTTATAAGTTCTCAATTTTTGCAACTATTGATCAGAATTTAACAAATGAAGGCTCGTTGGAAAGGTATTGACTTGAATTGTGTAGTGGGCTATATGACATAAATCGATATCGCATATTAATAATCCATCACCAGACCCTTTTTGGGGCATTTTTTACAGCCATAAAATGTTTAATCATAGTATTTTGTTTTCCTAGTTTTACATATGAATTACAAAATATCTGATATTTCCCCAAAACCTTTGGCCTTGATGGAGGGGTAACTAAAACTTGCTGTTATTGTTCTCATATATTATATCTCCTCCCTTTGGAGTTCATGCATAAAGTACATTTCAAAGTGTATAAGGATTATTTGATACTTAAGATATTCATAAGTCTATCCTATTTACAAAAGAGGGGAGATATAACATGTAAAATATTTGGAATTAGATCTCCTCTTGCTGTTATTTCAGATCATTGGAAGCAATAGAAGCAAGTTTTAGTCATCAAGGCCAGAGGTTTCGAGGAAATATCTATACTCCTATAATTTTGTATTTTTGTGTATTGATATTCATATTAAAAATCGTTATTCTATTTATTTAAAAAGAAAATACAACTTTGTTATATATGGGTCATGGAAATTGCATTCATCTGCAAAAGATGTAGATAGTTTAAGTATTCTTTTAAACATTCATTTTAATTAATTTCCTATTTGGGTTTTTTTTCGGTTTCATAATGGGATGATCATCTTTAGTTAAGTATTACGTGTAAATATATTTATGCAGATATTCTACATGATTTATACTTGCATAATATTTGCATAAAAATTTCATAGTAAAGACAAACCTCTTTCTATGTATATTTATGTATCCGTATATATATTTGTTTAAAAATGTTACCTACCAAACTACTTTGCCGGTTTTTCTACAGACATTAAACTTAATATACACGGTATTCGAACAAATGCAAAACTTTATAGTTGGGTTTTAGCCGAGGAAAATCGGTGCAAAAGTGGGAAATTTTTTTTTAATGGAATTTGCCAGGTGGAGGTCGAACGACAGAATTACGAATATGCATGCATAATGTAATAGCTATTGGTCCATGTTTAAATTTTTAGCATTGCAATAAATATGTCTTCATAGGTCAGCCATTAACGTCAAAGGAAAAATTAATCGTAAGCTAAACGTTTTGGTTTCGATTCTCGGTGGTGGCGCACGAATATTTTTTTTTTTTTTTTTTACTTTTTGAATCATTACTATATATTATGTCCAATATAATAAATACGAAATCTGCATTAATCAAACTATCATATTTTAGTGTATTTTGCAACAGGGCAATGCCAGGCGGCCTGCTAGTATATATATATATATATATATATATATATATATATATATATATATATATATGTGTGTGTGTGTGTGTGTGTGTGTATGTGTGTATGTGTGTGTGTCAACGCGCGAAAGAGCAGGACACAAAATGTTTTAAATAATAATAATAATAATAATAATAATAATAATAATAATAATAATAATAATAATAGAAAAACAATAACAAAGACTTTCGCTCGCGAGGACTACTATTGACCGTAACCAGTTATGCACTCCTTTTGAAATGTTCAGCTCTATTTTTCTCGTTATGTACTGAATATTTGTTAATGAAACCTATATGAAATATGTCCCTTATTAAACTAACTTATTAAATTTTAAAGATTTTCTATTTTGAAAGAAGTTTTAAAAAATTTAATCTAAAAAAGTTATTTTTAAGTTTTTATTTTAAAAAAATTCAGATTTTCTCATTATTCAGACCTGTATTACAAAGAGGAGGTTGTGGTGTGAGGAGAAATATAAACTGAAACAGAGAGAATATTCAGACCTGTAATAATACAAAGAGGGGGTTGCAAAAATGAGTTGTGGTGTGAGAACAAATACAAACTGAAATAGAGAGAGGGAGAATTTTAAAATATAATCTTAAAAAGATAAGATACAAGTTAGAAAAGCATTTCATCCAGGGCATGAAAATTGTTACACAAAATGTTTTTACTATAGGCTTTTAAAATAAAGGTACAAAAAGTAAGGTATAAAAATTTAATTTAAATTGAATCAAACCTTGGATTTATTTTATGTAATGTACATTTTGTTGCAATTTAAAACATTATCTTTCATCTAGCAATTAATGATATAGATATAAAATTTTCAATTATTTTTAAGTGCAACAGAATGTACATTACATAAAATAAATCCAACGTAATTTTTTGATTCAATTTAAATTAAATTTTTATATCTTACTTTGTAAAATTTATAAAAGTGCACTTTAAAGATAAATAAATTTCAAATTGGATCTTGTACATTTATTTTTAAAGCCTATGGATGAAATGCTTATGGATGAAATGCTTTTCTAACTTGTATATATATTGGTTTCCATCCCGAAGATTGCTTATATGCCGTTTCGTTGACACTGAAGAAAATCTAATTGAATTAAACCGAATAATGTTGGCAAATCATATCTATAACGCGTAGAACATGATTGAATTAAATCGGGAAAAAATTAATGGCGACAAAGATGAATTCTAAAGGTCTACACGTAGTTTTGCAAAAATGATTTGTTTCTATTGGAGCGAATGATTGCATTTCAAATCAGTTTTCTCACACAGAGGGCGCCACTATGAACAATGATCGCGTATGGGCTTATATTCTTAAAAATAAATAAAACCCCATTATTTAATTATTTTTATGGGCTAAATCTACAACAATCCACTATAAAGTAGAATAGGGTAATTACAGAAATGTAATCACCCTATTCTATTTATGTGATTGTTCTGCATAAAGCATAACATGTCTCTCTCCTTCTCTCTCTCTCTCTCTCTCTCTCTCTCTCTCTCTCTCTCTCTCTCTCTCTCTCTCTCTCTCTCTCTCTCTTGTATTTGGCTTTAGCTCTCTCTGGAGATTTCTGAAACGAAACGAATTATAAAATGTAAAGAAAAGACTGTGGAGAAATTATTTTTTGCGCCATGCCCAGTATAAAATTTCATCAGAAAGATAAGCCAATGAAAATTAACGATAGATCTCTGGAAGTGCCTGTTGGTGAAAGAATTATCGAGTCGGTATAATAGATAATAGATTAAATACAATAACATTTGAATTTTTAACAATAATTAATAATTCCTGTACTCGACTGGATATAGGAATGAAATATTGATTTTCCAGGGGAGAATGTATCAATGTAAACTGTTTTATGGAGAAATTCATTATTTCCACTTATGCTATAAAAACGTAAAATAAAAAATTAATGTTATATTTCGTGAAATAAACAGGTCCTCTCCGTTACCAGTATGATTTATAAACACATGAATAAGTCCATTTCGACAATAAAATTTATTCCGTTTCTGAATTTTTGAAATGAGGATTGGTCATGATCCGTGGCGCAGTTAGTGTAAAAGTGATATTTTTCTGAAGGTTGAAGGTTCAATTCTCAGTGTAGGCAACCAAAAGCTACAATTGCGAATTTCTTCGAGCCCCTATCCAGTCATTGCTGATGGAACGAGAGCATGCTATCTCCGTGAAGTAAATAAAGGCTTTTGTTCAAAATTCCGTCCAAATTCCTGAGTTCAACAGAAACATTCCCGAGTTCGATACCTGGAGAAGTTCGGAGGTTACATCGACCGAAACGTTATGAAAATGACACTAAAGATGAGAACAGCAGTGCCAAGAACTCAAATAATACGAATTTTATCTCATTGTCAGTTAATTACTCCAATCGAGAAGTTTTGAAGAAGAGAATTTGATTTCCAGTAAAGTACCATTTTTTTGTTAATTATCCTGACATTTTAAACAATTGTCAACCAGGTTACTTTTTGTAATATGAATTATTAATTCTACACAATATTCTGCCTCCTTCTTTCTTGGTTATTTTGTAAGTTCCGCTTTCTGAAAATGAAAAATACAATATTTGAAGGTCAAACTTCTTTTTAAAAAGTCAAAATTCGCGAAATTTGGCTTTTAAAAAGCTAAACTGGAAATCTTGGACAAGAATATTAGAGTAACCTGCCTTTGATGTAGCCTCGTTCTCAAATAGCAGTGTAATAATATATGATAATTGTTGCAATAGTATGAAAAAGGAACTTACCGTAATTTTGACGAACAATAGTTCTTTACTGAACAAACATGTCAGCGAAACGTCACGTAAAATTGGAACATTCGAAAGAAGCAATGCAAAAAAAATCATTATCTGCTAAAAGGTGCTTGACTGAAATAGTAAATTAAATATTGTCTCTTACAATGTGATTTTTATTTGTATTGAACTATGTAGCACAATATTACTTCTGGGTTTTTATTACTACTTATTAACTTATCTTAACTAGGTCAGTTCTATATTTAAAATACAATAGATACTATTTTCATATAAATGTTAACAAACTCATACTTGCCATGTGTTATTGTTCTTTTTATCAAAAAAACTAATATTTTGTACTATCCAGAAAAATATCAGTTTTACCAAAACATATTTGTTGACTAAATATATTTCTCATTCCGTGGAATTTCCATGGGTCCTTCCAGCGATTTAGTAATACATTTTGAAAAAAAAAGTATATATGTACAGGATGTTCAAAAAGTCACAGAAGGGTTGAAGTCATTTTACCATTAATGATTATGTTTTCTCTATTTCAGATATTTTTCAGATAATATTTTTGAAATTACTAATGGATAAGTATAGCATTGAATAACGTAGGCATGTTGTGAAATTGTTTTATCAAAACCAGGGGTCAATTGTTTTGACTCAAAAAGTTTATCGACGGCATGTTCATGTAAAAGATAGTCCAAGTCAACACAATTCGAAACATTGTGCGCCGATTTGAAGACCAAGAAGCTGTATTTGATCTTCCGCGAGCTGGCAGATCTCGAAACGTCATCACAAATGAAAATAGGGGAAGACTGCGACAGAGAGCGAAGCAGCATTCTGAAACATCGATTCGACGAACGTTCCACACAACTTGGGGTATGTCGAAGCTCACTACACAATATTCTGCACAGTTTAAAACTCTTTCCTTATAAATTGCAGCTTGTTCAACGAAGACTTAAGATTTTCAAATAAGGATTCAATATGCAGTTCAAATGTAAGAACTTGTCCGAAATGACCCAAATTTTTTGTAAAAGTTGATTATGTCAGATGAAGCCCATTTTCATTTGAATGAATTCGTTAACAAACAAAATTACAGATTTGGGGGCTCTGAAATCTGAAAATATAAGCGCAATTCATTAAAAGCAGTGGCATCCCATAAAGTGCACAGTATAGTATGCAGTAACGGAGGGGGAGATAATCGGACTTTATTTTTGAAGATCAAGACAAAATTCTGTCACTGTTACTGGAGAGAAATACCGGACTATGATTACAAACTTCCCGCGCCAAAAAAAAAAAATCAGAATAGGCCTGGAGTATGGGTCCAGCAAGACGGGGCAACGGCACATTAGGTGAGAGACACCATGAAGCTTCTCAGGAAATGCTTTGGCGACAAAATTATCTCTCGCTATGGCAATATAAAATGGCCACCACATTCCCCATACTTGACTAGCCTCGACTTTTTCTTGTGGGGACATCTTAAAGAAAGGGTCTATTTTATCGAACCCCCAAACCTTGCAAGAATTGAAGGAAAACATCAGGAATGAAATACGGGAGTTAAATCGTAATCTAGAGGTTCTGCAATATTTCATGAATAATATTCTGGAAAAAGCAAAAAATATGCGATGCTGAAAATGGGCAACATTGAAAAGACATTATTTTTCATAAATAAAGAGTGTTTGAATTTGGAAATGTTTTTAATTTCCCAATGTCTTAGTCAGATTGTGTTAAAATTACAGAAAGATATCATCAAAGATAAAGAATCTATTTAAGTTCAAACCCATTCTTTGGCTTTTTGGACACCCTGTATATATTTATCTTTCAAATATAAATTTTCATAGCAACAATTTTTTCTAAGAGCTAGAGAGTGTAATACTAGAATTAAATGTAATTTTTATTTTACTATTATTAAATAAAGCACATCAAATATAAGGGTAAAATATTCTCACAAGTTCGCCTGGAGCATGCAATTATTTTGAGCTACCACCAAGATATCTGTTATGTTCAAAGTACATGTGACATTTTATTTCTTGAATGCCCTAAAGATGCTCCTAAAATGATTCAATGTTCCTTAAATAAAAGGTAACCTTTCAAACAGAAAAAAAATGTTAGATTCTGCATTCATTTTATATTTTTTATTATATATGATATTTATTCACGATAAGGTTGTGTATTTATACTCATACTTCCGAATCCTGGAATCTTTATATCACGTGATATGGTTACACTACCTGTCAATACTTGTTGCATGTTTTGCAGGTATTATCAGTCGATTTTATTCAATATCGTAAAGTCCTTAATATATCCGATGAGAGTCAATCTCACAAAATATTCATACTTTGAGAAGTAAATATTTACTGTTACGCGCCCAGAACAGACCTGAATTCTTTCTTACATTAGCTTTATAAAACCGGTCGCACCGTCAGTGTTTATATTTTTATGTACCCATTATGCTTACTATGGATAAATACTTAACGTTGAATTACGATGACTTATTAAACTTTTTTTTACATAGGAGTCACCCGAGGTTAAGGGTTATTGAGTGTACAGTAGTCAATGGGTATACCACTATCAGCCGGTCACTGAGGTGTGACCGACAGACGTGTTATAGTAAATGTCTTAAAGCGGTCTCATGAAGATATGAAGATGGGCCAGTCATTAGGGTCTGTGTAGCAAGAAGAAAATCATACCTGAGATGTTGGATCTGGGTGTGGCTCCTTTCTTTTCTCAAGATGATCTCTTAACCTTGGTGGCATTCTGGTGGGAATCTTCATCTCTTTGTCCTCAGGGCCGCCTTTCGACTTAAGACATGCATGGAGACATTTATGGCAGACACAAGAAAGACGACACTCGACACAATTGTAATATATGAGAAATCTTAACTATTTATTTTACAAAATATATATTACAAAAACTTTAACAATTAAAAAACTGGATAATCGGCTTTTCAAGCTAACTAACCTAACTAGTATTGAGGGAGGGGGTGCTCCCCCCATTTACGGAGAGACAGAATATTCGTCTTCACTCCATGGTGGTCGTGCAGGAAAGAGACAGAAAGATAGCAAGGGAATTATGGGAAGGGATTTTTTTGTATCTCTACTCTCATGGCCAAATTACCACTCGTCCATGCTGCAGAGTGTGTTAGAAACAGTGGCACAAAGAAATAGTGCCACATGGGATAATATTGTAGTAATTATTATTAATGGAAATTTGGTAAATTGGATTACTTAAGGGGACGGTTCATCAATAATTTGTTTATGTTAGACTTGAAGACAACCAAGTTGTAGTCAGTTGGGAAGCAGGCAAAGAGAAGAGAGTTCCACATGCGTGCAGTTCTAAGAAAGAAGCTTTGTTCATGGAATCTACGTTTTGACTTAGGCATAAGTAAAGAATGGAGAAAATTATTGACAGTGGTTTCAGCTAGACTGGTGTTTTTCGTGAAAGATTGAGTGGGGGGAGCAGAGATTGGAGCTCAGACGAGCACTTGACATGGAAATAATGATAAAACAAAGACAGGCTCACAAGGTCTCTTCTGTGGGAAAGACGTTGCAGGGAAGAGAAAAGGGCATCCCCCACTAAGCTACGAAGTCTATTTTGTACTCTGTCAAGGTAAAATAAACTGCTTCTAGCAGCTCCTACCCAGATGTGGCAACAGTATTCCATCATTGGCCGTAACTGATTTGATTGGCTGTACCAGATTGCTGGAATGTCTTTTTAAAATGCTGCTCGATAACAAACAACATGGTGTCAGCTAATACTCCGTCTCATAAACACATTTTCTTGTAGAAAAAAGATAATGCATTTCACTTATATCATTTATGAACAGAACATAGATTTTACTCGAACGAAACGAACAACAATCATCAAATTTGAGAAACCAACTTCATTATTTGTGAGCTTCCTTCAGTGATGCTGTACCGATCGGCTATCCGCGAATATATTTTCTTAAATAAAACACTAAACAAACGCTCTACGCTGATTCGAGGCCTTCTTCTTGGTCTTCTTCTTCGTCTGCTTCGTCGCCGCTGTAGATAATTTTTATTTTAAATAACATACGACTACTTGAAAAAAGGTTAAACACAAAAAAATTATTAACGTTTGTAAGATAGTAGCCGATAACTTCCTTTCAGTTTATTTTTAAACTAATAAAACATAATCTTATTTCTGTCACCTAAATTAATACTTTTGTACATCAATATTCGCTGATGATAATTATAAAGCAATTAAAAATGAATATAAAAAATGGTATTTATTTATCCGGAATAAGGATCGTGCTATCGTCAGAATTTTCCGGGTAGATTATATAAAAGGCCTAAAATTGCCCAAACATTGAGCTAATGAAATCGAAGCAGGCAACGACATTTAAAAAATACTAGACTACACGTAACTCGTTGGGTCAGTATGTTATATTAGCTATGGAATTAATGTATAAGCGTGACACTTGTGACGTAAAGAAAATAGTTTTTTGTGACATAAGAGAAACATTTCTATGAAAGTATATTAAAATGAAAAAAGAATACAGATAGATTTCTATAAATCGTTCTGTTTATAATTGTTTAAAAAAAAAACGTACAGCCATTGAATTATAAGTAGTTTGCCATACTTATAGGTGAATGTGCACTGAACAGATACCATAATACTTCAAGTTAAATGCAAATTTTGATATATCTGTTAATTTAAACGCGAAAAATAAAAAAAAAACAACTGGGACGCTGAAACGTACACAGTAAAACAATACGTTTTATTGTCGCGGTGATTATTTATTTGTAACGCAAATTTAAAAAAAATATATTTTTGGGGTTATTTATATATATATATATATATATATATATATATATATGTATATATATATATATATATATAGAGAGAGAGAGAGAGAGAGAGAGAGAGAGTGGGGATAGAGAGAGAGATTACATATTTTTCTTTAATTCATACAATCAACACTATTCATTCATGATTTTTATAAATAAGGAAAAAAATTCCTATTTTTACTTTGCTATATATTAACAAATCTATATATTAATACGTTATTTTTAATGTGTTATTTTCTGTGTCACGCTTACATCCGGGTCGTTTAATTGTTATATACTTTCATTTCTTGTCATAAATAATTTTACCAAGAATTCTTCATAAGTTTTGGTTTCGGTTTCGATTATAGCTGATGGCACTTAAGTCATCGATTTTTTTTTTATAAATAGTTTTATCAAGAATTCTTCATAAGTTTTGGTTTCGGTTTCGATTATGGCTGAAGGAACTCAAGTTATATATACATACATATAATTTTTTCATAATTTTTATTTCGGTTTCGATTTAAGCTAATGCCCCTAAGTCATATGGATATATTTTGCTTATTTTTTAAATCACAAGTTTATAATATATAAAAATCGATAGAACATTAACTCTATAATAATATATACGAAATCTACAAGAATTAAAATATCATATTTAAGCGTACTTTACGACCGCGCTTTAATACTTTTGCAGTTTTAACAAAAAAAAAACTACAATAATATCAGAGCGTCTCTATTTACACTGATCATCTACAGAATGGCAACATCAACATATTATATATGAATGAGCCCCCTGTGGACTTTACTACAGGTCCCGCTAGTATTTATTAATCTGTTGCCAAGGTCGCTGGAAAGATGGTGGGATCCTTCTACCGCTCCAGAAGATATCTCACTAATTCTCTATCTACATAAAAGCCAAGTACGTCCAAGGATGGAATACTGTTGCCATATCTGGACAGGAGCTGCTAAAAACAGCCTATCCTGCCTTGATATAGTACAAAATAGACTTCGTGGCTTAGTGAGGGTGCCCTTTTCTCTACCCTGAAACCACTCTCCCACAGAAGAAACATTGCGAGCCTATCCTTGTTTTATCCTTATTTCCATGGCAGGTGCTCGTCTGAACTCCAATCTCTGGTCCCCCCCTCGCCAATCTTTCACGAAAAACACCCGTCTAGCTGAATCCACTGTGAAAAATTTCCCCCACTCTTTATCTGTGCCTAAATCAAAACGTGAATTCCATGAACAAAGCTTCTTTCTTAGAACTGCACGCCTGTGGAACTCTGTTCCGTCTGCCTGCTTCCCACCTGACTACAACTTGGATGTGTTCAAGTCCAACGTTAACAAATTCCTAATGAACCGCCCCCTTAAGTAAACACTTCATCAAATCTCCACACTAACGTAATGTACTTGCAACAACCCTTATCACTGAGTGGCTTCCGGGCCTTGATAAGTGGTGACCACTGTATAAAAAAAAATATTCGTATGGAAAGGTTTAATCAGTTTTCCATCTGTTTTCGGATGCTCTGATACAACAATTCCATCGATAACTTATTTTTGTTTATGTTTTCACGATTGCATATTCTAATTAATAGATACCTAACAAACCATCATTTCTTTCAGCTTCTAATGTTTTAATAAATAATATCCCCATACATTTAAAAGTTTCTAGCGTCCACAGTAGGGACGTTCTAAAAAAAACGAATCCTATCATTAATCGGCGTCTGTTGAACGTTTACGAAGCCGAAGCACAGTTAAAAGAAATGAGTTCGTCGATTTCAAAGTGGCGTCAGAAATTTGAGTGGCAAAACGCACTCCGGACTTTCACGACCGAGACATCAAAAGAGGTTAGCAAAAGTGTATTGAAAATGGTGGTTACTATGTAGAAAAATACATTCTGGAGCTCAAAGGGTCACTCTTTTTAATCGTAAAATTCTCGTCTTCGTAGCTATTCAACATTTTGTTTTGAAATGGGAGGACTTAATTTGAAAACGACCCTCGCATACACACGTAGAAATCAAAAGGTAAGCTGATATATTACGTACATATATTTTCAGTATTTACTTCAACAGTGCTCAATACACGATTAGAACTTACTAGTCGAATGAAAATATGTTTATGCTAAGTAAGCTACACATAATCGGTCACGTTTCATTCGTAAAGGAAATCTTCAGGCTATTTACTCTGCTAAGTTCTTCTGGTAATAAAACATGGACTTTTCTATGTGGTTTACTTGCCATAGATATAGTTTAAACTATTATCTATCCCTCTGTTTATCAATTAATCATCTTTTATAATACTATCTATCTATCTATCTATCCATTTATCTAGCTGCCTTGTTATGAAACTGTTATTCCTTTAATTTGCATATGCATGTTCATTTGTTTTTATCGTCTGAAGATGATTAAATGAAGAATCGAAAAACGCTAGAGAACAATATAAATATAGCTATTTTATATTAGATCCTATCTTGATAAGAGGAACTCCATATTATAAATAGAACATTAATGTAAGGCATATACTTCTTACAAACACATACATACACATATACACACATATATATATATAGAAATAAATGACAGAAGTCTATATTCAAAATTTCAAGATGTTGACCATCTTACCGTTTATTTCTTTAAGTATGCTAAAATGTTCAATTCTTGACAGCATCTGTTTCGTAGCGCAGAATCATTGATGTAATTAAGTCAATTTTTTTTTAATTTATCCAGAAGAATAGGAACTCATCACCTTTAAAACAAAATAAAGGAACATGGGTGTGATTGCAAAGTGTGTATATATATATATATATATATATATATATATATATATATATATATATATATATATATATATATAGAGAGAGAGAGAGAGAGAGAGAGAGAGAGAGATGTTATTTGTTTTTGTTTTTGCGATATTTTTAATGAATTATACAAAAGTGCATTTTTACCTAAATGCGAGTGTAGAATAATGTTCCCTTTGACTAATTTGATACTCTCAAATGGAGAGCGGCATATGTACTATTTTTTAATATATAATTATCCACTGAAACGTGTTTCGTCATCTACGACTCATGAGAGTGGCTGATTGCTGGATTAAGCCAATCTCACTAGATTCACCCACTCTGATGAATCGTAGACGACGAAACACGTGTCAGTGGATAATTATATTTTAAAAAATAATACATATATATATATATATTATTATTATTATTATTATTATTATTATTATTATTTCATGTATCAACATAAAATGCTATAGGATACAATATTTTTATGTATAAATCTTCAGTTTTTACTTTACCAGTGCTCAAAATTTGAATAGAACTAGATAGTAAGTTTTAAGACTATATGACAATTAGACTAGACGGAATCTTTCGCGTTTCATCTACATAGGGAATCGTCAGGCTAAAATGTTAGAATCTGTGTAGCTTAATATACAGCTTATATTCTATGTCACTGTATATACAGGAACGAGTTTCTTTTCTGCGGATTCATGAGGATCTTCAATTTCGTCTCTGTCTTTAGATTTCTCCTTCTGCCACCGCAACTGGCAAAACTACAGCCACTACTACAACAACAACAACAACCGTTACTCTTACCATTACCAACGACCGCACCCGAACGCATGGTTTGGGCACTGGTAAAGATCGCCGTACTAACACATCTCATATCCTTCGTCGGTGAGGCTCGGACTACACAGCCAATCCGACCAAGGATTCAACAATCGAAATCCTTCTTTTGGGGGTAAATCTCTTCGATGCAATTATTGGTACTTATTTACAAAGAAAGAAAGAAAAAAGGGCACGGTAGTATATTACTAATTAAGTAATGTTATTATTTGTTGAATTTTAAATAGAAACAATAATTACTATTTGTACAACCCCTGCCCCCACACAAAAAAAAAACGGAAGAAAACTACAATAACAATAATAATAATACAAATCAAAATTCTTTGATTAATTTCGTATACAATTATTTGGTTGTAGTGAAATAATACAAAAAAAAAGAAGAAACTGCAGCAGTGCAGCACTAATATCAAAAGCGCATATATATATATTTATATATATATATATATATATATATATATATATATATATATATATATATATATAGTTTTCGACCACTTGTGTTTATCCTGAATATTTAACATTATTTCTGTTTACTGTGACCATTTCTAACCCCCACTTTCGTTCTCTAACTTGATTTTCTACCTCTTCCCTCTTCGCCCCCCCCACACACACTCTTTATATTTTCAGTTTTGAAGCAGTAAAAACAGTGATAACGCTAAATTTAATAATATTAGCAGTAGTAGTATCATAGTGCTACTATTACCCAAGCAGTGGAAACGATTGTGCTCGTTGAAGTAGTTGTAGTAATGTAGCAGTAGCGCGGTAAGCGGTACTTTTATTATTGGTAAAAGCAGTGCCGAGTCTTCTACTGCAGATGCAATATAGAGGTTCAACTAGTCGCTTCATGGCTGCCGCATAATATCATCACGATCGTCTTGAGCACAAGATGGCGCCGATGACTATGGAGAATCAACAGCAGCAGCCAGAGCTGCAAAGCAGATCGATAGGCTGCCGCCGCTGCTGCTGCTGTTTATATACCGCCAACTTGCTAGTAGGCTTGCGGACAATATGAAACCACGTTACCAGAAACCGACTTCGTGTTTTAATTGTGAGTTGGGCGCCCTAGTTAGTAATCAGCTAATAGCTTCCACCCTTGTTTACGACCAGTGTCGGCGTGTTACTCGTGCCGTCCTTGCGTTGGTAGCCACACACGCCATGGCCGTGGTATCTGTGTCCAACACATCAAATTATGCGTCTCGGACGCAAGGAAAGCGCGATGGGACGGGACGCCTGTGGGAGAAACACAATTCAAACAGTACACCGTCCTGCAATGTTTCGTCATCGAACGTCTCCACTCCGTTGGACGTGCGCCTTGTTGACTCCAACTACCTCCTGCAGCTTATAAACGAAGAAGATGCAGGTACCCTCGACCTGGACAGTTATTTGGAAATGTACCGGTTCCTCCGGGAACGGATCACAATCAATGTCAGCGGACAGGTCTACGAGATCTGGAAGGACACGCTGGAGCAGCATCCTGACACACTGCTCGGTAACCCGCAAAAAAGAGCCAAGTATTTCGATCGGGGCCGGCAGGAATATTTCTTTGACCGTCACCGACCGAGCTTTGATGCCATATTCTTCTATTACCAAAGTGGCGGTAAGCTCCGACGACCGGATTCAATTCCGGACGATATCTTCCTCTCTGAGATTGAGTTCTTCGAGTTGGAAAAGGACCAAATCGCTAACTACAAAAAATGTGAAGGCTATGTTGAGGAGAAAATTATTTTACCTGAGAAACCTTGTCAAAGGAAATTGTGGATATTACTTGAGTACCCCGAGTCGTCAGTGGTGGCCTATGTAATAGGTATTGTATCCGTTTTTTTAACATTAACGTCTATTGTTTTGTTCTGTATAGAGACACTTCCCCATTTTGCGAAGAGTGATTGCGGAGATCAAGATGAGACTTATCCAGATATGTTCTTCTTTACGGAAACGGTGTGTACAATCTGGTTTTCGTTAGAGGTGAGTTTACGTTTTTGTGTATGCCCAAACAAATGGAAATTTTTCCAGAACTTTAAAAATCTTGTAGATCTAGCGGCCGTTCTGCCGTACTATGTCACATTTG
>NC_136486.1:40747986-40750486 GCF_053919585.1 Euprymna scolopes | reverse complement strand
ACCAAGTAAGGTACAAGGCCATCACAAGTGTGGAGATAACGGAGGTCGTCTGTCATCTTCTGTCTAGCAAACGCTGCGTACTCTACGCGTAACTATGACCATTGCAGTCGCCAGAATACCGCATTTACTGTAGTTGGAATTACACTTTGATTCTAACCGTCTGCCCGTGAAAGTGACCATACGAATTCCTCTGCTTTCCAATATCCATCTAATTGAGACTGTCCAAATAATTAATGCGATTTCGTAAATATAGAAATAGAGTTGCTTATAACAACTCTCCTTGCATTTGAAATTTATTGGTAAAATCGATTACCAAGACGCCCTGTTATTAGATGCTTGATCTAATATCCTTCTCCGATACATTTTGGGACAAATAATCTTTTCGCATTTCCCGGATTAATGCCACTAGCGTAGAACATTTTAAGTGTAAACTGGTTGAATTCAGATAAAATAATTAATTTCCAAGGACATTTGTAGGTATTATCTGATGAAATATTCAACAGAACATGATATATGTATTCATATTTTATATTCTCTGCGATTCATTTATCACGATTGTTTTTGGTCATCTTTTGTTTTACTAAACAAAATAATTTCAATTTTAAAAGCAAAACAAACAATGAGTTTATATACATATTTTTAGGCGTGTATATTCCTTATAATATAATCCACATTGTTACAAATTATAAGCTCAATGAAGATGCATTTCCGCCTTCAGAGCGTGTATACGGTTGAGTTACATTCCATCGACTAAAAACAAGATCAGTTCACAATCATTATTCTTGGTTTATTTTTTTATTTATTCTTATTTGTTAATATATTTTTTAAATTATTTCACTTAGAGGTGAATGCCTGTATTTTAAGCATATATATATATATATATATATATATATATATATATATATTTAATTGCCGTTTTATTCGCTTAATTACACATGTTTCGGTTACCAAATTGTATCAACAATCCAATAAATTCTGTAAGATTTTCTGTAAAGGCTGATGAAGTTATTGGGTCGTTGATACAATTCGGTAACCGAAACATGTCTAACTAAGCAGATAAAACGGTAATAAAAAAATACATATATTTGCTCTGTAATAGTATTGAGCACTCTCTTCGGGTTTTTACTAATTATCATTTATATATATATATATATATATATATATATATATATATATATATAAGATCCTGTGTATTTATAAAATGAACGGAAAGCCAATAATTTTTCAAAATTGCTTAATACTAGATACTAAATGAACTTTATTCATATATATATAATTATTATTATATTATTATTATTATTATTATTATTATTATTATTATTATTATTATTATTATTATTATATAAACATTAGTGTGGCTTATACACTCGCAACCGTCTTTCAGTGAGATCATCTCATCAGAGACAAACACAATTGCAGGTCTGTAAGCAACACAAACGTGTACAGTTTCCTCCAGTCTTGACAAACTATGGATACCCACTGTAATGGTGTCTGCGCTTGGAAATTTTGTGGCAAGAGTTGCGCAATCTTAAACCACACCTCTTCTGAGTCGGTTATAACAAAATGCATTTAGCGTAGTACGTTCCAGCATGTCACCAATTATCAGATTAAATGTCTTAACTGGTACTGTTAAACTGCAATAAAATGTTTAATTAACTACATTTTATTATCGTTCGTTAATATAGCTCTATCCAATTAGATATTGAGATATTGAGCACTTTATTTGTCCAAGATCTAATGAATTATTGCGTTTCTGTAAATATTTTAAGACGTCCTGAATTATTGGTTAAAATAAGAATTTTTTTTTTATTTTACTCCATTCATTTTTGGTCCGTTTTAGTCAAGGTTTCGTATCTTTTATATGCGAGGTAATTACTCAGTCGTTGTAATGACGTAAGCTGTGAGTTAGTAGACACTCTTCATCGACGAACAAACCGAATATTCTTATTGAACTTTTGTCGAACTTTAGATGAGTTATGATGACTGGATGCGATATTGAAGCCAGTTCGCCTGACAAAGGCATCATTCAACCTCCACTGGTCACATTGTATTATGGATGAACAAACCTCGGCTTCGTATCAATTATTAATATATTCACTGTGCCAACGCTCACGAGTTCGGGTACTACTATACACGAGTGGTAGGGGTAGCAACGAATGTTGGACACTTTACCAGTTTGTTTATTTCTTCCATAGTAAAACACATAAAATTTTATCGAACCATTATTTTATCATCTATAGAGCTATCTACTTACTTACATATGTACGTATATATATATATATATATATATATATGTATGTATATATATATATGTATATATATACGAGTATATATATAAATATATACAAACATATATATGTGTGTGTGTTAATATATACATATATATGTGTATGTGTGTGTATGTATATTTAATATTTTCTTTATTCATTCACATATATATGTTTTTAGCTAGATGAGGCTATAATATCGGTCGTTTTACCCGCACTATATATATATATAT
>NC_136486.1:40715486-40742986 GCF_053919585.1 Euprymna scolopes | reverse complement strand
GGGGGGTGTTATTGTTTTTTTTGTTGTTTTTTTTGTTTTTTTGTTTTGTTTTTTTTTACTAACGTTCACTTATTACAAGGTATATCACCACTTGGACGTAGAGGGCAACTATTTGGGACCATGCCTAGGAAAGGTTAAGAAGATGTTTGTTTACGTTACATTTAAACTTCTGCACATCAGTACAGTCAAGGAAGCAGGTATCAAGAAGGGAATTCCAAAGTATAATTCCTCGAGAGAAGAAACTATTAGAGTAGAAAGCTTTCTGGCATTTAGGGACATCAACAGTGAAGAGGTGAGATTTTGTTGCTAAGCAAGTTTGTCGGGGATATATACGTCGATAGGCACAAGTGCAATGAGTTTGTCAGAGTACATTCCATTAATGCAAAACTCGTCCAGTAGTTTTGCGGTTAGGGATTGTGCAATCTTTGTTTCTCTATAAACTTAAGAGTAGTATCAGTTGTTTCTGGAGACTAAGATAGGGGCCTTTATATTTCTACATTTATGGTGAATCGAGTGTTGAATCCCCTAAGAGATGTGTTTGCATGTATGAAGGTCAACTAGTAGCTAACAATGGGCTGACATTTCATTTAGTAATTAGGTTGTAATTGGTGTTTTGCTTTCAAATTATTACATAATTACATGAAAAATATTTACAAATGTCGACCCGCGTAAGTAATACTTTATTTTGTTCACCACAAAAAGGATAAATACTAAAATAAAATGTACCTTGCTCATGGAATTTTCGTTTAGTTGTAGACACAAGATAGAGAGTAAGGAAAATTGTTGGTAGTTGTTGTTGTTGTTGTTGTTGTTGGTAGACGAGTGTTTGGTGCGAATGTCTTACAAGAGGGGACCACATATAGAAGCTCAGTCGAGCACTTAGCATGGAAATAACGATAGAGCAGAGATAGATTCGCAACGTCTCTTTTGGGGAGAAAGAGAAAGTAGATAGGAGAAAAGGTCCCCGTCAAGTAAATTGAGATGGTGGGAGAAGTATGAGAGAAATGGGGAAAGACAAAGGTGGGGGTACAGATTAAAGAAGGGAAATGAACGGGAAAGAAAGGGAGAACAAACAAAAAAGGATGGAAAGAAAGGGGGTAAGAAAAAAGAAAGAATGAAATAAAGATATAATGATTAGAAGAAAGGGAAGAAAAAAGTGGAAAAAATATAGAGAAATAAAAAAAAATAAAAACAACAGTAAGAAGCATGCAAGCCATAGGACGGATAAAGAATAAGAATTAAAATATAAGCATAGAAAGAAAGAAAAATCGTATGATATGGATTAGAAAGTGGATAATATATACGTACGTATTATATATAAAAAAGACACTTTCTTCCTGTACATTTTTATGTATATGTGAGTTTGTTCCCTATTGACTCCAAAACGGATGGTCCGATTTTTTTTTATTTCACACAAATTTACTTTATACGCCTGTTATGTTTTGTATCTGAATATCTCCGATAAGTATCGAAAATCGATAATCGAAAAATATCCGATAAACAAGGAACAGTTCAATTTTGACTAAAGTAATTATAAAGCTAATATCCCAAGTGTATGTAAGAAGTGTTATCACTGTACAAGTAGAAGAGTCCTGTGTATAAAATTAACGGTAATGAATGTTTAAACTTTTATTCAATCCATTATATATATTTTTGTAAGATCTCTACAGTGCAATGTAAACTACAATCTATTTGGACTAAGTCACTGCGGAGAGGCATGTGAAGCTTCCTCGAGGTTCACCGCAATGGGCCCCTGACTAGAGCAGGCAATTAATCAATTTGATTGCAAAAAATGGGCGCTTTCACTGATTTCGGTAACAATAAATGTATTGGAAGTGTTGAACGTTCGTGGATCCTTATTCAATCCCAGGCAACATTGGGTTTCCCTTCTAGTGATTGATAGAAAAGACAGCAAGAGAAAGTAAGAAAAGGCGAGAAACGTTTGGTATTCGTTCTTTTCTATCCACATCTAAACACGGGCAGACAACTCGTTAAATAAATGATCACGTTTCCATCTCTGGAGTAAACGTACATTGCTGCGTCTGAAACGGCATTAATATGACCATGCACAAGCATCACCCATAAGTCTGTTCTCTTCACACTTGTATAGACATAAATGAAACGCCAATCAAAGGCATGCATTTCGGTAGATGCAGATGCAGCGGATGAGGTGAACGAACGGCGTGATGGGCGCGAGAGAAGACGGAACGGGTTATAAAAAAAATGGTTGTGCGTTTGCGAGTCCTTAGACAAAGAGGAAACTCATTAATTCATCGGATCTCATTCTTTTAAAAATAGAACACCGACTGCATGGAAACGTAGTCGTCTTTCTCGTAATTCTTCAGACATGATAATCGGGATCACATATTTTCGTTAACGACACACTTTTCGAATAGTAAAAGAATTCGTTATATATATATATATATATATATATATATATATATATATATATATATATACCAAGTTAAAGGTATTCGGGGGATAAAACTCATGAATTAAAACGACATTATTAAAAAATGCTCGGTAAAAAAAGAGCAAAATATAATATTTTTTATAATAATAGCGACTATTTAATAGTCGTCTATATAAATAAAAATATTACACACACAACCACACACGCACTCATATATATATATATATATATATATATATATATATATATATATACCAGGATAAAGGTATTCTGGAGATAAAACTTATGAAATAAAACGAGGTTATTAAGAGTGCTCAATAAAAAAAGAGCAAAATATAATATTTTTATAATTAAAACGATTATGTAATATTTGTCGATATAGATAAAAATATTGTGTGTGTGTGTGCGTGTGTGTGTGTGTGATCAATTGAATAATATAAATATAAATATTGCATATTAGATCCTATCGTGATGAAGGGATGCTCGATATTTTCGATAAAGCATTAATATAAAACAAATTGAAATGAAAAATAAAAGCATATATTACTTCATCAAATATTCAAACAAACAGTATGAAAAGAGAATAAATATAATTTCATTTTAATAATCTTTGTTAATGAACTAATAAAGGTTACCTTTTATCATTTCAATTTATCTTATATATATGTGCGTGTCTGTGTGTGTGTGTAGAATATATATATATATATATATATATATATATATATATATATATATATATATATATATATAAAGTGTGTGTTAGTAATTCCTACTGCTTATTTGAATTCAAAAAAAATGTATGGATAAAAAATTGATTTTTTCATCCGTACATATATATATAAATGTACGTATGCATGTATGTATGTATGTATGTATGTATATATATATATATGTATATATATATATATATTTGAATATATATATATATATATATATTCATATATACATATATTTGAATATATATATATATATATTTGAATATATATATATATTCATATATATATATATATATATATATATTCAAATATGAATATTCGGCATTAAATAACCCGAAAAGGGTTGATATGCCGTAAAACAAAAACAACCAACAACCAATCAAATATATATATTTAAATTCAAATGTGTATATATTATTACACACATATTTATATGTGTATATGCATACATATACAATATATATATATATATATATGTATATATATATATATATATATATGTATATATATATATATATATATATATATATATATATATATATATGTATATATATATATTCACAATATATAAAATGTACATTTTATTTTCTTCATTATTTAAATGTAAGGTAAGTTATTCCCATAAACACCGGAAACTCGTAGACGGATACATTAACGTGGAAAATAAAAAGAAGGTGGTAACGTGATTGGCCTCGGGGTGGGGGGGGGTCCGTCGTGAACAATTAGAGATCAGAATTAGAGATAAGAAGCGAGAGGAAAAAAGAAAAATATGACAGAGAAAACGAACATAACCAAGAGAAAATAATGATGACGCGAGAGAAAGAAGTTGCAAAGAAAAAGTGAGAAGTAGAAAGATTGAATCAAAGAAAGAGAGAGAGAGAGAAAGAGAGAGAGAAAAGAAAAGAACAGTGAAACAAATACAAAGAAAGATACTGAGAGAAATACATAAAAGAGAGAACAGATAGTTCAGATTCACCTCCTCCCGTACAACCATCTAGTGAAGAAACACAGAACTTTGTATGATGCCTGACTGCTCACGATCAGTTATGCTACTTTTTCAGATTAAAATACAAATAAACTAAAAAAAAAAAAAGGTGGTGTATCGTTGACCAAATGGATGCCATTATTAAGCTATAAACTCAGCTAAGACAAATTCAACTCCTATCAGATCTGTTGTGATTATTTACTCACTAATACTTTTCAGAAAGGCATGAACCTCAAAATCCCCCTTAACTATATGTAAACAAAGCAATTCATTTAACTTTTAAAATGTATATCATATTTCCGCATTAAGGGATGTTTTTGGCGTATAACAGACGAAACTAAAATATTATGTCCTCAAAGAAGTATCTATATATTAATACCGTAGTACCTTTAACGCACGTACTTGTGTCACGGTTTCCAGATATTAAATTATTCGTTCGGGTGATCCTATTTATAAAAAAGGAGGATAGAAGGTGATAACATATTACGAACGTTAAATTAGTATATCTATATACCAATTTAATGTTTGCAGTATGTCATCATTTTCTATCCTCTTTTTTAATAAATGGGATCTCCCATCACTGAAGACACAATATAAAAAAAAAATTTTTAATTGAAATTTTTAAAAAATGATGTCGCTTTTGGGCCGTACGTAAAACTGAAGTATACTTTCTTGGTCTTCTGGCTAGGATCCTATTCTGTCTATAGATGGTATCATATCGTGGGGTTCCCGTTTGCGCCGGGCGTCCATGCAATGGGGATATGTCACAGACTCCTATAAGATTATTGGAGATAAACGTTAATAATCAGATATATTTTTTACACTACATTAACCAGATTTCTTAGATAAATACTTTTACAGTTTTAACAATAGGGCTACAATAATATCGCGGGGTCTCCATCCACGCCAAAGGTCCACAGTATGCCCAACAGCAATATATTACGCATGAAAGATGCCGCCGTGGAATTTCCACGGGTCTCGCTAGTAATAAATAAATAAGGCAAACACATATTTTGACAGGAGAATATGGTTATCTTACAGTAACACAACGCCACCAATGTAATCCTTATATAATTAATAATATTAACTCGGTCAATATCTTATATAATCATAGGAAGATACATTTTATATCTGATTACGAATGCGAACAAAATACACAAAAAGAAAACTTAAATAAAAAGAAAAACAAAACTATGTATAACACTATAATAGTTATGATATTGGTTATGTAGTCCGTGGCATAAAAACTTGTGCGAGTTGAACCAGCTTTTACCGTATAAGGAAATTTCATGGAAATATTAAGTTCAGAAGTGATCCCCCCGTCCAATATACATTCCGGTTAAGGAAGATGATGACATTAGGTCTTTGTTGTTCTTGCAGGGAGATGCCCTTCATAGAGCGCTTAGTATTCTTAAATGGTCACCCATCTGATACTGGCCAGGCTTGACGTTGATTAACTACGGTGATCTAACGAGAACCGATGCGTCAACGTGATTATGCCGTATATATAAGCTTATATCTCTGCATTATATAACTATTTTCTTGAAGATAGTAAGATTTTATAAGTACGAATGTCCAGTTAAAGATGATTACGCATTGTCGCAGAATACAAGAACGTAGGTGTTTTAATATGATGCGGTTTTTATCAAACGATGATGATGTATAGGCAAACACACGGGCGTATCCTGTCAAATAGAATTTTAAGTGTATTCATATGAATTAACACTTAAAGATATTTATAAAATTGGAACGTGATCGGATATACAATCAACTTGTACCCTTTAATGAAATTTATATACTAATACGCTAAGGCATCCGTGCGTACGTTATCACTTTTCACACACATTAAAAAAATGTGATCATCTAATGTTGATTGTTGATTAACGTAATGTTGCTAAGGTAAATAATTCCAATTTTACCCATTTTAAAATTAATTGTTCTAAAATCAATTCGTGTCGGTCCGTGAGACTAAAGCAGTTCAATTTCATAAAGTGATTTTCTGTTTTATTGGTTTGAAGACTGGCAATTCTTTCTGAGAACACAAATAATATTATTACAATATTATTGTTTATTGCTTTAAAAAAGAAGAAGAAAGAAAGCTTCTACAATTTTAAATAAAATAAATATAAAAGGGACATTTTTTCTTACATATGGAAAGAACATTTAACAGATAACGACAATTATTTTATTGGAAGAAAAATCATTCTTTAATGCTATTGATTCTGACATATATGTATTATTCCAAAATGAATATTATTATTAACAGTAATTTATAGAGATTAATACAGAAAGCATTGCAGAATTTACGCGTAGTCCCATTAGTTGAAATTAATGTTATATTAACGTCTACTTTATATATATATATATATATATATATATATATATATATATATATATATATATATATATATATATATATATATATAGCACTTTGGCTATACCTATGTATACTTGAGTGTGTATGTGTATTAAGTTCATTCTCCATGGACTCCGAAACGGCTGACACGATTTTTTCTTAATTTCACGCAAATATACTTTTTGTGTCAGTTTTTAGATTAGTTTTGTATCTGAATTCATCTGATAAGTATCGGATATGGAGAGTCAAAAAAATCCAGTTGAAGAAGAACACACACACACAAACACACACACACACATATATATATATATATATATATATATATATATATATATATATATATATATGTATATATATATATATATATATATATATATATATATATGTATATGACTCATTCATTTAATAAATTGATATACGAAAATATAATTTTATGCGTAAATTTTCAGTATTTGCTTCAACAGTGCTGAATACGTAGGTAGAGCTAGGTAGTAAGTTATAAAAATATATATGGCAATTAAGCTACACCGAATATTCTGCGTTTCATTCTCGTGTGAATTCGTCAGGCTTACATATATAAACACTGTCAATGTAAGTGTTTATTTATCTTGCTAAATGTGTTAAGAATGTATACGTTTGTAGAAAACTACATGTACAAGATGCATCGAATATACTGTATGCTTGAGAATGTTTTTGTATGCTCTCCAATACATTGTTATGCAGTGATGGAGAATATTCGAATATATCTGTCTTCTGAAAATAATTTCGAAACATGGAACATAGGTCGCATAAAATGATGTATAGCGATACGTATATAGAAACTCATACCATGAAGAAACTCCCAGAAAGAAATACAAATTCGCAATTAGATCAGCAATTATTATTATCATTATTAATATTATTATTATTATTATTATTATTGTTATTATCATCATTATTATTATTATTATTATTATTGTTATTATCATCATTATTATTATTATTATTATTATTGGCCCATAAGAAGCTTTCACACAAATAACCAAAGATCTCTCCTTGAAAAAAAACCTATGGTGTTCCCTGGAAGTTGAGTCTCCCTAGATTTTCAGTACTCTCCATCTCTTTCGATAACATTTGAAAATGAATTTGCGTTATCGCAACAGCCGCTTACCATTGATTTCTTGGTGACAGCGGCCATTGGTCTCCACTGGAATTTGAGTGGCAATAAGCCTCTCCAAGGTTCCAGTCCTCTTCGCACTCGTCCAGCGGACGTCTGGTCAATGCTCTCTCCTCGATCTTTCCATCCTCCTTGACCCCTATTATTATTAGTAGTATTAGTATTATTAGTATTATTAGCTAGTTGATTGAAGAAATGATAACACCTAAACTTATTTGCCCCGATGTACAATTGTATCGATATTGAAACTATAGACATGTCCCTTCTTTTGTCCTTTAGTCCATGAGAAATTTTTCTGACAAAGGAGAAAGAAGTGTGGATAGGAATCTATTAATCTGCACTTATTATAGGCTATGTTTTGACCTTGAAGTAGTATGTAGTTTGTTTTCTTTTGTTTGTTTTTTTTAGTTTCTTATATCAAGTGGCTTCATATATTGTCTGGGGCGATTTCCATAAAAAAATCGTAATTCACTTCCTTTTCTATAACATTACCGAAACATGTGGTCACTCATTTTTCGAATTTGTTCTTGTGATCAAATAGCGTATGGCTCCGAATTTAACCATCTCGCCAAAATGTTTAGGAGGTTATGAACGTATAACGTATTACTGGTTGTTGAAAGATAAACACTGCTGTAAAGAATAAGCGTTCACCGTTCATCTACTTCTGCACTAGAGATCACGTTAACCATATAACGCTTCCATGTTAATGGTTTAAATAGATATAGTGATATGTAATAATCTACGGCTCCCTACAATACACAAACAAGAAGATGTTCTTTTAGCAGACGACAATTGATTAGATGATTATGCTATCTTTATCGTTTGTCTGTATTCGTATTTGTAGCAGTAATATTAGTTAGAGCGATTATAAGTCATAAAACTAGCAGGTCTTTGATTTGTGCAAGGTCAGTGTTAGAATGCACGGCACATATATTATAAATACGTTCAGCTTCAATACTAACACTTTTTACTTTGGGGTCACTCTATGATAAGGATTATAATGTCATGTGGTCGGCAAGACAACACTGATGTTTAGCAATAATGGAACTCGCATATGGTTTAATTATTTAAGAGCAGGCTCAACAATTACGTACTTGTATTGGACCTAAAAACGACCATGTTATAGTTTTGGACCTAAAAACGACCATGTTATAGTCAACTGAGAAGTAGACGAATATTTCTAGGAAAGAAACTTTGCTTATGGAAATGGAAATTTCGTTTAGTTTAAGCAGAACTAGAAAGCAAGGCAAATTCGTAACAACTGTTGTAGTTTGACGAGTATTTGTCGCGGATATTTTTAATATTTTATGAGGGGGCCATACACTGAAGCTTAGCCGATCACCTGTCATGGAAATAATGATAGAACAATGATAGCTTCGCAGTCTCTTCTGTGAAAAAAGGGAAAGATTTCGAAGACGTTTTTTTTTACTTTGTCATGGCAGGAAAGAGTAATCTTAACAACTTCTCCCTGGATGTGACAACATAGTGATGCTGAAGTTTCAGTTGGGTTGCAGTTGAGACTTCATTTTTGGCAACTCTATCAATAAGACTGTCACACTTCTGACTCATACGTAGTTCTTATCTACAAGAGGTGCCGTCACAATATCGCAGCCAACACTTAAGAACTCACCCTCTTCTGAAAGTCCCAAAACTTATTAATGTTACTGAAAAGAAGTCATTTTTAAATATCGGGTAACCGAGGTATCTCGTATTTGTTGATAAGTACATATTTTGTTCGGTTATTACACGCGGAGACGATAGATATGGATCTTAGAAAGAGTGTTGTAGGAATGTGTTTTAAATGATTATTATCTCGTAACAGGTTCACTTTACCTTTCGTCAACGTAAAGGAATTTGAAATATCAGACACATACATACAGAAAGACAAGACGTTTCTTCTAAAAATATTACTCGGCACACAGATAAAAATAACAGTATTTGTACTATTTTACGTACTGTTAATTTTTGTTACGTACAATACCGCCTCTTTTCTTTTCTTTCTTTCTTTCTTTCTTTATTTATTTATTTTGACAACCGGATATACGCGTTTCAAGAACGTGGCCGGATTAGAAATACGTTCGAGTCATAGGAAGGTATTGCAGATAGGGTTAACTTACCGCATGAGGTTACGTAATACTTCTAATCAACTTAGCGATATGCAGACAATTGCAATAGGAGATCGATATAATAATATCGATTTCTTTCAGTGTCACATTAATACAGATGTTTATATACTGATTAGATTTCTGATGCGTTTTATTAACGAGAAAAACGAGAATTCAAAGGAAGTGGGGGTTTCGAAAAACGATAAAAGAAGTTTGGTTAGATTTTAATCGGATTAAATAAAGTCGGGTCTACAATCAAACTAATAAACACATGAAAATTTAAAAAAAAGGTCAGTATCTTTACAGTGGATAGATGTATGTAAGATAGTTATCTCTTTAAGGCTGATTTCTAATTTAATTAATCTGGCGAACACGTGGCGAAAAACTGAAAAGCTAATTGTTGCCATAGGCCATGCATATATTCTTTAGATCTCTCTTGTTCCTCATTTCTCTCTCTCTCTCTCTCGCTCTCTCTCTCTCTCTCTCTCTCTCTCTCTCTCTCTCTCTCTATCTATCTATCTATCTCTCGCTCTCTACACACACACACACACACACACACATACACACACGCCCACACACACAGATTGCGAAAAGTATAAAAGTTTTCATCTTTTCTTTATTCATTTTAATGAGTGGTATGTATGTCTATAAAAAGGGTTTTTTTTACAAGAACAAAATTTTCGACCGTACCTTTGGTCTTCCTCAATGTCATCAAGAGGGGTTTGCGTGTACGAGAGGGGTGATATGGGGAATATGTATAGCCAATGAGAAGATGTCGTGTAAGCATTATACGCATATACATATACGTACGCATATACACACATACACATAATACATACATACAAAATACATACATATAAAATAAAAATAAAAGAGTAAATTAATAAAGACAAAGAAAAGCGCATTTCATTTCATTATACACATCTGACATTTTGAATTTCAACAATAATATTTTTCCTAAAAGAGAACAGAAAAAGTCTTCTCACGTCATAATGACGCCATATCTTTTAAAATATAATGACTATGAGTTGTTTTGAGAAGGAAGAACGTTGTACATACTTTGAATGTCAACCACTATTTTTTTCGTTCGTATAAAAAGAACAAAAGCATCGCTTTCACATTACAAACGTTTCAACGGTATTTTGAAATTAAGACGAAAGGCTAATAAATGTATCAATAATTTTGATTTGCTCCTTTTTATGCATGTATATGATACAGTAATATGTGCCTCGTATTAACATTTGCATATTATATTTAGCTGGCTATGCACACACACACACACACACACATATATAGAGAGAGAGACAGAGAGACAGACAGACGGACAGAGAGAGGGGGAGCGAGAGACAGATAATTGTATAATTTTCTTTATTTATATAAATATTTGGTTCAATAATGTTTATATAGAGAAAAGTATTAAATAGCACAGCTCTATTAATTATTGAGCACTATTTTATAAACAGCGGAGTTTCATTAGAATAACATCTAGGAAATCACAACAATACGATCGTTATATATATATATATATATATATATATATATATATATATATATATATATATATATATATATATGCACATAATATTGTCACTGGTATTGTCTACTTCTTTATATATAGGTTCTTTGTGCTATCTGTCTAATTGATTTAAATATTCATTCCACTATTTATATTTATATTTGTTCTTTTTTTACGATTCCGTCTTGAAATTGTCGCGTAGTACTGTTCCCCCCCCCTATGCTGAACGATTTGTCCGATGCAAAGGATAGATTGCACACTGTGCTAGCACTGCTTAACGTTCTGCCCCTCCTCCGTCCTCTAAGACGGTAAGAATGAAGTGACAATTCGTCCTATCTCATCGATATGTTGTGTCCTTCACTTTCTCTAACAAAACCTAAAAAAAAATTTTTGAAAGTAAAATAAAATTAAATAATAAAAAAAACGGATAGGAAAACAAAGTCTTACTAAGTATTACTGAAGACATAAATATAACAAAGTACCTATATAATAATTAGCACAGTTATCCGGCGTTGCCCGGGGATAGAATGCAAAACAGAAGAGTTAAGGTGATGCAGCATGTTTTTTTTAACTGTGCTCTTTTTATCCCGTTCTCTATCCTTCTCCATCACCCTTTAATCTCAGGTCATCACTCATTGGTAATTACCTATGGTGTTCCCTGGAGTCTGAGTGACAACGAGCTTCCTCAGATTTCTAGTGTTCTCTACTTCTCTCGATAACCAGTGCAGATAATTTCACGTTATCGCAACAACCGCTTAGTTTTCATTTCTCGCTACCTACGATCATTGGTATTCCCTGAAGATTGGGTAGCAGTGTTCTCAGCACTTTTGCAGTGGAAGTTTGGTTAGTGCTGTTCCTCCTTAAAACCTCTAAGATCCTTCACGGCTTTTTGATGCGACGCCATCCGATGTGGACGCCACTTTTTGGGGATGTGGGGCGTAGTTAACTTTATTATTATTATTATTATTATTATTATTATTATTATTATTATTGGTAGTAGTAGTAGTAGTAGTAGTAGTAGTAGTAGTATCTATTAAAAGTTTATATGAAAATCATTATCATTGAATACTCAATGGTGTTTCATAGAGTCTGAGTGACCAGTCTCCTCAGATTTTCAGCTCTCTTCGCCTCGATAATTGTTACAAACCATCTTACGCTATTGCATCAGCTGTTTACCATTTTGATTTATCACTGATAACGAGCACTGGTTTTCTCTTGAATTCGGGTGATAATAAGCCCTTTCAATGTCCCCGTGTTCTCTCCACTCTTTCAGTGGAGGTCTTTTTGATGCTTTCACCTCGGTATTTCTTCTCTTTGTGATCCTTCATAACCATTTTGTGTGGTAACACATACGGCTCTTTGGATTATATGCGCGATTATTATTATTATTATTATTATTATTATTATTATTATTATTATTATTATTCGTACTCACTGGGAGTACTCACACAGGCCATCATAGGATATTACTCCCTAACAACAACCGGAGGTGTTCCCCGAATTTGGGTGAGAACGAATCTTCCCAAATTTCCAGTACTCTCAACCGCTTTCTTTCGATAACCTTTGCAAATGACTTTGCATTATCGTAACAGGCGATTACCATGGATTTCCCACCAACAACGATGATTGGTCTTCACTGGAATTTGTCAAAAAGCTTCCACACAGACCTAGTCCTCTTTGCTTTCACCCAGTAGAGGTTTGGTTAGTGCTTTTATCCTCCGTAACCCTTCACAACCATTTTGTGTGGTAGTAGTCTATGCTGTTTTGATCATAAGTGTGCGTGTTATTATTATTATTATTATTATTATTATTATTATTATTATTATTATTATTGGCTTACAAGGAGATTTCACACAGGTCTTCAGAGATCTTTCCCTGAAAACAGCCTGTGGTGTTCCCTTGAAGCTGATTGACAACAAGTCTCCCCAACTTTCCAGTACTCTCCACCTCTTTAGATAACATTTGCAAATAAATTCGCATTATCGAAACAGCTGCTTGCCATTGATTTCTCGTCGGCAGCCGCTACTTGTCTTTGGTGGAATTTGAGTAAAATAAGCCTCCCTAAGGCCCCAGTTGTTGTTGTTGTTGTTATTATTATTATTATTATTATTATTATTATTATTATTATTATTATTGCTGCTGCTGCTGCTTTTATCGTTTGTGCTGGGACGAATAGACGTTTTTTTTTTTGAAAACGTAACTAGTCTTTTATCTTTCTCCTAACGATGTAGGCAATTTCCTATAACGTATTCCAGATTTTCGAAATATTAGCCACCTTTTTCTTTTCATCCCTGTCATATATTTTCTTCATCAAAAGTTAGCGCTTTATGGGGAAAATCGCATTCCTTTGAGTTCCGCTCTCATGCGAATTGGCGTCTATTGGCAGTGAAAAGAATTATTCGCAAGAGAATCCGCATTTTATCGGCCCTTGTCAGTAGAAGAGAAAAGGTATTTGACAGAATGAACTCGTTTTCATATTTTTTTATTTATTTTCAGCTTTTAGTTTCATGTTGGTTTTATTTTTTAGATTTATTTCAGCGCATTTTGTTTCTTTTCGTTTTGTTTTTACTTTTTTAATAAGAGATATAAGGAGGAGAAATAAAAGAAATTCAGGGTCATGATTAAATGCGTTCGTAGCTAATAGCTGTTTGCTGTTTATCGCGTAATTGGTGTGCACTTAAATAACGTGTAATTGCTTACAAGAGCCAGTCTCTGCATCTGCATCCGTTTTGCAGTGCGCACGATGTGTCTGGTATATCACCACTGTCTTTTGTAGATACAAGATATATATATATATATATATATATATATATATATATATATATATATATATATATATATATACAGTTGAAAATTTAATGACTAAAAATAAGGAAGAATACACAAATTAAAAGGAAAAAGTTATTTGTTTTATTTAGAAAGCGAAATATTGATGATCCTATAAGTATGACACTGGATAGACGTGATGTATTTTTAAAAAATCAATAGGCTATACATTCAGAAAAAATTTACACATTAGTGTATAGAGAATAAGACGCTGCAATGTTTTCGTTGCGATAACCAATCTCTGCTGAAGGTTCGTTTAAGTCGGCTAAACGTTTTCTGTAGATCCCGTTCGCTGCCCAATTGGAATCAGTGTATAAGCACCTTGATCCACTTTTATTTAACGTATAACTCTTTTTCTTTCAATTTTTGAAGTGCAAGCACAACTAGCACTTAACCCATTAAGTTCCAGGGTATCTATTTTTTTTTATTTTTTTTTATTTTTATTTTGGATTTGAAATTTTATCTGATGACCTCAAATTAATTAGACTATACAAAATTAAAGAGAAAAACGTTATTTTATTTTATTTTATTTTATTTTTAAAGCCAAGTATTAAATTTCTAATAACTGTGTA
This sequence comes from Euprymna scolopes, assembly GCF_053919585.1. Taxonomy (NCBI): domain Eukaryota; kingdom Metazoa; phylum Mollusca; class Cephalopoda; order Sepiida; family Sepiolidae; genus Euprymna; species Euprymna scolopes. Next base: position 40,728,341 of record NC_136486.1, on the reverse strand, counting down.
CATGGGATATATTTTTGAAATCAAGAGGCTATACGGTCTAGATAAAAATTACATATTATGATTAGAAGCAAAGTAGTTCACACAATTGACAATAAGTTAAAGGCTGACTGTTGCAAGACTCATTTATATAGTGAATACATTATCGATCAAATAGAATTTTAGCAAATTACACAATAATTATTAAGGGTGTTCGAACAATTCCCGGAAAGAAGTTAATAAATATGAATGAATTTTATCCTTTCTCCAGAGTAGTCATGCAGTAAGCATTGCAATTACATATTAGCCTATAGATATTCAAGAGAAATAAAATGGTGTCCTATTTATATAGGACAGTGAGACCTGAACCTCGTCAATGGTCTTACACTGTTTATAGGTCAAGGTCGATTTTTGATTATTTCTAGTAAATATTTTTAATCCTAAAACCAATGACTAGTAATCAGAACCATACATTTGTATGGCTTTACTAATTATTTAACTAAACAACGATTTCCAATTTAGCTCATTTTTACCACGCTGATGAGTCGTATTTCGATGAAACTAAAGTTCGTTGATAATTACACACACACACATATATTATATATTTATATATATATATATATATATATATACATATATTTATTTATATAATAATATGTGTGTGTTTTAGTAATATATATATTTAAATTATATTTTACTGTTTGTGTATACCAATCTTTTTTTGCTTATAAGCTCAACGTATGTTAAATATGACAACAGAGCATATATAAAAGTATAATAGTATATTTACATTCCAAGATCAAAATATTTTTTTTATTTTTATTTTCTTCTTGCGACATTATATTGTAATGCAATCTTTTTCTTTCTAATCAAAGAATTTCTAATTTTCCCGAGGAGTATATGCACGAAAAGAGCCAGTATTGACATAATAATGACCGGTATAATGAAACGGATCTGTAAAATATATACCGAAAGTTTAACATGCCGGAGGGGCTGTTTTGCATAAAAAATAAATATTTAGATCTTGGAATGTAATTATACCGATTCTTTCATATATATATATATATATATATATATATATATATATATATATATATATATATATATATATATACTGGTTCGTCTAATGAGTAATACCTCTATATGAATTCGACTTATACACGTCGCTAAGTTGAGCCACGCTGATGAGTCATATACCGATAAAACACGTGACCTTAGATAATTACATACACATACAAACATATATATATACACACACACACACATACACATACACACACTAGTCCACCTAATAGGTAATATTCTGCTGCCTCTATGTATATATGAACTCGACTTATACACGAGCCGATGAATAGAGTATAGGATGCAGATGTCTGATAGACAAAATAAATAAGTAAACTAAATGAATACATAAAACGGTTTCTGAAGGAGGAACGATAACGATTTTAGGATAAACGGTTAAGAGGAATCAATAGCAGAAAGCGAAAGAGCGAGTCTGTAAGTTTGTGAGACGTGAATGATAACAGGCGATGGCTTTCACGTGAAAGGGGCATAACGAGCAAGCGGAATTATACGTCGAAGAAAAGAGAAAGAAAAGGAAACGCGGCAGCATCATTGCCGCTGAATCGTTGGCTCTTTTGGCGGTTGCATGGTTCGATTGATGAATGACAGTGTGGAGTACAGGAGAAAAGGAAATAAATAAATAAATAAATAAATAAATAATAATAATAATAATAATAATAATAATAATAATAATAATAATAATAATAATAATAATAAAAAGATGGCGTATTCTTTTCCCACCAATAAGTTAAGCCTGAAAAATATACCGCTTTGCCTGTCGGTGGTCGCCACTTACAGTCTCGAGTATGAAGGCAATTAATTAACGTAAAATGTTTTAATCGTTCAATGAATGTAACAACGAACGGCATCCTTTTGTCCCACCGACATAACAAAGAGATGAGGATGTAATTGTTCTTTGTGCAACAAGAGACAGAGTGGGGGGGGAGAAAGGCGAGAAAGAAACAGAAATGGAGGGAAAAATCACAAAATCAAACAAACATGTAAAGATAGTTTCTTCATTACATACGATTTATTTTATTTTTTCATTTATCTTATATTTCTCATTGTCTCATTTTATCTTTTCTTTTATTTGTACAGATTTTCTTTTTCGGGTTATTTCATTAGGATTCGTTTACCTTGACACAAGGGTAAAGGTAGGCACAAGGTCGATTTTTAATTTGAAGAAAATTCAGCTGCCCGTAAGGGGGCGCTCTAAACGGGAAACGAATATCTATATAATCTCGTGAACAATCTCTCGAGAATGAACTAGGCCTTTCCCATCTGCGAGAAAAGGGGCTAATTCTGGGGTAAATGACCATCTAAGACGGAACATATTCTAGACTTTGATCGCAACTCGAACTTCAGATATTTCTTTTCTTTTTGTCTTTCTTTTCTTTTTGTCTTTCTTTTCTTTTTGTCTTTCTTTTCTTTTTGCCTTTATACGTTTAATTTCTTTTTCACTTTCTTATTTTGTTTTCTTCTTTAGCTTTTTTTCCTCTTTATCGTATATCATTCTTTTTCCTTTCTTTCTATGTCTTTTACATCTCGTTATTTCTATGACTACCTCTTCGTCACTAATCACTTCTTTTCTTCTTCTATATCTTGTTCTCTTACTCCTTATCCGTTGTTTTTCCTTCTTTTTTTCTTGTTTATTTTTACTTCCATCTTTTCTTTCATATCCATTTCATTCTTTTTTCTTCGCCATCTTCCGTTTCTTGTCATCCATTATTTCTTTAGTGGTTCTCTTTTTTCTTCCATTTTCGTCATGTTCCTTCTATCCACTATGTTTCATTTTGTTTATTGTCAAATTATTCCTACGCAATACTCCATTTTTTCTCTCTTCTCTCTTTTCTTACTTTGAATTACTTCTCATTGTTCTCTTTTACCCGTTCTCTCTCTATCACTCTCACTATCCATTGTCTGATATCTTTATCTGAACGGAAGTCGTGATAAAAGCAATAAATAAAAACCGATTGAGCATTCCTTTTACCTTGTATAATAAAGAGATGTTGTTTTTTTTTTTTTTAGCTATTCAACTGAGTAGAATTCAAATATAAGACAAGAAGGTATTATATGTATTTAGTAAAAATGTGTAAGCAAACAATCATCGCAGTTTTTTTTATCTTAGTAGACAATGATTGACTTCAGGATAACACACATATATATATCTATATCTGTATCTATCTCTCTCTCTTTCTCTCTCTCTTTCTCTCTATCTCACTCTCTCTATCTCTCTATCTCTCTCTGTCTCACACACACACATACACACACACACACACACTTCTTGTATCGTGGCATGTCCATGCCATAGATGAAATCATGGTTAGTGTTCTCCATAGGCTTTGGTCCATTGTTGGCCCGATTCCTCTGACGACATCACATGATTTTAAACTTGGCAGAATACATGTCATTACCTTCCCCAGCGTAGTGGCATCTAACTCGCCTGTTTACACCTATCCGTTGTCCTTAGATCGCCCGCATAACATAATTTAATACCATAGAATCGTTGATCTGCTAGAAATTCATCCTCTTCCATGGCCATCCAACGTCCTGCTGCCGACGTCATCAGAGTTACTTTCTCCAAGATGCATGTCTTAACTTAAGCTAGGGGTGCATCTCTCGTAGTAAATTAATGCGCCTCTAGATACCAACCTGAAAATGTCTAATGATTCAGCGCGGTATATACAGCACCTAACCTTCCCAAGCATCGTTGCTTAACTTCGGTGATCTGGTGAGAACCGGTGTATCAACGTGATTGTGCACACACACACAAACTATATATATATATATATATATATATATATATATATATATATATATGAGGAAAAATATTGACAATGCAAAAATATATGCAAGTGCATATACACTTTTTATCGATTCAATAAGGAAGATACAACAATGAGAGGTGAGGTTATAAAAGACCTTTTATACCGAGACATTTCGAAGGCCAATGCTTCTCATCAAAAGGGGGTTATATATACGTCTTTATTGATATTTTTATTCTTGTATCTATCTAAGTTCCACCTTATATGTTGAGCTTTTTATTATCTCGATAAGTTTCCATTTTAAGAATTCTTCAAAACCTTTGGAGCCCCCCCTCTCTCTCTCTCTCTCTCTCTCTCTCTCTCTATATATATATATATATATATATATATATATATATATATATATATATATATATATATATATAAGACACTGCGCCGATATTTTTATTTCAAACACATATATTTTATGCGTCTGGGATTGTTCTTAGATAGGTTTAGTATCGGAATGCCTCGGATAAGTATCGAAAATCGATAACAGAAAAAAAATCCAATTAAAGAACGAGTGGTCCTATTTTGACATAAATATATCACAAGTGCGTTTAGAAAGTTTTATTACCGCACAAGCAGAAGAGGCCAGTGTATCAAATCAACAGTAGATTCTTTCATGCGGCAGAGGCGCATTCAAAATGAATGTTTCCGTTTAGAGAACAATTAAACCGTCATACTTGATTTTTGCATTTTAAACTTTTATTCAAGTTATTATATAAACATAATTCTATAAAATCAACAGTAGTTTCTTTACAATGCAATGTAGACTACAATGTATTAAGTCACAGCGGGTAAGCATGTGAAGTAGGTACCCGACTAGATCGATTTGATTAAAAATTGGGCGATTTCACCGATTTCGATGACAATAACAATATTGGAAGTGTTGAACATTCGTTGATCCTCATTCAATCCCGAGTAATGTCCGGTCTCCCTGCTAGTAGATATATGAATTAAAAATAGCAAAGAAAGATCCAATTATTCAAGGTTTCACACAGCTGTTTCGAAAGCAGTTTCACTGGTTTATCAATTTCTTAACAAGACAAGTGCATTATTATATTCTTGACATACTTTGTTGACATGAGTACAAGTTCACATTGCGATTGTGATACAACGCTACCTAAAATATATATGTGTATCTCTAGATATGTATAAATCCGTTGTTTTTATTCGGAATTCATATCTTCACGACCGTTCCTTGTTGTCGGCATTCATGTTTTTATTATACATGTAGTATGTTGGCTTCGTGAAGGATGAAGTGTTCTTATCAGAAGTGTATGTATCAGAAGAAGAGTAAAAGAGAACTAAACGTTCCAGAACAGTTGAGCCTATCTTTTGCCAATTTCACACAAAGGTAATTTCTATGTCTGGTAGTGTTCTTAAATATGTTTTCCACAATAATTCATTCGATAAGTATCGAAAATCGAAAAAAATTCGATCCTAAAAATAGTCTTTCTTTCTTATAGATAAAAAAAAGAATTCTTATAGGGGAAGATTTAGGTTGCATCGGCAAAGGAGATAATAAAATCTCAACAAATAATTTCTTCTTAGAAAAAAAAACAACAGACTTGTTGCCATCTGGAAACATAGCTCAGCGGTAGAGCATTCGACCACAGATCGAATGATCCAGTGTTCAAGTCCTGGTGTACCTCACCATTTTATTTTAATTTTTTCTCATTAATGAATTAAAATTAGGTTAAAAGAAGAGGTTCCATTTAAAATCGCCCCAAATCATTTCTTTGTTTTCATATTTTAAAACTAAGCATTAATCAAAAGTGAGTTTCCAGGGCATTTATCGTCAAGCCCAAATATCAGCTGACGTCATATTGTAAACAAACGCAGCCGAAATTTGATGACCTACATTATCATTATTATTTATTATACATGTTTTTTTTTCGAATTAGTCAACCGGGCAAATATTCCTCGTAATATATAATATTCAATAGAGGATTGGTTCTATTCTATAACGATACATATGCAATCTGCATAAATTAAAATAACATTTTTAAGCGTATTGTACGACTGAGCAACGCCGGGCGTCCAACTAATATATATATATATATATATATATAATATATATATATATATATATATATATATATATTGGATTGATAGATAGGAAGCTAGACATAAAATTATATACTAATGCATATAGATTTATTCATTTATTCAATAATGGATGGTGCATTAATTAGGGGTGTAGGATAAGTAAAACTCTTTATACCATGGTATTTTGAAACTTAATGCTTCTCATCGGAAAAGGAGAGGAGTAACATATTAAGGATGCAACATCTAGTGATAGCTACAATAGGAGCGAAATAATTGTGCGTGAGTAATTGAGTTTTGCGTTATTCCGACGAGTCTCCTTTTAAAGAATCGATCTTATTCTTTTAACTCCTCTATATATACATATATATACATACCCACTCACACACACACACACACACACACACACACATATATATATATATATATATATATATATATATATGTAGAGTGTGAGAGAGAGGGAGAGAGAGATCATATAAATGTTTCTGTGGCTTATATATCTGCGGCTGCGTTTCGGAGAAACTACATCTTCAGTGTTCAAAACACTCTGAAGAGGTGGTATACCCGAAACACGGAAATAAGCATATAAGCCACACAAATGTTTACATAATAAGTATTTATTATGTTCTACCTAGTATTTATCGTTTTTGAAAAGATATCGGTTAAGTTAATTTTATAAATACATCCAAACTTCGTTAATATATATAAGTTTTCCTGTTAAACATACATATATATATAACTTTTTTCTGTATTATATATATATATATATATATATATATATTCATCTACACATTATACACATATGTACGTATGTTGTAGTCGTAATTACATGACCTCTTCAGGCGATACTGCTTGTACAAAACCTTAGTCCGTAAGATTTTTTTTTAATTCCATTTTCACGCTAAACAAGGCACAGTGCCACTTTGATGTAGGGGATACTATCGGTAACATAAGTTGTAGGAATATCATGTAGGAAGTTAAGCAGCAAGATGTCTGTTCACATTATACTTGAACTTCTGCATGTCAGTACTGTTTGGAAAGCAGAGTCTCGGAAGGGAATTGCAAAGTTTAGCAGTTTTGGGGAAAAAACTATTGGAGTAGAAGGCTTTCTTACATCTAGGGATCTCTACTGTGTATGGGGTGGGATTTAGCTACTTATCGGGTTTGTTGAGGGTATTTACGTCGAGGGGGTACAAGTGTTTGTAGTTCGTCGTTTTAAAATACTTGTAGAACAGGCAGAGTGATGCAACATTTCGTCGATGGGACAGAGGCAGAAGCTTAGATGACAGTTCAGGACCTATCAGGTTAGCGACTCTCTTTTGAACCCTGTCCAGGAGTGAGAGACTAGTAGCAGATGTAAAACAAATAATATATATATATATATATATATATATATATATATATATATATATATATATATATATATATATATGCTGTACGCGCACAAATTATTTTTGCATATATTTGTACGCATGTATGCGTGTAAAGTGATTCTAAAAGAAGACGAATTACAGTATTTCATAAAAGATTGAAAACCCGCCATATATTTAGGCGGCTATCAAACCTAATACACAATGAAATGCTGAGTAGAATATAAACCTCATCTTTTATCAGAAATGTCGTGAATATCGATTTTGCCACATGATTTATAAGCAAAATCCAATCGCATAAATTCGGATAGTAAGCTTAAGATAAACAGGCATACTGGTCTTCGTAATGTTATAGTGCTTTGAAAGGATCTTTTAAATTTGAGCTACAGCTTTCACTCATTGGCTGAAGCAATTATTTTGTCTGTAGAGGATAGAACCGTTTCTATAGCAAATATTTAATAGGAGAGCTCAATGTATAATAGAGCAATAATAATAAAGGTAAATAAAAGAAGAAATAAGCAACCAAAATTTAGCTAAATCTCATTTTGAAGTTATTTCACACCAGAAAGGCTTTTTTCAAATAATCCAGCTGGTTGACAGAAAAAATCGGTCTGACGACAATCATCAGGCAACTTGCTAGCTTGAAAATTCCATATTAGTTTGAAATATATGTATAAGGAGATTTGGCTTAATTTGGCGCTGGTTTTTGTTGTTATTTTTTTTTTCATTTTTTAACTTCTGTGTGTGTGTGTGTGTGTGTGTGTGTGTGTGTGTGTGTGTGTGTGTGTGTGTGTGTGTGTGTGTGTGTGTGTGTGTGTGTGTGTTTATTTTTTAAGATCATCAACAAAACTTGTTTATATATGTAAGATAATAAGTGTTTTTTAGGAAGGATGTAAGCGAGTAACGCAGTTACGGGAATAGTGCAACTGACTCGATTCTCGGGATTGGTTCTGACAATTTCAAATAAGATCGTCTTTATCGTATTGAAACTACGAACTAATAACTTAGGCAAATACATGATCCGACAATTTTCTCGATGACCGTAGGTAACATAGCAACTTGTATTCAATCCGCGGTATCATATGTATGTATTGGAGAGCGAAACTTACGAGACGAATACAGTTAGTACTTTCATAAAACCATCAAAATTACCGTTTACTTCATCGCGAACAACAGATGCGAGTTCAGGATAAAAATTCTCTCTTATCAATCGATCCGATCCTTATAAACGATCCAGTACTTTCTGTTATGCCGGATTCATATACTGATTTGTACTGGTCATCGGCTTGCAAGGCCACTAGGACCGGGTTTTTTTATATCCATCAACTGGTATTATGCCCAGATGGTCACTCATCTATAGAGAAAAATTTAGAAGCAACTCAATAAGAATCGAAAATACTTGAACCCTTCGCAACTTGGCGTGTTGTTCTTATTTGATTGTGCTGTAGCAATAGTAACAACTATCTACCTAGGATACATAAATTGTCATCGTGTAGCATAATAAAAATAATCTATTAAATTCTGATTTTTTACTAGGGAGTTACAACTTAACAAGGCCCGAGGAACACTCGAGGATAAGGCCTAATGAATATAAGGTGGTAGTGTAGTAAACGTTAATGATGCAAGTTTTGTAGAAATTGATTATTTGAGGAACTTGTTTACATTTGACTTGAAGGCTACGATATTGTAGCCGGTCGGGAAGCAAGCCAGCGGAACAGTTTTCCACAGGCGGGCAATTCTAGGTAGGAAGCTTTTTTTTTTTTTAATGTAAACTTTTGAAATATTTGTTGGAAAGTTATGTTGATTATTTTGTTTTGAATTGGTTTTGGTTTTGTTTGTTTTTTTTTTGTTGTTTTTTTTTTGCTTTTTTTAGGAAGGGAGGGTAAAATTTTGACGCATGTTTTTATTTTTTTATAATTATTGGATAATATTTTCTGTTTTTTGGGTTTTTTTTAACCTGTATCGAACCAAATTGATTCTTTCTTTTACACTGTTTGTATATTGAGATTTTTTTTTTCTTACGATTACTACTGAGTCTTTCGGTTTCAATTTTCAAAATCTGATTTTCCGGTTCATTCCAGGCGCTCATGTGTCCATCCAACAGAAAAAAAAGAATCAAAGCCTCATCCAATCATGCGGAGGCTGGAAAAAAAAACTGTTTCTCTGATATGTCATGTCAAAGCCGTGTTAACAATCTTAACTCTAATAGCCCCATCCTTAAATTTCTTTTTTTTTCTTTCATAAAGCAAAGAAAATGTACGTTTCGTTGTTACTAATTAATGCATCTTGAAGCTTTTCTGTGACCTTACAGATTGATTACGCCTCTGATGTAGTGTTTTTTGCTTTTATGTGTAATCTCAACAGTCAAACAGGAAAATAGAGATGTGCTCTATCAACAGAACATTATTTAAATACCGAAGGAAAAGATAAAGAAAAGAAGAAATCAATTTGAAAGCAGGTTTAATGTAAAAGAGTAAAACTGATTACGAAAAAAAAAAAAGATTTTCTTTTAGAAACACTGAAAGATAATAAATAAAATTAAAGAACCTAAACAACAATAAGTTTTTTTAAATATTAAATAATTTATTAATATTTTAAAGAAAAAGATTTATGCACATTATATATATATATATATATATATATATATATATATATATATATATATATATATATATATATATATATATAGTTGCAAGTTTATTTATAATCCAAAGAACTGACAAAATATTTATTAAAAATTTCAGAAAAATAATTTGAAAATCCTTAAAATAAATGTTCGGATATCGCCCTTCTTTATTTTTTTTTTAAATAATATGGTAAAGTATAATGAAACTTCCTCCATATATCACAGTACGTACGCCATAAATGTATTTAAGTTTTATGCATATTCTGACTGTTTCGAAAAGCCAATGTAGCCCAATTCCAATTTTAACCGGAAATAGATTTTGTAGTAACATTTCCAAATGTCTACCTGCAAAACTTAAATATTCTTAATCCTAATACCTCAACGTACGTAATGGCACCATTTATATATATATATATATATATATATATATATATATATATATATATATATATATATATATATATATAATGTACATTGATACATTGTATGGAGTTCGTGGCTTATTACGTTATGTGACATTAGAATTATATTAAAATAATACCTGAGATGTATCTGATCTGGCAATGTATGCATAATAATAACTTTGAAAGTTTCATTATAAATTTGAACAGTAGTTTATGGCGTTCAATTTTAAATCCTCAAGTAAAAACATGTAAGTAAAAGTGATTTGTTAAATGCAACTAAATCCAGTATTTAAGGCCATATTATCATGCAACAGACACTACAAAGAGACAGACCTGATCAAATGTTAAGGTGATCAGAAACTTCAAGTTAATTAGCTATGGTATTTCAAGACATTATGCTGTTTAATGCTCAGTATCCATCTTTAAATAAGTTTGGCAAGATAATGTTATTTCTTGTTTAATTAGATCCCAAACAGTTGTAATGTTGCAAAAAGAAATTGATAATGTTAAAAATTTTAGATTTCGGAAAAAGAAGAAATCTCATATTTTTAAGTAGTTGAACATTTTTTTTTAATATTCAAAGAAAAGAAGGTTTTTAAAAAGAAGAAAAATGAAAAACAGCATATTTGAGCTCATATAAACTAAATGGGCGGGAAACGTGAGGGGGGTGGCCATCTTTAATCCTTGTATCTATTTCCTTTAATTTTAGTGTATCTAAACTGCTATCGACGAGGGCGGCGAGACTTCAGTGTCTCCAGTACACACGAAGTTGATGACCTGCAATTATGTACCAGTGCGAACGCATCTCAATCTATATGGAAAAAAGAAGAAAAGAAACAAAAGAAAGAAAAAAAACGCAGAATATAAAGAGTATATATACAAGAAATGTTTAAGTACATATACGTAGTACGCCTGTAGTACATACGCATACGTACAAGGTATTCCGATTCAGAAAGTATTATTATTTTCTTCTTCCACTTTCTTTCCTCTTAGAAAGAGAAGATTAAAATGTTAAGTCGAAATTACAAACAGTTTAATAAAAAACTAAACAGTTTAATATAAAAAACTAAACAGTTTAATAAAAAAAAACTAAACAGTTTAAACATGCCCTCGCCGGAAAAGATGCCGAAAAGTACGGAAATAATATATATTAGATATATACCAAATGTATAGATATGTCGAAGAATAAATACCGCCAAAAAAAAGATGAAGACTTTCAAAACAGCAGACGACAATATCTTAAGGACGTATCAAACAAAACTTGCAAGATTAAACTATTATAACAATTATTGAAGAATACATCATCCAGATAGAAAAATTTAATGGTTGTTATAATAAAAAAAAAAAATTTATTATTATTATTATTAAAATGCTTAAATTCATATTTAAATGCTTAGTTTACGTTAATTTGTTTTAATAGCACGAGGTGGGATAGTTTTTAATGGTTTTATAAACTGATTATTTAATGAGAAATGCATATAAAATGATTACGTTTATTTTTTAATGGCTTTCTCATAAAAGATGCACACAAATGTGCTGCTGATGTGCATTATTTTATTTTCTATACTACTTTGTCAAGTTATTGCGTTAAATAGTCATTCAATTTATTATGTTTTACTTATAAACATATATATATATGTATGTATATATATATATATATATATATATATATATATATATATATAAACTTGCAAGTTAGTAATATATAGTATAAATAACAGAGTCTGTTTTGAATAAAATGTAAACCAGTTTCTACGTAACTAGCAACAGTAATTCTCAATATTTCTGGTTTAAATATTTGTTGTTTTTTTTTTCTTGAGGATATGACATAATACTATCTTTGAGAAGCATAGTTTTTGTTATAGACAGGCACAAAATCTCTGTTATAATAAGATACATTTATGTATCCATTCTAACATAAGAACAAAGAGAGAAAGAGAGTGAAGAAAAAGAAAAGCAAAAAAAAAAAACGAGATTCATCTAAGTACATATCTAAGTTTGTTCGTACAGTATATATTTATACGCAACCCAACTCGCGATGTTGCGCAGTTATACAGGGATTAGGCCGCCCCCTCGCCATCTCCACGAGCCCTTTCTTTCAGTTTATCCCTAACTTGCCTAATCTATCTTTAGCTACTAGTCTTTTTAAGTTGACTATGGAACTAAGAGATAGTTAGTTGTTCTGTTTCTAAATAAGTACTAACCAATGGAAAAGGTGTGAATGTAGCCCGCTTCTTTGGCGTCGCCATCTTTGCGAGGCTCCAATCTCTGTCTAATGAGTACAAGAAGTTTGTTACTGCGTCAAGTATCCAGACCTGAGACACTGGGAAAATATGTATCGTTCAAAGAAAAAGAAGATATATATATATACAGAATACGTCTATGTGTTTATATGTTTTTTCAATTTTTTTCAAAGATGTCAATGCCAATGTTTTCTCCATTCAATATTATTATCATTATTACTTTTTTATGTGATTCAAACACACTGAATAACAATTCTATTGTTTGCAAGTTTTTTTTTTTAGCATGCTCTTTTTTAAATAGTTTTAGCATGCTGT
>NC_136486.1:40682986-40707986 GCF_053919585.1 Euprymna scolopes | reverse complement strand
AGTTCGTTGTTCTCGTAGAGGAACGTAATGCCAATGTTAGATCCAAAAGTGAGTTCCCTCCCTTTGTTTTTTTTTCTGAATTTTCTCAACCAAAATTAATTTAGCGATGAAATGTCGCCAACATATTCTCAGTCGAAGGGAGAGATTCTCACGGTTGCTAAATCTTTCGTTGGGAGTCATAGCAAATGTAATAGCAGCAGTGACAGCAACACCTGGCACTTCCTTTTTTTATATTTCCCTGGTGTTCAAATTAAATTTATAAACTATCTTGAAGGCATTCAATCGAGTAACAAACAAATTTGATTTTTGCTTTTTTCGTTGCACTTGCGACGATAAGAGCAAGGCGTCATTAAATAAATTGATTGGAATCAGTTTGTCTAATGACGTTACAAATCGTAACGACACGGCGGCCATGTTTGATCACGTGGTCGCCGAGTCTAATATGAGAAAACTATGTTCAATGCAATGGTGGCTATATTCTTGTCAGACGGCGTCGAAATGATGACAGAAAAATTGAAAGAAGTAAACAAAAACAAAACAAAAACACAAACAAAAAATCCCAAAGAACTATTGAAGAAAACGAAAAAGCAAATAAATTTTCACAATAGATTGACTTACTTGTTCAACCCAAATCCTGGTCGGTGTTCCATATTGTTCCTGCCTTTTGCTGTCACTGCTGCTGTCTCCATTGTTGTGAAGGTCGCTGTTCTATTATATCTGCACGTCTGTTTTAACAACTTCCTTATTATTATTGTTAACACCCGAAAATCTCTTGGCTTCTTTTTTATTTATGATTTTCGATAAATCGAACGACAGTCTACATCTCGGACGAATTGTTCACGCCGGCACATTTGTATTCTTTGTGGATCTGTAAATATTAATACTCATAAATGTATCGATGTTCCTATTTTAAACATCTTTTCACGCATTCTATCCGAATGTTTGAATTAAGCGTACACCTTATTTATTAAGTATATAATGAACCAACTACTTGGGATAAGGATAAAAGTTTTCCTCTCCTAGTTTTTTTTTTTTTTTTTTTTTGTAAAAAAATATAAAATTATTTATAACCACGACAGACTTTTTTTTTCATTTGGTATCTTTTTGGAGATATATTAACATTTCTTATACATAAAATTAATCCAAACTTGTTGTCTAAATGGGATATTGACTTGGAATCGAGAAACTGCCTATTTAGACGACGTCATTTGTGTGATAAAATGATTTGCAATAAAAGCTGGGTTTATTTTTCTAGTACGAACCGGCGGTTTCTATACGTAAGAAATTACTAAGTAACTATGAAAAAGCAACTTATCTTGAATCATTTCTAAAGAATATAAACAATAAGATATTTACGTTTCGCACTCTTCCGTTCAGCCTTCGCCATCTGTATTCAATGTCCGATTACTTTAAGGGAGTTAACTCATAATAAAATGATTATTTGATTTCTTTTTAATAAGTAAAAACAAATCAAATAATAATCACTCTAATGTTATTCATCTTTCTTTCAGGCTTTTACCAAAAAAAAAAAAAATCCATAAAAATGTTTCCTTTTATTTTAACGAAACATTTAACATAATGAATTGTTAACCTCTATGATCTGTAAATACTAAATTTGAAGAAAAAATACTGTTCCATGTTGGTGATTTGTATGATATGCACCTTCGTGTATATTTGTGAAGATATCTTTTGAGAAGAATTCGACATGGCGGCTAATCAGAATGGCTTTTTTTTTTGTTGCCGTCTGTTACCGTTTTTGTAAAACATTTCAATTCACTCCATGTTTGGCTTCTTATTTTTTACTAAACTGACACAAAAAAAAAAATAAGAAGAAAAACAAATGCAATTTATGAAAGGCCAAACTTTATTGGTAGATATTTGTGTTCTTCCTCTGCTTCTTACTCCAAAAGCAGAATTGGGGTAAATTTTTGTTATCTTCTTTAAATTTGTCGCTGCCTAATTTTGAAGACATCGGCACAGGACATTGTTTCTTTATTAATTCTTTTGCATTTTTGACGCCATGTTTTTTTGTTTTTTTTTTTTAAATTTTATCTTTTAATGGCGACCATTGCTGTGTTATTGTTGTTTGTTTGTTATTTTTTAAATCCCTTTCGGGTCTTTTTTATATTACATAAATTTCACCACCTTCACCCCCTCCTTCAAACACATTTTGCTCTTCTAACCCATCCCTTCACCAAACAATTGAAAGGAGAAAAGAATTATGCAGTTTTTCATGAACCACTCACACATTTTTAAATAATTGTCTTTCAAATTTTTAAACAGAAACTAAAATGAAAATGAAACGTATTTCCCATAGAATATTTGACGATCTCTAAGAGATATTTTTATTGGACAGTCATACGGAAGAGAGAGTGCTTGTTGAAATTATGTGAGAATTAGGAATGTGGATTGTGGGATATCGAGTATATGGGTGGCATAAAACAGACACACATGCTGACAAATAAAAAGGAGCATTGCCTACACTTAGTACAGAGAATATAGCAAAAGAAATCACATTGTATTTATATTATTTGCCACGGGTATTTTGGTTCGCAAAAAAGAGACAGTCGTTTTGTTTACAAACAAACTACGTTAAGTATTAGTTGGGCTATTCGGAATAGCGTTATTTGCACTACGTTTCGGCCGATGTAACTTCCTACCATCTTCAGATGTATCTCTTCGATTTGGGGAATATTTCTGTCGAATTCGCAGATCTTTCTGCCGAATTTGGGAAAGTTCAACAGAAAGATTCCCGAGTTCAACGAGATAAACCTGAAGAAGGCCGGGTCTACATCGACTTTGTGCGAATAGCACTCAAGATGAGAACAGTAGTCTGAATAATCCAAATAATACGAACTATCAATCCTCATTTAAAAATATTTTGAAACATAAACTTCGTTACGACCTACGGTGTGAACAGCTACTCATATCGTTTACACCCTACTTTTACTGCGATCAGTTGCGTCACGGTAGTTTAATAAAATGCACTTAAACAACACTCCGGAAACCGCTATCACGTATGTTTTCCCGGAAACAGGTGAAGTTTCGAATCTCATTAACACCGTACTTCTACCAGGGGACCCAATCAAAGGAAATAGTCCCTATACCGCTAGATCGCAGTAAAACTATGGATCGTATATATGTACGTGTAAGAATTAAAATCAATGATATTTCTATAGCAACAAATTCCAAAATCTCTATTTCTATAAAGATTAAGTTATAAATTGTCTGTATATAAAATATAGAAGTAGATAACTTGGGGTTTCAAATGCATCCTTGTACACAAATATTTATAATAGAGGTGTTTAGAAATTAAAAATAATGTACATATGTATGATAATAACTTGTTGAATGTATACGTGCGTGTATGTACCTGTGCGATATTGCGAATGAATGACATTGTTGAAAAAAAAAATAAAGGAGGATCAATTAGGTTATTTTCCCTAAGACCAATCTTTACTATCGTGGTCAGTCCGTTCGTGTATATTAACAAAGTTCGCCTCACCATAAGTGCTGCAGGAAACGATGCTCTGTATAGTAAGCCTTAATTGTTGCGCTTCCTGACGTCGTCCATATCACTGGTCAGAGACATTATCTTGGGGAGAAATCCATAGACTGATTCATTAAAAGTTGTGTAGATATTGTATAAGACAGGAAGAAATTACCAAACAAGCTTAATCGTTTAGACTTACTTAACAAGTGCTAGAAACGAGATAAACGTCGACTATTTCACTTACTTAATAATGATTACACAAATATACCGTAATTATTGAGACTAGTGTCACGGCGAGAAAAATAAAACATATACTACTATAAGCATCCAAACTAAACATACGAAAACATAACTTTAGAATAAGTAAGTCTTGTTACTTATGAAGAAAGAAAATAGCCATTAAAAATGTCCTACATAAAACTAATCGTTGTCACAGATATGACGATATAGAAAACTGTTTCAGAAAGACAAATTTTGTGTTCTCAAATATATAAAACTATATGTATAGCACCTATGCATACATGATATGTAATTATATATTGTGTATATACATATATAATATCTACTTATGTATATGTAATATCTGCAAATGTATGTTTACAGATGAAGCGGTATATATATATATATATATATATATATATATATATATATATATACACGCAATCTGCCCGATATTCTCACATTCCCCATTTATCTGTATCCAGTCACGCCAAAGAATGTCTGATTACTGTCTTTTTAAAATTCTGATTGCATTTGCACTGTAGAGACTTGTGCTTTAAGAAAAAAAAAGTCTATATATATATATATAATAAAGCATATCGAAACCATTTTCTATTGAAGCCTCCTAGAAAGCTATTGCATGCTGCTAGCTGTCATCTCTAATCACTGTAATATTTTTCATCCTGGAATAAAAAAAAAAAGCAACATTTTTTAGAATATAAATAAAATTAATGTAATTTTTCCTTTTAATATTCACATTTTCTGAACAGAAATCAAGTCGTCTCTGGACGCGAGATTTTTTTTTATCTTTGCATTTTGTGGGGAAAGTGAACGCTATCTCTGCCCTTGGCTATGGACCTGTTTATGTCTAACGATGGGTGTTTTGTCTAATTATAAAGTAAACATTTTTTTGTTTTGTTAAGAATTTCGACTGGTTTGATAGTTGTCTTTTCTAAATAAAATATGGCTCGTATTTCAAGCAATTGAAAATGTTTACTGACTTGAATGAAGTCGCCATATCTATTAAACGCTTATGACAAGGATACGTCTCCGGATATCCGTAGATGTGATTATGGACTACCAACATATCTACCTGTACATACGTGTAATATATATATATATACGTACATATATGTATATATATACGTACATATATATATATATGTATATATATACGTATATATACGTACATATATGTATATATACGTACATATATGTATATATATACGTACATATATGTATATATATATATGTATAAAAATATATACTATATATATATTATAATATATATAATATAATTAGTTGTCTACGTATGATTATTGGTATGAATATAAATAATATAAAAAGGGATATAAACAATAGAGAAAAGATAGAATTTGCTTACATGAACTTATATATTTTTCTGGCTTGGTAGCATGCTATTTATTACACGCGACTAGGAAAATATACACTAGCACACGTAAGTAACATCTATTTTTTCTCAATTGACCATAATATGTATACATGACGATGTGGGGTAAAATAGACAAAGGGAAGATCTAAAACTAGCCCAGCTGTTACGAAGGCTTTATCAAGAGTGAAGTCAAAAACGTGATAAAAGATGTTGATTAATTTTATCGTTGTCTTTTTTTTTTTTTTTTTTTTTTTGCCACATTTTCGACTTAACTATTGATGAAGTTCTCGCAACAGTTGGACGAAACGTTGCGATTATCTTCACGGGTTTAAATCTCCTCTTTTTAAGTTTATCCCATATACATCTATATGATATGATATGATATGATGTGTGTGTGTGTGTGTGTGTGTGTGTGTGTGTGTGTGTGTGTGTGTGTGTGTGTGTGTGTGTAACAGAGAAAGAGGAGAGAAATAAATGTGAACAAGCACGAGATGAAAATATTAATTTCACGAGGTGGCAGTTCAAGGTTCAAATAGAGGGTATTCCTCTCTCCACAAATGCACCAAAGCAATTGTCAAGCATCTAAGGATTCACCGACTCCCTAACACACATATTACTTTTCATATTTTTTTATTGGGGGGTGCGGCTTGAATCGACAATTCGATTCGATGCAAGGTTCGCCAAGCGCTATGTTATGTATAAATATTACCATTTTCTTCCACGTTCTTTATTTATTAAGAATTTGGATGATATATCTACATCACACGACAACTCGTTCTTTTAAAAAGAAATATTTCTCTCATCTTTTTTTTTTTTAACTTTTTTCATTGCATTGCTTCTACGTTTAAATTTCTTTTTACAATTAAAAATTCAGAGCAGAAATTATAATAATAATTTTGAAAAAGAAAAAAAGAAGAAAAAAACAGAGCCACTTTTTGTAGTACTTTATCCATCCACATTTGTCGATATAATCTCCTTTGCAAAATAAATGCCGTCAAAAAGAAAAAAAAAGAAAATTAAAAAAATATATACGAAAAAATAAACGGCCCACATTTCAATGACTAATTTTTCTTTTCTTAGAAACATTTTCAAGCCTTTTTTTAACTAATATCTCTGCCATGAATTCCATGCAAAAAATATTTGAAAATACGGAAATTAATAATAATAATAATAATAATAATAATAATAATAATAATAATAATTGTCACTCAGACTCCAGGGAACAACACCAGTTATTGTCATTGAATAATCTCTGGTGTGAGGACTCCTTGTAAGTACAAATGATAATAAATAAAAAAATAAAAACACAAAACCCTTTTACAAGCTTATTACAAAACACCTGAAAAGTGCATAATATCATTTCAAAACACTTTCAACACAACTTAAAAACTAAGATCACATTAAACAACGATCACGTATCAAAAGTTATATCCATCTTCTGCTTATCAATTTTTCCCCGGTAATTTCATCGTAGGATGATGCGTCTAACAGTCAGCTAAGCCAAAATAAATAGACACAACACTATAGTAAACATGTAAAGAAAACGACAAAGCTACCTTCGAACCTATGATCTGCAAAGAAACACTAATAAAACCTTTATAAAGGAGAAAATAAAAAAGGGGGGAAATATTAACTAATAAAAATAATAAAAGATTCATCATCAAAGATAAAAAAAAACATCTTCTCTATATGAATACCTTTTGCTTTTATTAAAATGGAAAAATTAGAAGAAGAAAAAAACGAATCCTTAAGGCTTAATAAAGATCAGCTAACGTGATGAATTTTATAAAATGCCTTTGTTTAATGACATTTTTCCTCTGATTGGCTTAATAATTAGACGTATTTTTCCGATGATGAGACATTTCGACGAAATCGCGTATTTAGCCATCCAAACGAGTTCCAGTTTTGAAAGTCTTCTGAAGTAACCGGTGTTAGTTAATTTAAAGAACCCTACCGAGTTACGTCCATTTAATAAATCTGAAAACAACGCTAATATTGCGTTCCTTTATTTAATTTGTTTTTTTAACTGTGTTAATATTCATTCATTTACTTTTCCATATATTATTTAATTTAATATATGAGAAAAATTCATATTTTTAACCATGTTAACGTTCTTTAATTTACTTTTCCATGTATTATTGAATTTATTATATGTGAAAAATATATTTTAAACTATGTAAACGTTTATTAATTTATTTTCCATGTTTTATTTAATTTATTATATGTGAAAAGTTCATACTTTTAATTATGTTAATATCGATTCATTTTCTTTTCTGTAGATTATTTAATTTATTATATGTGAAAAAATCATATTTTTAATTATGTTAACATTCGTCCATTTTCTTTTCCATGTACATGTTTTAATTTAGTTTAATTTATTTAATTTCAAAAGTATTTCATATTTAATATCAATTATTTCTGTAAAAATGTTTCTGTAGATGAACATATTTTTAAAATATGTAAATAAAGATAATTATTTTAAATAATTAATTTACGGACATTCTTACTTACAATTTTTAATATTTTACTTTTAGTATTAATCATTTCTGTAAAAATCAGTTTACAGATATTCTTGTGTTTGGACCTATATTTTCGTTGGGGTCTTCAAATTAACTAAAATGTTTACTTCCAAGAACGTTAAAAACCGGAAGTCGTTTGGATTGGGTAAATACGTGATTTCGCTGTTGTGAATGGCATTTTAACATTTTATCCTCCTAATATTTTAACGCATCAATTTTTTAGTTACATGGGAAATGATTGTACACACGTAGATCTTTTTAATGAAATCCTACTTTATCTAAATTACACACGTATATATAATATTGCTCATCCACAGACAGCTATTCTGTCGTTAGTACGACTCATCAGCGTGGCTTGGATCAACCGGAAGAGACGAGCCGGAAATCTATGTTTATGCGTCTCGTCCTTCACGAACAACAGCGTCAAATTATTGTTTTCCGACCTGTCCTTTTTTTTATCGATCTCTTGAATCAAAATGAGTTTATCCTTTCTATAAATACATTTATGTATGTATGTATGTATGCATGCATGTATGCGTGTGTGAACGCGATATTTTTTACGTATGCCTGTGTTTGTATACTTTTATTATTCGGATATATTTAATATAACCAAAAAAAAAGATGGGATCTTTTGGATGATTTAACTTACAAAAGGAAACACTTTAATTATTTAAGCAGTCATTCATATGATCAAATGCTAATAATTTCCCATATTTTTCTCCTGTTGCTCACACTTTTTGTATTGTAATAAAGTTACACACACACTCGAACGCTAAACCTTTTTTTCTATTGGCGTTACTTTTTCATGATTCAACAATAAATGATATTTTGCCACTTGTGTCCCGGGCGGAGAAAACGGACTTCATATTTACGTGTAAAACCATCAAATGTAAAGCGTTGTAGTATTTAAAGAATAAAATGAATCAAACATACCATTACATACAAGTCATTACACCAGTCAGATCGAAATCCAAAAAGATTTTCTTCTAGAAATCGACAAAGTAATTAAAACGTTCTACATAAGTAATAAAAACTCAACACTATCATAACTCTATTCAAAATCCAGTAAGAATCGGCATCAGGGTCCGCCGTCCTCTGGTCGTCTTTGCTTCCGTTTGTGTAAAGTAAAGCCGTACCAAGCGCGGAACTGCACATCAATGAGGTGAAAGAACAACGTTACTTCTGCGCCATTCATTTATGTATTTGACCAATTTTTTCCCCGGCTCCGCATGCAATCGCTATACCTATCTATTCTCGGTGTTTTGATTGGTTGGTTGGTTGGTTGGTTGGTTGGTTGGTTGGTTGTTTTTGTTTTACAGCATATCAACCCTTTTCGGGTTATTTAATGCCGAATCCAAAGATTTTGAAGAAAATTTTTTTAATAGAATATATTTGTTGTTTTCACGTCGGTTTCTATTTAACTCATAGTTGGGACACTAACAGGTACTACCACTCCGGGTCAGAGTGGACCTGGGAGCAATGGTAATTAAAGGGTGGCTCCACACTCCCCAAAGCCCACAAGCTGGGGCCTCACCACTGGATATAGTTTAAGGTCATATCCAAGACCCCTATTGAGGGACTTTTACCCTCTGCAGGTGGAGGGCAGTCGGTGTATTCTAATGCCCCACCGACAGGGCCGCGGTGTTTTGAATAAATAAAAAAACTACAACATTGCTGATTACCGAATAACTGCGACCGACGTGGAGAACTTCTTATGATCTTGGTGATCTCTATGCGGAAATCCGACTGGCTTGATGTTGATGATGCTTGTCCATTGCTTGCGAAGATGGCCGTGATTATGCAATTGTTCTCTGGTTTCGAAGATGGTTTGTTTGACCGATTCGAGCTCTGAAGTATTTCCCGCATGTTGGACACATGTAGGAGTAATTCTGTATCAGAGATGTTGAATGCTCTGTCTTTTCTACTGTCACATTTTCTCTTGCGTTCTTCAACGCGTGCGGATTCAACCATTGTAGTCCCTTTGTAAGTTGCGGCACGCCAGGAACATCTGTCTTGAGTTAGTTTTTTTTCCCCCACGAGTTAGAATACAAACCGAACTGTTTGTATCCGACTAGCTTACGATGATAGTGACGCTACGATCATCTTAAATAGACACTCTGCCTAATTTTTAACCCTAAGTAGAAATTTACCATAGCAATAATATTCTTACAGAGGTACTACATAGAGAGAGAAGATATTATGAACGTGTGTACAGGTACCGGAAGATAGTGTGTTATATGTATTGGTTGTGATAATAGTTTAAGTGCTACATGTGCGTGTAACGGAATGCGTACATAGACAGTGTCGAGAGATATAAATACCCGTTTTTAGGATGCGTTAATTTAAATTGTGTCAAGCCGAAAAAAAACCAATAAAACAAGGAGGATGTCGAAATGAACGCCTTCAGAGTGAGAAAGATAGTCACGTGACTGATGTCATGGCGTTCGGCACAGGCGGCGGGCGATTTAAACGTGTGTGTGTGTTGCGTATTTGTTCGAAGCAATACCGTTAGCTATAACCATTCCTTAAATAGCGTTACTGACCTTGTTTTACACAACAGCGCACCAACAACCCATTGAAGGAGCGCTATAGAAGAACAGACGCTAATTGAGGTATCAAATGAAAAACACTAACCTTTGTACATTATCGTTCAATATTGTTGCAATATTTCGCAGTTCATTATATGTGGAGTGCAGGGGAACAATTTCTGATTCGATTGGTTGCAAAAAACAAAACAAAATATAATAATCAAGAAAATAAACTAGTCTCGACCGCCTGTTGATAATGAGGTACGCTCGTGTGCCATTTAATCGTACACTCCCCAACACACACGCGCGTACGTACGTAGTACACTAAGGTGTGAATGTGTGCGTATATACGTTGGCAGATGTGTGCGCTACTCGCGGAATTTTTTTTTTATCTTTTATACTTTTTATAAAATCACATAATAAATTAATTTGAAACCTATTTTTTTTTCTATTCGAAGGCTTTTTAGAAATCAATCAAAATTCACCCACCAGCGAACATGTGTTTATACGCATGCGTGAAAGTGTGTCTTTCTTAACTCCTCCTCATATTTAATACAATTGGTTTCTATCTTTTTTCTTTTTTTTTGTACTTTCCTTTCTTTTTCTCATCATTTAATTCCATGTATTTTCTTCCTTTCTTTCTTTTTGTATTATTTTTCACATTACACTGATATAAAATTATTTGTTTCGCTCGGTATACATGTTGGGTTTTCACTCTTTTGATACAAAATCTAAATTTCTTCCCCCTTCTCTCTCTCTCTCTCTCTCTCTCTCTCTCTCTCTCTGAGTTTTCATTTTATTATACAAAACTCCCTGCTTCCCATATCTCTTTTCTCTCTTTACATTTTCACTGTTCTAATACAAAATCTACGTCCTTCAAATCTAATCTTCCTTTCGCTTTCATTATTTGTCTACACCTTTTAAATATCTTTATACACAAACTATTTCCTTCTATATCTCTCTCACACACACACACGCGCGCGCGCACACATACACACCTTCTTTCTATCTATCTCTTTCTTTATCAGTTTTTATATTTTCACCTATCTTTTCAAACCCTACTTACTTCCCATATGTCTCGTCTTGCTCTCTCTCTCTCTCTCTCTCTCAGACACATACACCCCGCGCATATATATATATATATATATAATCATATTTTTTACTTTTCTTCAAAACCTACCCCCTCCTCCCTTATTCTGTGCCTTCACGTTTTTAATTCCTCTTATACAAAACTTACATTTTTTCTGAAATCTGTATGTTTCTCTTCATAGTTGTTCTCCATATTTATACAAAATCTATTTCATTGCTTAATTTTTTTCTCCTCTCCCCCTCTTTCTCTATCTGTTCCCCTCTCTTTCTCTCTCTCTCTCTCTCTCTCTATGTTTCTATTTCTCTTCATTTTTTCTACTCTTTTTGTATAAAATTTACTTCCTTCACCTCTCTAGTTCTCTCTCACTAACTCTCTCTCTCTCCCCATAAATATATGTGTGTGTGTGTGTTTTCATAGTTTATTATAATATTATCATCATCATTATCACCATCATCGTCATTATCATTTCGTTGTAAGTGTGATTTATGGTTGAGTTTTAAAATGCATCACTTGCAGGAATATAAACAAATCACCAAATAAACTGTCTATTTACCTCTTTTGCATGATGTTTGGCTCAACATCAGGTTAGGCTCTGGTCGGAATAAAATGGTCTTGCAGTCTTGTCATCATTCTCCGGTAAGGACACCTCGGGCGATTAAAAATAAACTAAACCTTGGCCAAAACCTAAAAAGTCGTATCTCCTCCCAGGATTGAGCAAGTACCCAAGTCTTACAGAGTATCCATATACTTCAACCTGACAGCGTTAGACGCAAGATTGAGTCTAAGTGTTGGGAAAATCCAGCTCCTATCGAAGGGTAGTTTGGATTGGAATAATTGTTTGTTTAATTACCTCAGCCCAGAAGCATTTCTCCCCTACTGACTAAAAGCAGAAAAGATGAAGTATAAGGTCAGAACAGATTCTAAACATTGCTCACGCCCAAAAGGAAGTAGATATGCCCTCGGTATTCTCTTATGAGTCAAAGAATAAACAGGGACCTGAGCGTCCATTTTAGTTTTAAGATTTCATTACAAGCTAAACCGACTTGTTACATTTAGTCCTCTCGAGTGGATTAGGGGGGTGCTACGGTAAATAAGAAGCACAGCAGTACGTGTCACCCGAAAACCCGGGATAAGTTGCTTCAAATGTCGCCCGCTTTCCAATATATGTATAAAACTAATTTTAAAATAAAAACATCATATGTGTTGAATTCATCATGATAGTTTGATTCAAGGCTGATGTCTCTTACGACCATGAAGCCAAAAGACGCTGGCCTACGTGCGTGTTACTGTTTGTCAGTCCTGTAAGGATCGATATATAGACGTTTGCAATGTTACCCCTTTGTTCAGTATTATGTAGATCGTTGTAGAGATATTGGTGTTGATATGTACAATGTCTATCATGACTGTATTGATTTCATGGGCGTTTACATCATTTACATCTTTCGATCATGATAATGTTGATCATTGTATGCGTTTCTTTTACATTATCATTTGGATCATTAACTTCAAGATCAGGTAGACAATTTTTAGCACTATTATGAGGTAGGTGTTACCATGTTTATCATTAGTATGTTGCTCACTATAGTATAAATCGATATATAGATTTTCGACAACTATGAAGAATTGATGCTTTTTTTTTAGAAAAGAATACATAATTTATTGGAGAAGTGTTTAAAGCATCTATTTTAATTTTAATAGCTTATCTCTAATCATAATGAAGCATTGCATGATTAATTTGTAAGATTAAGATTACAAAAATGATGCGTGGAGTTACGTCCCCTTATATTGCCGTATGTTTGTGAGTTGGCCTCAACGAATGTCATCGATTGTTTTCAATGTATCCCAATGCTATTTGATACACAAAACAGCTCTATTTTTTTATTACATTTTCATCCCAAACAAGGCACGTTGGCACTTTGATGTAGGGGGTTACTATCAGGAACATCAGCTACAGGGGTACTATGTAGGGAGTTGGGTAGCAAGATATCTGTTCACGTTACACTTGAACGTTCGCATGTCAGTACAGTTGGGGAATTCCAAAGTCTAGCGGTTCTGGGAAAAAAACTACTGGAGTAGAAGGCTCTCTTATATCTAGGGATCTCTACTGTGAAGGGGTGGGGTTTAGCTGCTTGTCGGGTTTGTCGGGGGTATTTACGTCGAGGGGGTACAAGTGCTTACAGTTCTTCAGAGCATTCACCGTTAAAGTACTTGTAGAACAGGCAGAGGGATGCAACATTTCGTCGATGGGACAGAGGCTGAAGCTTAGATGACAGTTCAGGACACAAAAGAGCTCTATTTATATTTTGAAAGGTAATTTGTGTGTATGTCTATGTGTGTGCGAGTTTGTTCCCTATGGACTCTGAAAAGGCTGGGTGGATTTTTTGAAATTTCACACAAATGTACTTTATGTATCTGGGCGTGTTCTTAGATAGGTTTTGAACCAAAATACCTCCGATAAGTATCAAAAACTGATAATCGAAAAGGGAAATCCGATTAAGGAAGGAACAGTCCGATTTTGACCAAAGTTAACACTCTTATACAACCTAACATGGCGTAAGTGTATTTGAGAAGGTTAAACACTGCACAAGCAGAAGAGTCCGGTGTATAAAATAAACAGTAGGTCCTTTGATAGGACAGTGACGTATTCGAAGTGAATGTTTCTGTTTAGAGCACAAGTGAACGATGATTCTTGACTTTTGCATTTTTAAAGGGAATAGAAAAAACTGGCAGATCTAGAGTAGTAAACCATGGCAATAAATCCTATTTATTTTAATTTAAAATTCGCCACTTCTAAAGAAAACATAACGCATGTAGGTAGAATAAAAAGCGTATCTAGAAGAATAAACCTTCGCCATAAATTTTGCTATTCAACAAGTGCAGTAGTTCCAGTTGCACTCAACAAACTGTTGATCAAGTTCTGAGAACAGCATGTCTTCGCAGGTGGCTATGTATATTTAATAAAAGGAACGTATGATTGCTTAGCGTAGTACCATGGAATATGTGCAGATTTTGTGGACTACATATATAATAAGATTTAAGAAACAACAAAAAAGGTTTAATTATTTCGCCATTAATTAATTGAGGACTCAAGAAGATGAAATATTAAAGCTTCCGAATGGGGGCTTTCTTATCCAAATATATAACCGTATTTTTTTATAGACCAATCAAAGAGAAATTCGACACGCTGCAATATTTGATTATTTAGCAGCCATGGCTTTCGAAGAGAAGGATTAGAAAAGGCCAAAATAAAAATAAAACAAAGAAACATCGCCAGAGTATTTTGGAAGCAAAAAATAAATAAATACATTGAATGTAAAATGTTCACTTTATTGAACTGACTAAGCTAGCTACAAGTCAACAATGCCATTTTTAAATCGACATAATATAAACAAAAAGTTAAAATTTAAAACAAAGTAAGAATGAAGAAATAGATGAAAAAACTGTTGTTAAAGCTGAAAATTAACCGAATAAACGATATTTTGATTTTAAAATGTAGATAAAAGAAAGGAGGGGTGTAGCTTCACGAAGTTTTTAGTCATTCGTAACTATTGATTAAAACATTGTCATGATTGTGTAGCGATATTAAAAGTTGTTTATTTAAATATAAATAATATATACATATATATATCCATTATAATTATGTATATATACATATTTATACATAAATAGATATATATATATACATATGTATATACATATATATATATACATATATATATATTAATATATATACATATATATATGCATATACACATATTTATATATATAAATACAAATATATACATTTATATACATATATATACATATATATACATAAAATATATATATATATATATATATATATATATATATATATACTGGAAATCTATACATATAATGGAAATACAATTCTCTTCTCTAATCTAGAATAAAATTACACTCAGGTGTCAAACTTGTTATATTGAAGTATTCCCAGTCTGATAAATGCATTTAATTCTGAATCTTGTATACAAATTATACTTAAATAACTACAAGGTTTAATTAACTCCCCGCCATATGTTGGACACTCGGATAACTCCCTGTTAGTTTATACAGTCTATATTTATTCTCACACATAATAATTTGAATTATTTTATTTTGCTGTTAGATGATTAATAACAATTCTTCACAGGGTTAATTTCTCGAGTCGCACGTGTGTATCTTGACGCCATGTTGGATTACACTTGTGAATAGAAGGTACATCTTTCATCAAAGTTGATTGCGACAATGCAAATTCATTTACTTTTCTTTGCTTGTCTTAGCTGAGCAGGCAAAGGAATTATTTTTTATATACTTGACTAAAATTGCCATAATGGCAGAAGATACTAAGGCAGCATGTGTCGCCATATCTCCCTCTCCTAACTGCTACTAACTGAACTCTTTCAGGCTATAACGAGTCACTTAACACACGATCCCTCTCCGACAATCAGAACAGAACATTAACTAATGTTTCATTTCACTAAAAAGAGATTACATTTGATAAATTAAAAAGAAACCACGTATTAGAAACAAATAGAAATCGATTAGATTTTATTGAGTCGAGTTAGAAAACAGCGAGCAAATGTAAGATTTTAATTGATGTAACGACGACTATTATCATAACTAAGATTTTAATTGATGTAACGACGACTATTATCATAACTAAGATTTTAATTGATGTAACGACGACTATTATCATAACTAAGATTTTAATTGATGTAACGACGACTATTATCGTAACTAAGATTTTAATTGATGTAACGACGACTATTATCATAACTAAGATTTTAATTGATGTAACGACGACTATTATCATAACTAAGATTTTAATTGATGTAACGACGACTATTATCGTAACTAAGATTTTAATTGATGTAACGACGACTATTATCATAACTAAGTCGATATGAGTTCCATTAGTTTTAGTGCTATTGTTACATGTTGATACCACGAACATCGCCTCTACCGTTGTTGCTGCTGCTGGTGCTGTTGCTGCCGCATTATTCTTGGGGTTTTTTGTTTGTTTGTTTTTATTCATGATGATTTTGTTGGCATTCGTTTCTCCGATGTCTTTCTATTAAGAATTCTTTGTAGAAGGATATCGCAAACTTACGGGAGGAAACACGTGAAGGGTTGCCAACATCCCTAAGTGAAAGTGATCCGTGAAACCAACTGGGTTCGAACTTGGCACACCCAGGTTTTCAGTCTGTATCGTTAACTACTGGGCCACCGTCACCTTTCTGCTGCTGCTTCTGATGATGATGATGATGATGATGATGACGATGACGATTATGATGATGATGATGATGATGACGATGATGATGATGATGACGATGATGATGATGATGACGATGATGATGATGACAATGATGACGATGACGATTATGATGATGATGATGACGATGATGACCCGAGAACTAAATTGAATGAGAATCCACGAAATCAAATCCGTTTATGCAGTCACGGAACTTTGATCCGACATTTGCTCTTGATGTATTTTACTCCTTCTTCTCCTCCTCTTCTTCTTCTTCTTCTTCTTCTTCTCGTTCTTCTTGTTCTTGTTCTTGTTTTTGTTCTTCTTCTTCTTCTTTTTCTTCTTCTTCTTCTTCTTCTTATTTCTCTCTGTTCCCACCCCTTATCGCTCTTGTTGTATGGAATCTCGAATTTCAACAATGGCCCGCAGTTCATATGCTACGAATATTGTTTTTCGAACCGATAGAGATCATAACTAGTCTTCCGTGTTAATCCGAAATCTCAGGGTATTATACAAAGATTGTGCGAAGCTTGAACTGTCACAATGTCTTTTACTTATACGTGATAGTTTCAGCTTATCTAAATAATAATCCTTCTTGCTATGTTCTGCTGATGGTTGTATATCTGTTCTCCAAGGAAATAGTTAGAAAACAACGCGAAAAAAGAAAATGAGAATCGGGAAGAGTTTCAACGATCGTATTTAGTTCGTGTTAAGCGTTTTATACTAAAAGCATGGGATCCTAGTGCGGTTGGCTTGGTTTGGTTCAATTTGATTTGGTTTCCAGCATGTCAACATTTCAATGTATTAATTAATATATCATTTAATTTCTACTTATTTATTATACAATGTACAAACATGGTCCAAAACAAATGACAGGCTGTTTTTTTATATAGTAATAGCATTTAATCCTTATTCACTTGGCTTGATTTAGCTTGGTTTGGTTTGGTTTGGTTTGGTTTACAGCATATCAACATTTCAATGTATCATTTAATGCTACTTATCTAATATACCATGTACTAACTTCGGCCCAAACGGATCATAAGCTATCTTTTATAGTAATAGCGTCTGGTCCTAGTTCGCTTAGCTTGATTTAGTTTGGTTCGGTTTTATTTACAGCATACCAAGGCTCTAATGTATCATTTAATATCGACCAAAGTTTGTTTTTTAAATAATCGTTCTCTGCAATCATTCTTTTTGTTAGTAAGGTCTGAATTATTTTCAGCATTCTTTGTATTGGCAGTTTGTAGAAAGAAAGTGGAGCATTTATACATTTTGTAAAACCCTTAAGAAATCTAAAATGTAATTCTGATGGACTTGTTAAAATCTTTCTGATCACCCACCTAATAAAAAGGGATTTCATTTAAGTTAGTATATCTCATTGATAGATCAACCAGTTGAAATCGATAGATAACACAGATAGATGGACACGGTACTTGCCAAAAATGACGTTTTTTAATGCAATAAAAAAAAATTTACACATACACACATACGCATTAATTAATCAAGTACAAATATGTTGAAAAGCGAATATTTTTCAAAAGTACTCGAAAAAATGTAAAGTTTTATAAATGTTTTATAAGCATTGAACCATCCTAGAGTGATTGTCGATATGCATACATGTGTATACACACACACACACACACACACACACACATATATATATATATATATATATATATATATATATATATATATATATATATATATATATAAACATTAATTAAGAAATACATTAATAAAAAAAAATACCGCCATTCTTGCCGTCTACCATTATAACCTGCGCCTCCCCATTATTGGGGCCTTACTCATTTGCATAAACAAACCGACCAGCAATCAGCCTCAATATGAGAGAGGAAAGGGCACGCTTAAATGCTTCTAATCGATTTTAATCGGCTTTCTCAATAAATTCACAAAATGCAATTTATTTTTAATCCACCACGCGCTGAAGACAATTCATTGGAAGTTAAAAACGTTCGCGGTTATGGCAAATTTCTTTTTACACTCGAACAGAACGTTAGAACCCTGACCCGCTAAATGGAAAAGACGAATCGTAAGAGAAACAAATAGGAATTATCCTTGTTGTTCAACGAAACACGCATATATGCACACATATATGTATACACATATATACATATATATATATACATAAACACACACACGTGTGTGTGTGTGTGTGTGTGTGTGTGTGTGTGTGTGTGTGTGTGTGTGTGTGTGCGCGTGTGTGAGATACATATAATGTGTGTGCACAACGTTGATGTATTCTGGCTTGCTTCCTACTTCTAGATGTCGTTTTCCTTCCCCAAAAGTTCTGCTTACACGAACATTGTGTGCTGATCTTTCAATCTCGCGTTTCTGTCTTTCTTGTGGTGCCACTCAGTTTGCAAATATCAATTACCGTCATCCACGCAACGATGTTTGCATGGCTGATCCTACGTTACGGAACTTTTTTCTTTTCCTGTAATCTTTCTCTAGTTCCACCTGACACCAATGTATTGTGAGCGCATTTCTTCGAACAACAAAATACACGAAAGGAATATATATATATATATATATATATATATATATATATATATATATATATATATATATATATATATATATATATATAAACTCCGGATATTTCGTAACGGTTATCCAAGTAGAAAAGTAAACACAAGTGCTCGTTTTCCAACTTTTTTTTTATCAAAGAGTCTATCAGAAACGATAAATGGATATACACCTGAAAAGATTTTTTGAACGCGTATTAGGAAGCGTTTATTATATAGATATCGTTCTTGTAGTTCTTGATTTTAAACGGATTAAAATGACAGCAACTGACTGATGTTTCCATTTTTGTTTAATAATGAATTGGATATTTAAGGTGAGTAGAAAGTGAATCTTGGCTTTACTTCCGGCAGCCTCGTAATTCGCCCTTTGCTTATTTTGTCCTTTAGTCCTCACATTCCATGAGCGATGTTTCTGACAAAAAGGGGAGAATTCCTATGCTGGGTCAGAATGTTCTTACACTCATCGTTGGCTGAAGTGCTATTTTTAGCTCTTTACATCAAGTTGCTTCATACCTTGTCTGGAGAGATTTCCATAAAAATATTAACTGCAAGCAACGAATCTTTAATCGATCATAGATTTTTTGTTTTTAAATAACACATTGTAATGATTTTTAAATCAAGTTATAGTGGGTCGGTGTATTTCAGTTGTAAGGAGTATCATGGAATTCGCAATTACAATAAAAGAACTTTACAAAACAATAGCGGCAGAAATTTTCGAAGAAAAATTTTTACTGGAAAAATGTAAGCAAAAGACTCTCCAATCATTACTGTACCTCTAAATTAAAAAAAAAAATGCAAACAATGAAAGCAATGACTTGACAAATCTAAAATCAAGCAAATATAAATGACAAAATAAGAATAATTCTACCGATCAACAATTAATCAATTAATCTCAATGCAAAATGGACAGGTTTATACGGATACTATAATATCACTTGTGATTTTGAACTTATTTTTAGAATATTAGAGATTATATAATTATTTCTACAGTCAAACAACGTCGCAGCTAAAAACAGCCATGATATATATATATATATATATATATATATATATATATATATATATATATATATATATATATATATATATATATATATATATCCTCATTCCAGGAGTGTCAAAAATGTTATGGATTTCTTTTTAGTAAAGTAAAGAATACTATTAAATATTATTTATCATTCTTCATAAATTAGATGTTTTCGTATATTAATGCTATATCTAGCACATTAGTATTACTTTATTAAGCTAGCAAAAATATTTTTGTTTTTATTTTAATTTTAAACTACATATTATTACACACACACACACACACACACATATATATATATATATATATATATATATATATATATATATATATAGTCGTTGGCAGACTTCGTATACGAGCATACATTTTGCTCATTAGGATTGAGCCAGCCCTAGCTACGAAGTGTTTTAGGTGATCCACGAGGTGCCATTTTGTATCTCACACACTTCAGATGTCACTATTCGCTGCAGTAAACATGTGCTTGATGTGCAGGTTTAGGAAGTCATCTTCCAGCAGGTTGCTGGTACACCATTACGTGGAGTACCGCCTTGTCACCTACCTGGCAAGCGAGTTTACTCGGGTGTTCATCACCCCCATATATATATATAGAGAGAGAGATATATATATGTGTGTGTGTGTGTGTGTGTGTGTGTGTGTGTGTGTGTGTGTGTGTGTGTGTGTGTGTGTGTGTGTAGTAAGTTATAAAATATATTCTGCGTTTCATCCACTCTAAGACTCTTCAGGCTTAGGCGCATAAGCCTGAAGAGTCCTAGAGTGGATGAAACGCGGAATATTCAGTGTAGCTTAATCGCCATATATATTTTATAACTTACTAACTAGGTCTACCTACGTATTTAGCACTTTTGAAGTAAATACTTAAAGTTTACGCATAAATTTATACTTTCGTATATTAATTTTATGTGAGTAAATGAAGTATATATATATATATATATAATTTTCCGTTGCATAATTTTGCATGAATAAAAAGAGAAATCGAACTTCTTTATTCGAACAACGAATTTCGGAACCAAATATTTAAGAAACTGAAATTATAAGACAAAGATAAATCTCCACATCTAGTTAGAATCTTTGAGACGTTTCCGCGAATAAAAAAAAAAGCAACATCAATTGAAAAGCTTACTTGATTGATAATGGCCGTTAATACATGAATACAAACGAAGCAAAGAAGATAAGAGTTTAATCTGATCAGATCTCGTTCAATTCAACAAACGAGAAAAAAAAATCGTTCCAAAAACAAATCAATCCTCTAAACTGGATATCCAGTCGCCCGTGGGCGTATCAGTGTGCATTTTATTTTTAATTGCTTGAAGACAACTTCTTCAATTAGTTTCTATAGACAGGAAACCTATTCATTAAAATAATTTAGCATCCACTGTTTTACATAATTTCATGTAGCTCTATGGTTATGACGATGGTTTAGAGTTGTTTTAAAACGCAATACCTTATTGGCACGCTCGTCTTTTTTTCTTTATTTTAGTGTTATGTATTCGCTGTAGCCGATCGTCAAATGTGTTTTTAAATTTATTTCATTTCTAAAAATCAACCTTTTCCATTTCTCGATTTATACAATCGTTGGCGATAATAACAGCACACACAGCTAGTTATAAAAATATATGTTTATTCAAAATAACCTTTTCGGTTTTCGAATGACAGTTTTGACACGTTTGATGGCGTGTGTGATGGGTGGCGGAGAAGAATGTATCGTTTCTCGCCGTTGTTGTCGCTCACCTCTTGTGGTCGCTTTCCTCTCGTTGTCGTCCGCCATCTATTTTATTGGCCCAGATGACGTCAACATTACAATCATATATCGTCTGGAAATGTTGGTCAATCTAGCTGACCCAATCACCGGGGATTCTACGACCCACAATTTGACCTCCTTTGACGTCATTTCCCGGGCCTCCGCATCCAGACCTGTGACCAACTTTTGCTTGACGTCACTCCGGGAAATCTGGATTATTCAACATTAGAAGTCGAAGTAAAAGAACATTCGGACTGATCTAAAAATGCCATCGCCCTGTTTATATTACAACAGAGTTGAAGATTTAAGCTTTCTTTCTACCTGAGAAATCTTTTTATGATTCTAACTGCCTCTTTATGTACAACTTCTACTTGATTCACTGGCTTATATTCAACGGGTATATATTTTTTTTAGTTCTTTAAATGAGCTCAATGGTTCCTATGATTATTGGAATTGTTGGAATGTTCCTAAGGTTCTAGTTTCGCTTTGTCATACATAAGATCTTGGCATTTTGTTTTCTACCCATCAGCTATGGTTAAGCTAGAATCATGAGGGATGATGATTTCAACTAGAGTTACTACTCTCCACCTCTTATCCCATGCAACTGTGTCAGGTTTATCAATTACATTTTCTAAGTATATAGCGTAGGGATTGTATAATCATAGTGGTTGGCTTATATTCAACAGTTCTTTCTGTGTATGTTCCGAAGACTTGATGCTACACTAGATGTTCAATATCTGCAAATGGTTTAGTAGATATATTTACACACTCCATTATGTTGCTTGTGTAGTGGATATTTACAAGCAGAATTTTACAGGAAGATAATATGTTCTACTGGAGGGATGGCGACATATATAAACGTAATACGTATATATGTATGTATGTATGTATGTATGTATGTATGTATGTATGTCTGTCTGTGTGATTAATATCATATTGGCTGTCTTATATGGACATATTCTGGATCAGTTCCTGATGTTCAAAACTCTCCCAAAAATAGAAAATAACATCTGATTTATTTTGTACATTCATATTGTACACTCATATTTACACTCATATTCCGTATTTTTCGTAAAAATAACAGCGGCCGTTTAATTTGAACGTGAACACACAAAATAGTTATAAGCATCCTATGTGAATAAGTGGTCTTTGTAATGAAAGAAAAGGGATTTTATTCATTCGTGCTGGTTTTGATAAAGTGTTTAGATTCGTGCTTAGTTGGAGTATATTGGATTTGATGGTAAAACCACCGTGAACAATCCGGAGAAGCTGTGCTGTATCATATAGCATGCATGAGACCGGACAGAGGTAAACATGTGATCGATCTGACGATAATCGATAAACATTAATCCGGATGTATGGATATCTTCCAAGGATAACTTTTAAAAGTGGGGAAATGCATTAATGTGTTTCAGTGCATTTATACTTTCTATTGCGGCATTCGTTTTGACCAGTATCTTCTAGTTTTAGTTGTTTGTTTTTATCGTTGAAGTATTTATTTGCTACAGATTATTGAGTTGTTCAATTGCTCCGCCTAAATACCAAGTAGTGGAAGCAAATAAAGAAAATAAACTCTGTGATTATCGCTGTTGTACTCGTACTTATTGAACGTGTGTAAAGCCTTTATACACCCGTGTTATCTTCGTCGTAGACCTCAAGTTGTTAATTGTCTGTAAACACATTGTTACAATAAGGAGCTAGAGTTAAGAGATTTGAGTGATTTAACCGCAACGCTGTGTGATCATGGTTGTCTTTGTTTTTAGCTTATCAGTCGAAGCAAATGAACATTGGGACTGATTTAAACCCCTTCCACCAACTGTCTGTGTTACACCGGTGTTAAAAATGTAAGGTTCTCTCTCTCTCTCTCTCTCTCTCTCTCTCTCTCTCTCTCTCTCTCTCTAGACATTCACATATTGTTTCAGAAACTCTAACTGTGAGGAGTTTTAAAGATGCTTACTGTCCATTTACTTGCTTCGCTGGGTGTATTTGTTAGATCTTTCTCAGATGCCCAATGGCGTTTATGATTACAGAAATCTTCCTATAATTCAAGTTTCTTTCTCTGTCGTACGTGTGTTAACACGTAGACACCCAACACGTTGTAGATTCCGTCGCAACGGACAGCAACAAGGAAAACTCGACTCCTCTCTTTTCCCCGTTGAAACAACGACATTTATTTCCGGGTACTTTCCAAAATAAAACGTTACCATGATCATCGATCTGCTCGCGTTTTCTTTTTATAATTTTTTTCCTTTCTGCGACGTCTCTTCGCACACGGCTCGGTATTTGCATATAGCTGCCATATGCGCGTCTGCGCTCTGTTACACGTGAACCCAATGGCTTCTACGACGGACTTGAATATTCAGTTTTTAATAAGGCGTATTCAAAACAGATAAAAACAGTCGAGCATAAACTAATTCCATATTAAAATAGTTTACGCTATTTCCCTTCTTAATCTGAAATAGCAACTTGAGTCAAAGATTGATTTTAACAGACGAAAGTTATATATTGATGTCCCTCAGAAACTCTTTATAAAATAAGAATGCAGATGAAGTATAGCCATAGCTGTGTTTTAGATTTTTTTCGAGCGTATGTGACAAATATTTTGTTGTATGATTTAATTAAATAAGCCTGATGTGTTCTGATATAAATAAAGTTCGGACGATGTCTAAGTGGTTAATGACATGAACCTAAAACCTCGGTGTGCCAAGTTCGAATCTTTCATCAAACCCACACTTGATCTTGTGTCTAAACTTATGTAGAAGCGATGAATAAAATAACTTAATGAGAAGTTGTTAATTATTTTTTATTAAATGTAGTTCAGATAAATGAAAACAAAGATACCGCATTTATTCATTTCGATATCCATAAAAGAAAAATATGGCCACTTTTTACATTCTGTCAATAAAAAAATAAATAAAATTCGAATTCGGATAAAAAATCAAGCAAATTAAAAACTAATGCATATGTTGGGGTTTGAAAAGAAAGGAAAATATTATAGCAAAAAAAAAAGAAAGAAAGTTTGGATATTTTAATAATTTCCATGTCGTTCTTAGTTTTCCGGACGAAAGGATTTAACGTAAAATCCTGCTATATATTCCTCTCCCAAATTTATAAAGTGCGCTGCCCATGTATCTACTTCCTGTCAGCCACGCTCTCACGATCAGATCAGCAAGAA
>NC_136486.1:40637986-40680486 GCF_053919585.1 Euprymna scolopes | reverse complement strand
GCCAGTTATTTGTTCCTCATTACCTTATGTAGAAAAAATCTTTTAAAAAAAAGTCTTTTGTATGATCCATGACATTTTTCTTTCCTCAAATCGATTAAATCATTTCACTTGTACTAAAGTTCTATTTCCCACCGAAATCTATCCTAATAACAACTAAACGTAAATAGCTTCGTTCATTCGTGTTACCTTATTCTTAGAAAGAAGCTGTGTTTAATGATAAACAGAATAACATAATTGTTAATGCAATTATTTCTATTATGATTAATTTTCATAAAAGCATTCAGATAATACTATACCTTATATAATTACAGGCAACTAGATAAGTTTTATCTGAGGAAGGCAAATTTTCCCGAAATATCATGCGATACGGAACTTCTATCAGACCATACTGACGCAAATAAGAACATAATACCATATTATAAAAGTATTAAAATATACCTTTCTATCGTATTCATAAAAGGTGAATCTGCATAGCTCATTCCACCGCTGTCTTAATTTGTTTCAGTTTGTGTCAATTAGTAACGTCTCTGCATTGTATTGCCTTCTATAAATTATCGTTATATAAGCCTATGGCCTTTTATTATAACAAAGTCACACACAACAAATATTATTATTAATATGAATAAAACAGTAACAGTCGATTTGATGGCGGCTATTCCGAATTTATAACCGGAAGCCGCCACCACATAGAGTTTTACTTTTACCGAATTGTCTAGAAACAAAAAAATCACATGATAAATGCACGTTTTAAAAACGAAGATTTTGGCACGTTAGAAGCCTCGTTCAAATATGATTAATAAATGTCTTAGGAAGACATATCGATACACATATTGAAAAAAAAATAAAACCCGATAACAAATTAAGAGGGAAATATATATTTTGTCAACAATATTTACCTGGTTTTATTTTGTATTCAATATATGTATCGATTTGGCTTTTAAAACTTATACATGTTTAAACGATTCTTCTAACGGATCAGAACATTCATTTATATATATATATATATATATATATATATATATATATATATATATATATATATATATATATATATATATATACGCCTAGCCAATACTGGTCTACTTTCTTTTGCTGCAATTCTCTTATGACTGTTCCTGCGAGTGATAGGAACAACAGATATAAAAGAAAGGAACCGATAAGAAAGTGACATAAACATCTTAACATGAAAATGAGATTTTACTCCGAAATACTCTTTATAAAAATATAAGTAATTCCCTTTTAACAATTTGTTACCAGTTTTTATTTTGCGTTCAATATATGCATCGATATGATTTTCTAACCCATTTCAAGATTTCGAATATAAAAAGCGATAAATCTAATTGAAATAAGAAATTTAAAATAATGAACATATCAGGTATAAAATTCGATTCAAAGCTTATATCATTTGTAAGCAAAAAAAAAAACTGCCCAAATCACATTATGTCAAACATGATTTTTGGGGTGTGAGTGTATGTTAAAATGCAACATTGTTTATTGTGATAACTTCGCTAGTGTGAAAATTATCTTTATCGCGTTCTGTAATCGAACCCTTATCTTATATTGAAGAGTTGTTTTTTTTTATCAGATTGTTCTTAAAACATCCAGAAAACAGAAAAGTATCAAACAATATATGAGAGCAGATTAAGTGTTACAAAGAAAATTACGATTTAAATGTGTTATATTTTATTTTCTTGGGACAAAAGACCATTATCAAATTAGGAAATTGCTTAAGAATAGACGCTGTAAAACTAATTCATCCTTAGATTTAATTTTTCTTATTATCGATTCGATCAGAGGCTAACAATAAAAAAAAAATGGCGTTAATAAAAAAGAAATACCATCAACAATTACTTTATTGTTACTTATTAAACAATAGCAATAAATAAAGTTAATTATCGAACCGAATCAGCGACTACAAATTAAATATAACGAAACAAAAAAAGGAGAAATAAAGACGACCACGGAACAAATAAGAGTTTTTGAATGATTTCTTTGTTAAATATAAAAATTGTTGGGAGTTTTCGATCCACTGGATGTGCTTTTTTTTAAGTATATAATTGTAAAAAGATCCACAAATCTTCAATAAAAAATGCGAAAATGTTGGCTTTTACTATGCATAAGGCTTTGTGTATTGACAGTTCATTCCGTATATGTTTATAAAAATGAGTTTGTATGTGTGTTAGAAGCAGTGTGTATGAATATGTGTGATAAGGGAATAAGCATATATTGACTAGAGAAAGGAAGCAGTATCTAATCGATCAGCGTGAAAGCTATATACATATATATTAGCAGTTATTAAGGCTAAAAGCAATGCATGAAATAGAAATGTTGAAAGAGAAGATAATATTTGTAGTAATCTTTATAATTATCTTGTAAATATATTTTCAATACAACCTATAGATATAAGATTAACTTTCTCTATTAATGAAAATATTTTTTTCTTTTTTTGAGAAGGGGGGATTTGCTCCCGAAATATAAAAAAGATTTCTGCCATCTCGGATTTTATTAACATTAACAGTAAGTTTTATATTTATTAATATTGCATGTAAAAGATTTTTTTACCAAATATTCACATAATTGTACTGTGAAGATTAACAACATAAATATTATCTTTGATTATTATTTTTTTTTTCATGTTTCTCTTTCATCATTCCGGTTTCCTGCATTGCTTTCGTCCTTAATAAATACTCAGATATTTATTACCGGTAATGCGTAAAAAGAAACTACCATTCATTATATCTATATGTATGTATGTTTGTCTGCATATGTGTGTACATATGCATATATATGTATGTATATATTTGTATGTATATATAGGTAAGTGTATATATATGTATTGATGTGTATGCATATGTATATATATAGAGTGTGTGTGTGTGTGTGTGTGTGTGTGTGTGTGTGTGTGTGTGTGTGTGTGTGTGTGTGTGTGTGTGTGTGTGTGAGATTGTGTGTGCATTGTAGGACAACGTTCTGACCAGAATAATAGTTGTTTGTTTCTGAGCTTTTGATTCCAAATGTAATTATCATTAAAGTACGGGAGTGACATTGTTATTGTTGCGTATATCATTATTGATAATGGCAGTTTGGCGCTACATCGTTGATCATATTATTCACTAGTTCCAATTGTCTTTAGAATAAGAAGTGTATTTTCACTGATGACAATTAAAATTGGCTTCGGAAGATAAACATTATGAAAACAGCATAGTTCTGGTCTGGGAACATTTCCGTCTATAATGTTTCACTTAGAATGCCTATTTTAATTATATAAGAGAGTGTGTGTATGGGTGTGTGTGTGTGAGAGGGAGAGAGAGAGTAAAGAGGAATGAAACTATATTGAGGTGTGTGACTCTGTGATGATAGCGGGAATCTGAACACGAGCCTGTGATTGTCATCTTTTTTTTTAGAACGTCAACAGTTAATTCGCACAAACCTTACAAGATTAGAATGCATAACAAAAATCCTTTGTTATCGTTAATATAACAAACGAAATATAAAAAGGTTTATAAGATTTAAACAATGACTACAAATTAACTACCTTAAATGAAATTCATTGACTTGTCTTATCAAATTCAAAATCCAATTCTTAATTCTTTCTTCCTTCACTTCCGTTTCTCCTTAGCTTGCATTTCCGTTTCAGATTTTTAAAACGGCAGTTTGTAATCACACGACATTACCGCGAGATTTGTGTTTTAAACGATTAGTGTAAGTTATTACTTACACAACAAAAGATAATAATAGGTAAATAGATATTAATCAATCCATCTATCTATTTATCTATTAAATAAACATATACACAAACAGCATTGTTTCTTTGAAATCATTTTTATATCACAAACCATATTCAAATCAAGCATTTTTTTCAAATTATTTATTATTCCATTTTTTAAATATATTTTAAAATCAATTCATACTTAATTATTTTGATATATTGCTTTAAATACTTGTAAATTCTTTGCAACATAATTCATTTTCTAGTTATTTTGCAGATCGATATCGATTTTTCTTTTCATTTTTTTTTTATATTTTTTTTATTTATTTTTAAAAAAAAACAGGTAGAGCATTTTTACTTTGTGTTTCTTGGACTGTAACCGGTTTGGTGTGACCATTATTTTTGCATGACGTCATCACGCCCTGTGCTATGACCTATCTCAAATGACGTCATCATTGGTATTGGGGCTATTCCGTTTTCTGGCATTCTTCCCACTGATCGGCTGGCAATTTTCCCAAAATATCTGTTCCATCGTCTTTCTCTCTCCCCCTACCCACTGTTTATACCCCTCTTCCCTCTCGGTTTTCAGTCAACGTATTTCAACTGGTCACGTGTCTCATCGCACTGCAGCAATTCTGCAGTGGCGTCGCAATTGAACATATAGATGTTTAGCAAGACCTCCTGTCGTCTGCTTTATACATCTATGACGACTACCGGCGTCCCCCTTTCACACACATACACACACACACACACACATTGAAATTCGTCTCTGTTTTTTTCCTGTGTCTATTTCGTTTCTCTTCTCTACGCATACACACGTACACACACACACACACGTACACACACTATTCATAAGTGTTCATTTCTTTTCATACATTTTCTTTTTTAAAACCTCATCGTCTTTCTCTGTCGCATAAGATATGTGCTGTATTTTTTCCTTTTATTTCTCTTTATATTTATTTTTCAGTAAATTTTTAGAAGAAACATTATATATAAACACTCTTCTATAGATCTCTCTCTTTCTCTTTCTCTTTCTGTCTCTCTCTCTCTCTCTATCTATCTATCTATCTATCTATCTCTCATACAACAGTGCTCAATATCGATTTAGGGCCAGATATACTTTTTATTTGTTTTACATGAGCATTATTATGTCGCTACGCATTGATGAGCAGAAGAGATCTCTTCAGGCGATGTTGTTTATTAAATAGTAAGTTAAGGACTCTACTTTTTAATAAGCACCATCGCTTGAAGAGTTATCTAGTTACTTGTAGCTAGCAGATCTAAACATACTCATGAATGTGTAGCGACGTATGTAAAACTAAAACTATATATATATATATATATATATATATATATATATATATATATATATATATATATATATATATATATTAAAACAGTGGACAGTAGTGTTGTTTCAACGAGAGAAAAGTATATATTCAAAGAAGTATAGCAACAAACGGGTTTATTATTTTTTTTAGTTTTGTTTATTGTTTAATATTTACTGGTGTCATCTTTTATATAATCCTATTCCTCATTCTTTTATATGTATTTCTTTTACATCACATGTAATATTAATACAAGTATAAAAATGAAAAATACTAAGATATAAAAGCTCAAAATACTACAATATCTAAAAACAAACAAAACTTTACAAATAAAACTTTTCACAGCTCCATTTCTTTAAATAATACATTATAGTATATATTTACACGTACATCCTTATGTCTCTTTGTACGTATATATATATATATATATATATATATTTAAATGACAAAAGACTATATTCCAAAGGTCCAAATGATGTTGACCATCTTATAATTTAGCAACAAATTTTCGGATTTTAATCATGTCAAACCGCACTTTATTTCTTCTGATGAGTTAAGGGCAAAATAGATTCACTAATAGATATAATAATTAAGTGATTGATTTTGCGCTACGAAACAGATACTGTCAAGAACTGTAAATGTCAACTGAATTAAAGGAATAAAATATAAGATGGTCAACATCATGAACTTTGGAATATAGTCTTTTGTCATTTATTCAATATATTACTCTGTAATTACATTGGGCTTCTTAAATAAGGAGTGGTATATATTATAAGGAAATCAAATACATTTCCACAAAAACATATATATATATTGTCTATGATTACTTCTACGGAAAGTATTATTATTAATAAATATTCTAAAAAGCTTATTAAGAATACAATTATTAAAGACAGTTGACGAACTGCAAAATATAAGAAAGAAGCAAAAGGTGGGACTCTGATAAAGTTACCGTTGCTAAAATAAGACGAACTCTCAGCCTAATGATAGTTCTCGTGTAATTTGTTTTTATATCTTCTGGTTTTCCATTTTATTTGTCATTCATAAAACCATTTCGGTACATTTTATTACGATCTCATTTGCTTAATGAACTTTTTCATTCATATCATTTGCCTGAATTCGAAATTTTAGTTTCATATAAGTATTATTATGTCAACAAAGGCAAAACAAATCGATGGTAACGCTTTGTCAGATCCGGCTACACGAATATATTCAGAATAAGCAGGTTGAATGGCGTTATACCAAGATTCCCTACAGTGTTTAATTTGTATCTCCTCTATTTTTTTTTATCTTTGTATC
The DNA here is from genome assembly GCF_053919585.1 of Euprymna scolopes. Classification (NCBI taxonomy): domain Eukaryota; kingdom Metazoa; phylum Mollusca; class Cephalopoda; order Sepiida; family Sepiolidae; genus Euprymna; species Euprymna scolopes. The sequence continues at coordinate 40,674,150 of NC_136486.1, read as the reverse complement.
TTCAAGTGGTTTTACTCGTTGTTTTACCACGTTTACTTTTACCACTCGTCATTTTACCATTCGATTTTTTTTTTACTAGTCGTCTATTTTCTCCCTTCTTCACATTTTCCCTCTGTTCTCTCTTCAGTAATATTTCCTATTTTATTGACATTATTTCTAGGGATTTTTTTTTTGGGGGGGGGGTACCACGTCTACTTTTACCATTCGTCATTTTACAGACTTGATTTTTTTACCAATCGCCTATTTTCTTCTTTCTTTGCATCTTCCCTCTGTTCTCTCTCCAGTCATATCACCTATTTCATTGACGTTATTCCTGTTTGTCTGATTTCGCCAGAGAAGTTCATGAAGAAACCGAATTGTTTGTTTCTGAACACACCAACAAATCGGAAACACAGATCCAAGAAACATTGCATAAATTTTAGCCTGCCAAAATAAACATATGAAACATGTTGAATAGAAAAGTCGTTTGATTTCAAACTTTTTAATATTACGATTTCTCACTCCATGCACATTGTGAAAACATAGAAACGGTGTAATATTGAAAATCCTGTAAAAGTGAAGAATAGTTAACGGAAAAACAAAATTATAAACAATAAATCAAAGTCACAAATACTTTTTAGAAAACGCAGTGGAATTAACTTCTTTACTGACCCGTATACTTTTAAATGACTTATAATACCACTAACCCTAAGTTACAGTTACAATCTCCCCGGGTTAAGGGTTAGTGATAACGTGATTAATTTTTTAAATTATATTTTATGCATAAAGTTTTCCAAACATAAGTAAATATCTTTCAAAATCGACAAATATTATCTTTTCGTATGTCGATAAGTCAACTTAACACAAACAAATAACAAATTTTACAATCAGTTTCCACATGTTAAAAGTATACGGAACGGTAGATAATTAAATCTTGCCGCGCTTGGTTGTTTTCTTTTTTTTCTTTTTTTTTTTTACAATTTCTCGGCTGTTAACTATTCTGCACTTGTATAAATAATCTTTTATCCGAAATTTGAAAAAAAAAAAAAAAAAAAATGAAAAACCTCCAAAATTCTAACTTTTTGAATGTTAACATGACGGGACGAAAAATTAATTTTTTTTTAAATCTTACTTTGCGATATGAAACTGTGATACCAATCGCGTCCGTTACTATCGATTATGCATTTTACCCCACAAGAATTTTTGGATTACATATAAATTTAGTGTACAAGACCACTCAGAGATTCTTACACTATTGGTTGATCAATTATTCACCCAATATATTTCAAGTAATTTGATCAAATAAATTATTAATTATATTTTTATTTAATTAAACAGTATATCGCCGTCAGTTTTAATATTTACCTAAAATCTAAAAATCACGCCTAGATAAAATCAATGTCTGTATGATATGACAAGCGTTGTAAACTGCTTACATACGTATACAGCGTTATTAAATCGGAATACGAAAAATATATATTATTTTAATGGCGATTCACAAACCATAACTGAATGCGATTGGTTGAATTACTAGATATTTCTCTATGTTAAACCCGATCAAGTCATTAGAATTGTTTCAACCAATTATAATGTATGTTCGTTCTAGATTCAAACTGGGTAACAACCTGGTATCTGATTAATACTACTGGGTCGTGTAGTCGAATGGAGATGAAGTTAAAATTTTGTACCTTATTGGTATATTTTGCAAATAAAAACTTTGTCTTAAAACTTTTTAAAATGGTAATGATTAAGTATAGGTCCCATGGAGAACACATGTCGGAGGTCTTGGAGATGATCCTAATTTCGGATTAGTCCCAAGTCTTTCGGATAAAGGATTAATGATTATGTAATACACTGCATTATGCAAATCGACTCCGAAACAGAATTTTTTGTGATCAATTTACTCACAATGCACTTCAAATTTTGAAAGCTCGCATTTTATTTTTTGTCTTCCTTGTACGTTTCTTTTTTGAAAAAAAAAATTCTTTGCTTGTGATTTTAAATTGTTTTCTCCATAGAAAACAAAAAACGCTGTTCTTAAGAAAGAAAAAAAAAAACAAAGCTAAACAAAAATTGTTACTTTTATTTTTTATTTTTTTGTTATTATTAATGATGATGATGATGATTATGATGATGACTTTTTTAATTATTCTTTTTTTATGAATTCTATTGCATTTGTGAAAACAAAATCAAACATAGTATCCCAGAAAATATGTGTCAAATGACATTTTAAAGAAGATTTACAAATAGAAGAAATGTGGTTTGTTTTTTTTTGGGGGGGGAGGGTTATGGTTGCCTTTACGTTTCCGGTTTTAGTAAAGCACGTGACCAGATATCTCGGATATCCGTAAGCAGAAACTTGAAACGGTAACTAAGATTTTGAATATGTTTACGAGTTCCCAATAAATGTCTAAGATAGATTATGGTTATTTTGCTATTGATTCAACGAAAGCGATGTTATCGACGTTTAAAAAAAAATAAATAAGATTACAATAAATAATCCATTCTTACTTATCATGGCCACTGCATACATTACATTTCTATTGTTTAATACATCACGACGAAATAGCAAACACTAAATTGCATATCATAAACAGCAATGGTCTGTTTTAATTTCATAAATGCATGTTAAAAAATACAGTATGATGAAATGTGTATATAATTGTTTTATCTTATAGAAATATCTTTTAAATATTGTTTTATTAATATTTAAAGACAGGCTTGTAAACATTAAAACTTTTACAAGTATAGAGTAAATATATTAAAAATAAAACATTTCTGTATTGGATATAAATAGTAGACCTATTAAAACTCATTTGTAGAGCATTGTAGACATAAAAGCTATACATATTGTAGACATGCTTGTGTTATTTGGATTAATCGAACTATTATTCTCATCTTGGGTGTTATAAGCACACGGTTTCGGTCGCTACAACCTGTGACCTTCTTCGGGTGTTGAAAACGTGCTTCTTTTTATCTTATAAGGAAAAGACGATTGGCTCTGCATTACAAGGATTCAAAATGTGAGTTTGAGGGTGGTCCGTAGATCATAAAAAAATTCAATCCTCAAGAGTTCATATATTCAAGGTATATATATATATATATATATATATATATATATATATATATATATATATATATTAAAGGTTTTCCTATAACTCAATTTTTCGGATATAACACCTAAGATGAGAATACTAGTCCGATTAATCAAAATAACACAAGCATTCACATCTCATCTAAAATATTCAGAATTGCATATTGTAGACATATTAAAAAGAAGACAAATAGTGATTGTATACACTAGCAATTTTCAAATAATAACGGCAAATGTTCGTGGAATTGACTTTATATCGAAAATATTATAAATCCTCAATGTCAGAAAGTAGGAAGGGAATCTTTGGTTTACTTTCGACAATCTCGTAACTTAAGCATCATTATTTTGCCCTGTAGTCCTCATATACCATTCGCTATATTTCTGACAAAGTGGGAAAACTAGCTGTTTTCTATGTTTGAATCTATCTATCTAACATTTATCATTGTCTACTTTTCGACCTTGAAGTAGAATTTTTTTTTTTAATTTTTAGCTCCTTACATCAAGTAGCTTCATGCCTTGTCTGGTGCGATTTCCATAAAAAGTAGAATATGAGCGTTCAAATATTAGTTAGGCGACATTAACTCAAAATAAAAAGGGCGTTTATAGAGGATTCGATAAAGGTCTATACGCAGCCATAATGTTTGACCCTCTGTTCAAAATGATGATGACTTTAATTTCTTGGAAAATTATTTAAAACACATACACACATAGACTAGGAATACGTATAACAATTGGCTGTTTTATTTAAGCTAAATTAAAATGTCAGTTACAATACCTGGGACATTATGTTTGATGGTGTTTAAAAAAAGTAAAACCAATTTTTTCGTCAGACATCGATAGTGTTGACGTATATGCGTACAACTGTATCTGAGATTTAATCTTTTTCAATGTTACAAGCAATTGTAATATGTTGGTAATGTTTTACTTTTTGCATTTTGAAATACAATTTTTTTTCAAAGGGCATATTTATTGATTTCTGTTACTGCAATTGTAACATTTTGATAATGTTTTTTTTTTCTTTTTACTTTTTACATTTTTAAATACAACTTTGTTTCAAGTGCATAGTTATTAATTTCTGTTACTGCTACTTTTTTTTTAATTCTGCTCTGGACAGAAAGTCGATAAATCTATAATTGCTAACTTGACCAAGAATGTAATCGATTAAATCGGCAAATTACTACAAAGGAACCAATGTTTTAATCCGTCTTTTATGATGGTTATTTTCGGAAACAAAAAAAAACAAAAAAAAAACGAAAATAAATGACAAAATATTCAAAGAAAAAAGAGGTGCTGTTAACTGCAGGGGACTATGATGGACATAAACGTCCACACATCCTTAGTTAACGCACGTGTCAATTTTCTCCTCAATGGTCGTGCGGTCAATCTTATAAACAAGGACTTACTGACAAGCTAAATGGAAGCTAGATGTTATGTATTCTGATACTAAAAACATAAAATCTACATATAAAATCATTCCACTAATGCATTCAAACCAGAAATGCAAACGCGAAATACCAACGCCCAATTCACAACAGGAACGTGGAATACGAAAATGGCGCAAAACATTTATTTAAACAAAAAGGCGCCGAAATAAAATTACTTGAAAGAATCTCTTCTTCCAATAAGAAAATATAAATAAATTCGAGAATTATGGACAAGGAAAAAAAACAAGTTGTCCTAAAAGTGTGTTACGTCAGTAAAAATGTACTGGACACCTTTATATCTGAGAAAGAAAGTCGTTAATGCGTGTGTATCTGATATACATATAACCATGCATCTATATAAGAACAATTTAAAATCTCCCACAAATTTCAAACACAAAGATTGGACGGTCGTTTTTATATTGAACGAATTCTTCTTTCCATTAAGAACGAAATATTAAAAAATTGTATACGATTTGTAGATCGAACAAAAATGAAAAACACGCCATAATTATTTGCCAATAATGATACTAACCGCTGCAAAACCATTAATATCATCAAATAGACACGGAAAACAAGTTCATAGGCGCTTGAAATAAAAAAAAACGAATAAGAATGAAATTAAAAAAAAGAAAAAACTTACTAAAAAAGCTAAAAGTATCTCTTAAATAAGCGAAAATGAAAAGTAAAAAAAGAAAGAAAAAAACAAAAGTTAACCGAAAAAAATGAAAAAAATACACAAGTGATAAATAAAAAAAGAAAAGTGAGTAAAAAAATGTTTTTAAAACAAAAAAGAATGGGAAATGCGAATGTGACAATAAACGAAATAATTAAACAAAAAAAAAGAAAAAAATTAAATGAGAGAGAAAAGAAAACAAGAGAAAAGAAAGTAAGAATAAGAAAAATTGACAGAAAAAAAAAGTGTGAAAGTTTGAAAAAATGTTCCCAATTCCTCTCAGCAAGAATACAACTTTAGTTAAAAGTTGTAAAAGAATTAAGAATCTGAGAATCTTCAAATCTGATATTCACAACGAAAACTTAAAAAAATGGTTCGATATTAGATTTGAGGAATTTACAAAACGTCAACGCTAATCGAAAGAAAAAAAGGAAATTACAGAAATTACTCTATCAACTACCAAAAAGCAAAATCAAAAAAATAAGCGCCGAGAGTTCTACAGTTTGCTGGTCTGAGATGATTATTTTCTTGCCTTGTGGACGACGTAAGTCCCGATTTTCAAACGTATTGCGAACGAGTAAGATGCACTAACAGTTCATCTTAACAATGTGATGTCTCTTTCCTTTTGTTTTCATCATTATTTTTTTGTTTGTTGCTATTTTTTTAATTCACTAAAACAAAAACATTTTTGTTTTATTTGCTCCAAATATAGAATTTATGGAGCGGAAATGAACATTCGTCATGTGATACTTTTGTTTGATCACGTGATCCCAATCCACTTTTAAAGATAATGTATATTACTTACTTCTCTAATCCTTCCTCGAAAATTAAAAAAAAATAATAATTAACACAAATTATTTGCAAAAAAAAAGTTTCCTTTTTCTGTCCTCATCTTTTTTCCACAGCATTCGAGCACTTATTTTTTTTAAACTGTTTTTAACATTTTTTATTAAACAACAACAACAATAAAAAAAAACGATAATATTTTGTCCGACTCCAGAAATAAAAAAAAAAGGTAATAGAAAAAATAAAAGAGACGTGCCAGCAATATCAACATATCGTTATGAATGAACGAATATAGGATTTATCCCCATGGGTATATCTGCGGTAAGAAAAATAAAAGGACAATATTTACTTAAAGCTTACACGAAATACAGAATAAAAAAGAACAGAAAAAAAATAACATTTCTTTATAAGAACACTAAGAACACTGCAAGATACAAATATTCGTTTATGTATGTACCATCGAAAAAAAAACACATTTTCATTTTTTAATTATTTCTACTTCCGATATTTTCTTATACCTAGACCTATTCCATGCTCAGAGATGTTATTAAATGTCTCCGGAAATGGAAGCATAGACGACATCCTTGTCTTCTTTAATATTTTGAAATTATAATAATTTTGACCGATCATAAATCAATTTGATTAGTTCAACTCACCAAAGTATTTGTTTTTATTTTTCCATTTTGTATTTAAAATAGATGAAGAGCTAAAACCTTGTTCTCGCCATGTTTTACAGAAAAAAAAAATAACAAATAATCTTTACATTGTGTGAAACAAACATGAGTTACACGGTTATGTCCAAACATTTAGTACGCAAAGTTAAGAAGCCGGAATTGGACTCGGTTTACCCAAATATGGAATGAAGATGAGAACACATGAAACGAAATACAAAAGTACATGAAAATAATTTATTTCATTTTTTTTATTATTTTTAACATTTTTTTTGTGCTATCAGTAAACAATAAATAGCAAAATAAAATTTCATAGTTTATTTTTATTTTGTTATCACGAAAAAAACACTAATGAGAATTTTTATTATTTACATGTCTTTTTGAAATAATGTATTTATGTTTTTCACAAGTTTTTTCATAGAATTTTGTCATAAATATAATCCACTTAATCAGACGAAATTTACTGTACAAAATAAACTTAAGTTTGAAAAACAGTCTTAAAAACGTATTGACTATTGGATTTTATTAACACTTTTGTGTTATCAAAAAGAAAAACTTGTTTTAAACATTTGTATAAAAAAGATTCTTAAAATTAATAAATGAAATGTAGTTATAAATAATATATTACTTTTTTAAATAAAATATTTCCATATGAATATATTTCAAACATAAAAAGGTATTTATAGAAGTTGAAAAAATGATTTTTTTATTGTTTCATGATAAAACAAGAAGTGGTTTCGTGTGGTTTCGTATTTCGTTTCATGCTTAGTGATTTCCATTCGATATTAAGTTAAATTGAGTCCACTTCCGGCGTTTTAACTTTGCGTACTGAATTTTTGGACATAACCAGTTGCACTTACATTTTACCACAAATCAATAAAATACTCACACATCATCAACAAAGTGGACAAGAGAAACTTAAACCAACTTTCTAACACTAGACAAAAAACTAAACTTTCAGAATGCATTTCCTTTAAAAAAATATTAAATAGTATATTCGTTTTGTTTTTTAATTTTATTCAATAATTAATGAATTATTGATGTAATATTAGTATTCCATCTATTTTAAAAGACTTTAAATAAGTTGATGATGATGATGATGGATGGATGGATGGATGGATTAGTCCCTTAACCTTCCAGGGTGGTGGGGGCACTGTATTATTTCCTCATTCCTCTCCAGATTCCAGGGCACATGACGTCACCAAAGAGTCACTCATTTTAGTACTGACCAGGTTCAACGTCCCTTATATATATATATATATATATATATATATACTAGACTTTTGAAGGTAGTTCTTGGCCTGAAGACGTAATCCCCCAACGTGGGTGATTACAGAAACATGTATGCACATATGTAGCCATTAATGTTTGTATAAATAAAATTAATATACATGCTCTGTTCACTCATTGAGCACTTTTTTGGTAGACACGTGTTGTTTCATTGGATGTACTTCTAGGACACTAAACTCTACTGGCTATATATATATATATATATATATATATATATATATAAAAAATATATTTTAGTCATCGACATACAGACCTGTTTCGTTGTATCACAACTCATCAGTGCCGCTAGACTAACACCTCTCCCAAGCCGAGGATCGAACCTAGAACCGTCGTGATGACAGTCGGCAGTCCTACCCACATGACTACGGAATCGGTGGCCGAAATTAACCTATCCGAACGATTATTTAAATAAACATTCGTCCGCTACTCGTAGAGGGCTCAAACGTTTGTTTGTAAACAAATCGCGAGCTTCGCATTATTTCAGCTAAATTAAGCAGCGAGTAAGATAATTTACAAGAGTGCTCTACCAAAGAGGGGAGCTTTATAAAATATATTTTAGTCATCGACATACAGACCTGTTTCGTTGTATCACAACTCATCAGTGCCGCTAGACTAACACCTCTCCCAAGCCGAGGATCGAACCTAGAACCGTCGTGATGACAGTCGGCAGTCCTACCCACATGACTACGGAATCGGTGGCCGAAATTAACCTATCCGAACGATTTTTTTTTTTAAAATACAAATGCTGTTTCTATAGTGTTTTGTATTTCTTTACTTATTTAACTGGCCAGCCTCAACATCGCTTAATCAGTGTATCAACATGATTATGCCGTATATATATATATATATATATATATATATATATATATATATATATATATATATATATATATACGGCATAATCATGTTGATACACTGATTAAGCGATGTTGAGGCTGGCCAGTTAAATAAGTAAAGAAATACAAAACACTATAGAAACCCCCAATATTTCCTCTTGTATCAGAAAACACGCTATGTGATATACGTATATCTGTACGTGATGTTGCCAAACTAATCAAAAACCTTGATTCCAGTAAAGCAACTGGCCCTGATGGTATTCCAATCATAGTACTCAAAAAACTTCAACCTGAACTAGCGCCCATACTTACAAAACTGTTTAAACGTTGTCTTAAGGAGAATAGTTTCCCATCTCCCTGGAAAATCTCATCAGTATGCCCTGTATTTAAGAATTCAGGTGATCGCTCATCCCCCTCTCAGTACAGGCCAATAAGTCTCCTGTGCGTCATGAGTAAGTTGCTAGAATCTGTATTAAATACAGAAGTAATCAAACATCTCAACAAAAATAACCTTCTTAGTGACACTCAATATGGTTTCCGTTCTGCTAGATCTACAGCAGATGTCCTTACAGTTATATCGCATAGGATTAGCAAATCTCTCGACGGTGGCAATCTTTCTAGGGCAATTGCTCTTGACATATCTAAAGCCTTTGATAGGGTATGGCATAAAGGTTTACTTCATAAGATCGCTAGCTATGGTATAGCTGGAAAAGTCTTCTCAATTATTAAATCATTTCTTTCTGATAGATTCATAAGAGTAGTAGTTGAGGGGCAAAAATCAGAAGCTCACAATATTAATGCCGGTGTCCCTCAGGGATCCATCCTGGGCCCAACTCTTTTCCTGATCTACATTAATGATCTTCCAAATCATATCCTTACATCATTTGTAGACATTTATGCTGACGACACTACCATTTATGGTACCACATCTAAGACAGTAAACGAGCAAGTTCTCTCCAATTCTCTCTCCTCTGATCTTGAGCACGTAGTACAATGGGGAAAGGAGTGGCTGGTTACTTTTAATGCATCTAAAACCAAGCTTCTCTCTTTACATCATCAACATTCTAATCCACATTTGTCATCAATTGAAATGAATGGCTCTCGTCTTCAGGAGGCCTCAAGTTTTGACAAGCTTCTGGGCTTGACCATTACTCCTGATCTTAAATGGAACACGTATATCAAATCTGTTGCCAAGGCCGCTGGAAAAATGGTGGGATCTTTCTATCGATCCAGTAGATATCTCACTGCTGATGCTATTCTCTATCTATATAAGAGCCAGGTACGTCCAAGGATGGAATACTGTTGCCACATCTGGGCAGGAGCTGCTAGAAAGAACTTGTCCTGCCTTGATAGAGTTCAAAATAGACTTCGTAGCCTCGTAGGAGATGTCCTTTTCTCCTCCTTGCAACCTCTATCTCACAGAAGAGATGTTGCGAGTTTGTCTCTGATGTATCGTTATTTTCATGGAAAGTGTTCAACTGAGCTTCAATCTATGGTCCCCCCTCGCCAAACTTTCACAAGAAACACTCGTCTAGCTGTAAACACTATCAATAATTTCCCCCACTCTTTATCTGTGCCTAAACCTAAACGTAGATTCCATGAACAAAGCTTCTTTCTTAGAACTGCACGCCTGTGGAATTGTCTTCCGTTTTCCTGCTTTCCGGCTGACTACAATATGGTTTTGTTCAAGTCTAAAGTAAATAAGTTCTTGATGAGCCGTTCCATATAAGTTATTAAATTTACCAAATTTTCATTACTAATGATTACTATATTGACCAACTTCTACTGTACACTCTTTAACCCTTATCCTTGAGTGGCCTCTGGGCCTTGATAATGTGGTGATGCCTTTGTAAAAAAAAAAAAAAAAAAAAAAAAAAAAAAAAAAAAACAGCATTTGTATTTTAAAAAAAAAAATAAAGGGGAGATAAATCTAATTATTAATATCATGTATCTTCCAAATAGTTTAAGACCAAGATATTTGTTTGTTTGTTTGTTTGTTTTTGCCTGTTTATTTAGTAAACGTATAATAAATGACTTGACCATATATCCAATATAATTCTATGCACATCGTAACGAACAGTTGTTGATTATATTTGCTTTGTTTACAAGCATAAAGCCACTGAGTTATGTGAAAAGTAAGGGGAGATAATTCTAATTATTAATATGCATCTTTCAAGTCAGTTAAATGGGTTTTTTACTGCGTTGGGCGAAGACCAAGTATTATAAAGTAATCAATAAAATCTTTCTATGCAAATCTATGAAAAAAATCAGGAAAATCAATAAATAAGAAAATACAAAAAACAATGCAAACATTCAATAATAGAAAAGCTCATCACATTTCTTATACTATTCAACGTTTTATTGATTACAAAATAATATTTTGATGAAGAAAAACAACTCGCCATTAACTTTCTGTTTTTTTCTTTTCTTTTAGTTTAATTTCTACATTTAAAACATAAAATCATTCAGTTATGTGAAAAGTAAGGGGAGATAATTCTAACTATCAATATGTACCTTTCATCAACTTTCTATATTTTATTTTCTTTTCGCTTTATTTCTGCATTTTCATTAGAATAATAATATTAGCAATAATTATTTTTAATGCATTGCGTTATTTGATCTAAAACCTAAGTAGAACAAAAGGAAAACACTACCCGCATCCTCATTTGAAACCTTAACCTTTTTATTCTATTTCTGTCTGCCTGTTAATCTTTCTCTTCTTTTTTCACAGAATAAGCATTCGGGTATTCTGATAATCATCTGTGTAATTCCCATATTCCTTGTGGAGCAATGAGGTAAGGTAATGTGAGAAGTAGCAATGGAGGTTCACAGGAACGGGAAGAGGAAACAAATAAAAATTAAACAACTAGTGATAAAATATCATTATATCGTACAAACTTGATAATTCTGCTGCTTGTATTGGTTTCCCCGATATTTTTCTAGTAAGAATTATTTCTAGAAAGATATCAGTATCTGCGAAAGGAGCCGCGTGGAGGTTGTCAACATCCTAAGTGAAAGTGATTTTTGAGGAACGAACTGGATTCGAACTTGGAACACCCAGTTCGTCAGTCTGTGTGGTTAACTATTTAACCACCGTCACTTCCTAGTGATAGTTTATGAAAATGGTTGTAGAATAATACACACAAAATATTACTAACCATATCGTATCTAGTTGGATGATGTTCGAGTATCAAGCTGGAATTTGCAGGTGTTCTTGCCGTACTAGCTGAGTACCCCAGTACTTTCGTGTTCTTCTTGAACCATCTTAAGGGTGTGGGATATCAAATAAAGCCATAATCTCTTAAATGTTTTAGTAATGGTTTTGGCAAGAACCGTTCAGATTAGTAATAGTAGTAGTAGCTTATAGTATTAAATGAATTATACCACGTTTTAACTATCATTACGAAATATGTCTTGAAGTAAAATGCAGCCGATATACATGTGTGTGCACCTACGTACATGTGCATGTATATATATATACTTCGCAAAAAAAGTGTGTCATATATTTCTTTATATATTTCAAAGCTTGCAAGGCATTTTTATTAATGTTTATCCTCTGGCGAAAAGAGATTATCTTTGAAAATCTACGGGTTAAGGATTTTTCGCAATTATCATTCCTTGCTTGAATTTTTATAGGTCAATAAATATTTTAATCTCTTCGATATTATTTTTATTATCATGTTTTTTTATTCGTTAATTGCTCTATCTTGTATACTGAGCTTTTATGGTTCTGGTAGGTTCCAATTTTAAGATATTTATCTTTGTAACTCTCTCTCCCTCTCCCTCTCTCTCTCTCTCTCACACACACACAGACCCACACACACTGTATATATATATATATATATATATATATATATATATATATATATATATATATCATATCTATGGGTTAAGCAGAATACATAATAAACGAACTGTTTACCTACAACATATTCATCTATACATGAAATTATTATGCTATTATGTAAAGGCAACTTTGTCTGCGTGAGAAAGAGTTTCTACGGACTCAGAAACGGCTGGAACGATTTTTTTTTTAATTTTAAACGAACGTACATGATGTGTCTGGGAGTGTTCTTACATATGGTTTTGTATCGGATTGCGTCTGATAAGTATCGAAAATCGATAACCGAAAAATCCGATTAAGGAATGACGTCCTATTTTGATCAAAGTTAACACTTTTATACAACCTAACATTGCAAGTGTATTTAAGAAGTTTTATCAGTGCATAAGCAGAAAGGCGCAACCTTTAAAATCAACTGTAGATAATGATGCGTTCGAAATGAATGTTTCTTTTTAGAGCACAATTGAACCATGACACTTGACTGTTGTACGTTTCACTTTAATTCAAGTGATTATGTAAAAATGATTTCGTAAAATCAACAGTTGATTTTATTGATAAGACAAGGGCGCTTTCGAAATGAATGTTTCTGTTTAGAACACAATTAAAGCATGATATATATGTATATTATTTGTTTTACATAAGCATTAATATGTTGCTACACATATATGAGCATGTTTCGGTCAGCCAACTACAAATAATTAGAGACCTCTTCATGCGATATTGCTTATATAAAAGTTTATCGCCTGAAGAGGTATCTAGTTACTTATAACTTGCTTACCGAAATATGTTCATGAATGTGTAGCGACATATTAATGCTTATGCAAAGCAAATAAAAAGTATATCTAGCCCTACTTCGGTATTGAGCACTCCTGTATTAGCCTCGTTAAAAATTCATTGGTTGCTTTACCCTTAGAAAAATTGTGTGTGTGTGTGTGTGTGTGTGTGTGTGTGTGTGTGTGTGTGTGTGTGTGTGTGTCGTTATCCGTTTCGGAAACGATGTTTTTATTGAGATAGACATTAAGTCATGGACAATAATTTTAACATATAGTTTTTTGAAACAAACTCTCCTCATCAGCAAAAATATTGGGTGGATGTTTTTAAAAAAGACACCAAATAAACCTAGCATTTTTTTAAATAGGATATATGCCTATTAAGATTATTATATATCTGCATTACAACGAGCACTGATTTTTTTTGGTTTGTATTTTAATTACATTAGTGATTTACAATCACATTTAAATACACTCTGCTCTTTAGACTGCTGTTCTAATCCTCTTTAAATTATTTATATATATATATATATATATATATATATATATATATATATATATAGGAAATTTATTACTGTGAGTCCAGAATGAGTTTACAAATTGTTTCAACTAGAGGAAAATCCTCAAAGAGAGGAAAAATCCAACTAGCATCATCAGAATTCATAGATGGACTAAGTTATAAAGTCAAATAAAAATGGAAAGATCGTAGATAAAGGGGAGTTAGAAAAGAAGGGGGAGTGGTGGGGAGAGGACGTTGGAGTTTAAAGTAGTAGGAGTGTATTAAAAAAAAGAGAGGGGTTTATAATTAAATATTAATTATGTGTAAATTCTTATATACGTGTTTTTTAACAGTTTAAACTTAAAAGACGCTACTTTTGTTGATAACGGCATAAGTAACAGTTAATTTAAAGGATCACCATGGCAACAGGTTGGAAAGTTAATGTTAGTGAAGGAACGGGTTGAAAATGGGGTTTAAAGTAATTTAGCCGGGCGGAGAGAGATTGAAAGATATTTATTGTTTATAAAATGGAAAGAAAAAGAAAAGGAAAATAAGTTAATGAATTATACTTTACAGGTTTATTTTAATAGTGTGATGATATATATAATTAAATATAATAAATAAATTAGCCGGGCAGGTAGAAATAATACGTTACAGGTTTATTTTAATAAAATAAAATAAAATAGGTGAAGGAACGGGTTGAAAATGGGGTTTAAAGTAATTTAGCCGGGCGGAGAGAGATTGAAAGATATTTATTGTTTATAAAATGGAAAGAAAAAGAAAAGGAAAAATAAGTTAATGAATTATACTTTACAGGTTTATTTTAATAGTGTGATGATATATATAATTAAATATAATAAATAAATTAGCCGGGCAGGTAGAAATAATACGTTACAGGTTTATTTTAATAAAATAAAATAAAATAGGTGAAGGAACGGGTTGAAAATGGGGTTTAAAGTAATTTAGCCGGGCGGGGAGAGATTGAAAGATATTTATTGTTTATAAAATGGAAAGAAAAAGAAAAGGAAAAATAAGTTAATGAATTATACTTTACAGGTTTATTTTGATAGTGTAATGATATATATAATTAAATATAATATATATATAAATAAATAGCCGGGCAGGTAGAAATTATACATTACAGGTTTATTTTAGTGAAATAAAATAAAATAGGTGAAGGCTTAAGTAAGTAACTTAAATAATAGAAAAAAAAAACATTTTTAATAAGTAACACACAAATATAAGCACACGCATAAATATGTACAGCAAATGCACATACGTAAATGGGGGAAAAGCACATGCGTGATCACACATACATATATATATATATACATATATATATATATATATATATATATATATATATATACATATACATATATACACAAACATACATACACAAACACATATATATATATGTACACATACACAGATACGTAAAAATACACGCATATATACACATATAAACATATATGCAAGTACACATACATCCAGATGCAAACACTTACACATACATACATATATACATATACATATACATACATATATATACATATAAATATAAATTAGCTGGGAGGGGGGGGGAATTGAAAAATATTTTATAAATAATTTTTAAATTTTCAGGCGTTGTAGTTGAAGGAAAGAGAGAAAGAGAAAAATATAAATTAATGAATTATAAGTTACAAGTTTATTTTACTAATATAGAAATAGGTAAGAATATCAGTAAGTTAATCAAATAATAAAATTCATAAAATTATTAGGGAGATATTTATAATAAGTGAATAAAACACATACACACAGAAAAACACACACACAAATATACATGTAGAAGATACGTAACCAAATACAAATATATATAAAAAAAACACATACATATACACACATATAGAAGATACGCACAAACACAAATACATATATATACATACATATACACACACACATATATATACACACATATAAATACATACATACACACACATATACATACATATACAAACACACACACATACACACGCACACACACACATATATATATACATGTGCACATATATATACACATATATATATATATATAAATTAGCTGGGCAGGGAGAAATTGAAAAAATTAATTTTTTGTTTTTAATTTATTATTTATAGTTTTTTGAATTGTCGGGCGTTAAGTTGGAAGAAAGAAATGAGAAATAGAAGGGTAAATAGGTGAATTATACGTTATAGGTTTATTTAATAAAGTAAAAAAACTAAGGATATAAGTAAGTTAATTAAATAATAAAAATTAATATAATTATTAATAAAATGTAGATAGTAAGTAGATAACAAAAACACACAAATACATACACATGAGTACACATGTAAAAAATACACACATAAATGGGGGAGAAGCATGTGCTTGAGTATATGTACAAACACAAATACGAAAAATATGTAAATAAGCTTCGTGTTAAAAAATATGATAATTATTATTGAAAGAATTAGTAAGAGGTAAATATAAGAGAAAAGCGTATTATATATATTATATGTAGATGGTAAATTAAATAATTAATTAAAATAGAAGGTAAGTAAATGATTAGTTGTTAACAAGTAGATAATAGACCGAGAGGCAAGTCGAAGGATACCAATTGTGATAAGTACGTAATTGAAATAATAGAAATCGAGACCTGATTATGGAAATAGCCAATAAGAGACTATGGGGCGAGAACCTTTAAATAATGACATAAGGAGTGATTAAGGCAAAGGGGGGGGTTACAAAAATGAGTTTGGTAAAGAGAGATGTAGCTAAAATATGGTGGGATAAATAGGTGGGGGTTCTGTGGAGGGGTTCTTTTAAAATGAATGGGGGACTATATAGTTTAGGTTGTAAATAGGGTGTGTGTAATTCGTTAGTGTTAGATTTTAGGGGTGGGTTATAGTTATTATTAGAAGGGTGAGAAGTTGCTTAAGAGGTGGGATTTATAATGTTTACAATTAAGTGAGGTTTCAGTTTTTTTATTTAGAAGTTTATCTCTATCTCTAAAATTAGTAATCAGTAATTTTTCAGTTAAGCATAAATAACATGGGGAGTTTAGTGATTTACAGGTACTAGCTCTATTAAGAATTTCCCAGCTAATAATTGGGGTGAGGTTGTTTCGGGTAAGTAGTAGATAGTGGTTAGTTAATGAAGTACTATTTGGGTGGTTGGGGTTATTTAGGGAGCATTTATGCACTCTAAATCTGTCTTTGAACGTGGTGCTTGAAAGGCCAATGTAAAATTTTTTGTTTTGTGGGTCTTCAGCAGGGGCAATAGTTGCTTTGTAAACCACATTTGTTGAGAGACAATTTTGCTGGAGCGGGCATTGGGGTTTGTTAAGGCAGTTACAATTATTTTGACCATTGTTATTATAGTTGTGGTTATTTAGTATTTTATTGTTGTGTTTTTTAATTTTATTTTCTAGATTATTTGTGCAACTGTAGCTAAGCTTAATAGTGTTCTTATTAAAAAATTTTTATGTAGAATATTACTAGGGGGGAAGTGGTGATTAAGAAGCATGAAGAATTTTTTACCTAATTTAGTTTTTATCATATTATTATAGGGAGGGTTAAACCAGAGGACTTTGCGGGATATGTTATTCCTATTTGTATTGTTGGGTTTATTAGGGTCCAAGTATGTAATATTAGGGTTGGAATATCCAGATTCCTTTAAAGCATTTTCAAAGAAGGGTTTGTGTAGGTTAAAAATGCTGGAGTTAGATGAGTTTGTGCTAAGCCTTTTGTACTGCTCTGACTACACATTGAGCACTTTAGTCCGGTTTTTTTTACCACTGGTAAATAAATATATATATATATATATATATATATATATATATATATATATATATATATATATATATATATATATAATGTGTGTGGATGTATATATATATATATATATATTTATATATATATGTTTGTGTATATATATATATGTGTGTGTGTGTGTGTATATATATATATATATATATATATATATATATAGGGTGACCCCAAAAAAAAAGTTAAATGGAGGCCATCTAGAACATATGCTATAGAACGGAGAAAAAAAGGCCAAAGACCCTAGTGTTTTGATGTGATGTTTTGAATACAATAAACTAGTTATGACCAAAATTTCATTTCATTCGGACAAAACATTAAGAAACAGGACCTAATTAGAGTTTGGCCCGTTTTTTTTTGTTTTTTGTTTTGTTTTTTTTGGTCACCTTGTATGTGTGCATATATATATATGTATATATATAAATATATATATATATATATATATATATATATATATATATATACATATATATATATATATATATAATCATGCATAATGCATTAAGTCTAAGGACACTATATGATTATGTATATAGTTACTTAAGCTTACAAGTTATCAATAAATATGTATATCTTCATTTGTTTGTATGTCTTTATATATTATCTAAGTCGACGGACAAATTCACGCATCTTTAGATATTTGGTGTGCTAATTTTCTCTTTCCGATGCTCAGATCTGTAATTCGTACTTAAGAGGGGAAAAAAACCTAAAGCCGGAACCGGAAACAGAATGCTTGTGTGTCGACGCCCCTTATTTTATCCTTGTGTTGCCGTGAGTATCTCATTAGCTATCACAACAGAATCCTCTTATAAACTACTTCATTGATATGAACACCAGCGGACAGACAGTTGCGACTTGCGGTCACCTCGTTCATCGCCAATACCTATAAATACGTAATCTCTCTATTGTGTATACCCGCTATCTATTTTTATTAAAATCAATCACCCATTTCTCTATCGCTTTCTCTTTTTATTCCCTCTTTTTCCATCTATTTCTTTCTCTCTCTTTCTTTCTCTCTCTCTCACACACACGCGCGTGCGCGCATGCGCGCGTCTTTCTCTCTTACTATATAGCTCTCATTAATTATTCCCTATCTTTACTATGTTTTCATATAGATCAATTGAGGGAACAGTAGAAATACTAGAATAAATGATTGGACAGTCCAGAAGGAGAAGGAGGAGGAGAAGGCTACTGTATGCCATGAATTGCTAAAGGCAGCTTTCGACATCATATGACTGACGACAGTGAAGACGTTGTTAGTCAATACAACAGATATTCGAATGTCAGGCGAACTCTATGATTACAAGTAGTTCAACTACAATGACCTTTACAAATCTCGTCTAAAGTGACCTCTCTAACAGGAACAATTCAATTGTTTTATTATGCTGTTTAGTGGCTAATGAAAATTAAGAATTGATAAATTATCACAACTCACGATTATACGTCAATTAGTAGAGTACCTGTCCCAGGACGGGTAAAATTAATTTCCATAACTAGCTGTCCCTAACTGGTATTGCTCGGGAATATTTACGTTATGTAATGCCTAACGAGAATTAAGAATTAATATATTATCACAACTCACGATTATAAGTCAAGTAAAAGAGTACCTGTCCCAGGGCGGATAAAAGTAATTGCCCTTACTAGCTGTCCCTAAGCGGCATTGCCTGGAAGTATTTATATTATTTAATGACTAATAAGAATTATAAATTAACAGATTATCACAACTCCCAATTATAAGTCCAGTTAAAGTCAAGTAAAAGAACACCCGTCCGAGGATGGGTGGAGGAGATTTTGCTAACTAGTTGTTCCTTTCCGGCATTTCCCCGGAGTATTTACGTTTTAATTTCTGAATAACTTTCCGTTTTAAACTATACGTTTTCCCCCATAGATATTAACACCAACCGTATGAACATATTTACAGTTTTTCTTTAGGACTCTAGAATTTATATTCAACTAGAGGAATTCCGGTGCCAAGACAGGTAAGATAAATTCGCTGAACAGAACTATTTTGCAACATACTTATGTTTCTCTTGTAGAAGATTAAAATCAATTTTCATGATGATATTAAACCTCATGTGTAGAAACCTCATTCCAATTCTGATCAAGATACCTTGCATGATTTTCATTTTAGAAAATGCATAAACATCTAAAGCTTAAGTTTAAGGAATTTTAAGAAAAAAATTAAAATTTGAGAAATCCTAATTGATTGGTGTCTAATGAATAATAAATAAATAAATAAAATGCTAATTTGAACTATTTCAATTTTTTAATTTGACTTGAAAAAAACACACAAACGCATAATAAGATAAGTATAATAATAATGATAATAATAATGATAATAATAATAATAATGATAATAATAATGATATTAATGATAACAATAACGATAATAATAATAATAATAATAATAATAATAATAATAATATCAGACATGTATAATAATAACAACGATAAGAATATCATAATAACCAAATAAACAAAAATAAATAAATAAATAATGCATAATCTATATATTAATACAGTTGTACCTTTAACGTACGTGCCACGTGTGTTACGGTTTCCAGATTATAACTTATTCGATCGGGACATCCTATTTGTTTAAAAGGAGAAATAGGTGATAACATATTACGAACACTAACTTAGTATAGAGATACGCGCTAATCTAATGTTCGAAGTATGTAATCACCTTCTATCATCCTTTTTACATAAACAGAATCTCCCGTTCACTGAAGATGCAATGTAAAAAAATAAATAAATAAATGATGTCGTTTTGGGGTCGTACGTGGAACTAAAATATATCTTCTTGGTCTTCTAACTAAGATCTAAGGATACTATCTGTCCTGTTTTATGATGGTATAATGATATCGTGGGGCTTCCGTTCACACCGGGGATCCATACAATGGAAATATGTCACAGACTCCTATAAAGATATTGGAGATAAACCGTAATAACCAGACATAGTCTGACCATACATTAACCAGATTACTTAGATAAATACTTTTACAGTTTAAACAAAAGGGTTACATTGATATCGCAGGGTCTCTATTCACGCTAAACGTCCACAGGATGCCCAGCAGCAATATATTACATATGAAAGATGCTGCTGTGGAATTTCCACAGGTCCCGCTAGTAATAATGATTCTAATAATATAAAGCATGTATAATAATAACAACAATAATAATAATATGAAAAGATATGCATAAAATAATAATCTAAGGCATGTATACGTATAATAATAAGATATATATATATATATATAATAATAACAAAAAT
This sequence comes from Euprymna scolopes, assembly GCF_053919585.1. Classification (NCBI taxonomy): domain Eukaryota; kingdom Metazoa; phylum Mollusca; class Cephalopoda; order Sepiida; family Sepiolidae; genus Euprymna; species Euprymna scolopes. The sequence goes on along the minus strand of NC_136486.1, from coordinate 40,653,191 downwards.
AGTAATCTTTTAATAAGGTATTAATAATAATAATAATAATATTAATAATATTAATACGCCTATAAATTTGTTGTTTGTATGTGATCGGTTTCTGTATGCATAAAAATGAGATCGTCTTAATCAAACCAAAGATGAAACTCAATAAATAATAATAATATTAGTTATCAGATACAAAAAATATAGATTTTACCGGTTTCGAACTCAATTGTTCCAAAATCGAATAGTACGTCATAACTCCATCATTGTCGACTCAGAGGTAACAATTATTATATTTATTTAAATTATATTTATTTAAATTATATATACTTTAAAATAATTTTACAACGAGAAGAAAGAGAAGACAATAAGTAAGCACTTATTGGATTTCTAGGTGGCTATGATAATATTTTAATAACTTATTGATATATTAATTCTAACAGAAGAGTATGTTAAACAAAACACGAAAGAAATATGAATGGATTCTATTTTATGTCACTATAGTTCAAGCTAAGGATGTTATAGCTATACACAGAATGGACTATCAAATATTAAATTTACGTAAACTCTTTGAAATAATTAGTTCAAAATATACAGAACAGAATAAGGATTTTATAGCTATACACAGAATGGACTATCAAATATTAAATTTACGTAAACTCTTTGAAATAATTAGTTCAAAATATACAGAACAGAATAAGGATTTTATAGCTATACACAGAATGGACTATCAAATATTAAATTTATGTAAACTCTTTGAAATAATTAGTTCAAAATATACAGAACAGAATAAGGATTTTATAGCTATACACAGAATGGACTATCAAATATTAAATTTATGTAAACTCTTTGAAATAATTTTTCAAAATATACAGAACAGAATAAGGATTTTATAGCTATACACAGAATGGACTATCAAATATTAAATTTATGTAAACTCTTTGAAATAATTAGTTCAAAATATACAGAACAGAATAAGGATTTTATAGCTATACACAGAATGGACTATCAAATATTAAATTTATGTAAACTCTTTGAAATAATTTTTCAAAATATACAGAACAGAATAAGGATTTTATAGCTATACACAGAATGGACTATCAAATATTAAATTTATGTAAACTCTTTGAAATAATTAGTTCAAAATATACAGAAAAGAATAAGGATTTTATAGCTATACACAGAATGGACTATCAAATATTAAATTTATGTAAACTCTTTGAAATAATTAGTTCAAAATATACAGAACAGAATAAGGATTTTATAGCTATACACAGAATGGACTATCAAATATTAAATTTACGTAAACTCTTTGAAATAATTAGTTCAAAATATACAGAACAGAATAAGGATTTTATAGCTATACACAGAATGGACTATCAAATATTAAATTTATGTAAACTCTTTGAAATAATTTTTCAAAATATACAGAACAGAATAAGGATTTTATAGCTATACACAGAATGGACTATCAAATATTAAATTTATGTAAACTCTTTGAAATAATTAGTTCAAAATATACAGAACAGAATAAGGATTTTATAGCTATACACAGAATGGACTATCAAATATTAAATTTATGTAAACTCTTTGAAATAATTTTTCAAAATATACAGAACAGAATAAGGATTTTATAGCTATACACAGAATGGACTATCAAATATTAAATTTATGTAAACTCTTTGAAATAATTAGTTCAAAATATACAGAACAGAATAAGGATTTTATAGCTATACACAGAATGGACTATCAAATATTAAATTTATGTAAACTCTTTGAAATAATTTTTCAAAATATACAGAACAGAATAAGGATTTTATAGCTATACACAGAATGGACTATCAAATATTAAATTTATGTAAACTCTTTGAAATAATTAGTTCAAAATATACAGAACAGAATAAGGATTTTATAGCTATACACAGAATGGACTATCAAATATTAAATTTATGTAAACTCTTTGAAATAATTTTTCAAAATATACAGTTCAGAATAAGGATGTTATAGCTATACACAGAATGGACTATCAAATATTAAATTTACGTAAACTCTTTGAAATAATTAGTTCAAAATATACAGAATAAGGATTTTATAGCTATACACAGAATGGACTATCAAATATTAAATTTACGTAAACTCTTTGAAATAATTAGTTCAAAATATACAGAACAGAATAAGGATTTTATAGCTATACACAGAATGGACTATCAAATATTAAATTTACGTAAACTCTTTGAAATAATTAGTTCAAAATATACAGAACAGAATAAGGATTTTATAGCTATACACAGAATGGACTATCAAATATTAAATTTATGTAAACTCTTTGAAATAATTAGTTCAAAATATACAGAACAGAATAAGGATTTTATAGCTATACACAGAATAGACTATCAAATATTAAATTTACGTAAACTCTTTGAAATAATTAGTTCAAAATATACAGAACAGAATAAGGATTTTATAGCTATACACAGAATGGACTATCAAATATTAAATTTACGTAAACTCTTTGAAATAATTAGTTCAAAATATACAGAACAGAATAAGGATTTTATAGCTATACACAGAATGGACTATCAAATATTAAATTTACGTAAACTCTTTGAAATAATTAGTTCAAAATATACAGAACAGAATAAGGATTTTATAGCTATACACAGAATGGACTATCAAATATTAAATTTATGTAAACTCTTTGAAATAATTAGTTCAAAATATACAGAACAGAATAAGGATTTTATAGCTATACACAGAATGGACTATCAAATATTAAATTTACGTAAACTCTTTGAAATAATTAGTTCAAAATATACAGAACAGAATAAGGATTTTATAGCTATACACAGAATGGACTATCAAATATTAAATTTACGTAAACTCTTTGAAATAATTAGTTCAAAATATACAGAACAGAATAAGGATTTTATAGCTATACACAGAATGGACTATCAAATATTAAATTTACGTAAACTCTTTGAAATAATTAGTTCAAAATATACAGAACAGAATAAGGATTTTATAGCTATACACAGAATGGACTATCAAATATTAAATTTATGTAAACTTTTTGAAATAATTTTTCAAAATATACAGTTCAGAATAAGGATGTTATAGCTTTACACAGAATGGACTATCAAATATTAAATTTACGTAAACTTTTTGAAATAATTTTTCAAAATATACAGTTCAGAATAAGGATGTTATAGCTATACACAGAATGGACTATCAAATATTAAATTTACGTAAACTCTTTGAAATAATTAGTTCAAAATATACAGAACAGAATAAGGATTTTATAGCTATACACAGAATGGACTATCAAATATTAAATTTACGTAAACTCTTTGAAATAATTTTTCAAAATATACAGTTCAGAATAAGGATGTTATAGCTATACACAGAATGGACTATCAAATATTAAATTTACGTAAACTTTTTGAAATAATTTTTCAAAATATACAGTCCGGAATAAGGATGTTATAGCTATACACAGAATGGACTATCAAATATTAAATTTACGTAAACTCTTTGAAATAATTAGTTCAAAATATACAGAACAGAATAAGGATTTTATAGCTATACACAGAATGGACTATCAAATATTAAATTTACGTAAACTTTTTGAAATAATTTTTCAAAATATACAGTTCAGAATAAGGATGTTATAGCTATACACAGAATGGACTATCAAATATTAAATTTACGTAAACTCTTTGAAATAATTAGTTCAAAATATACAGAACAGAATAAGGATTTTATAGCTATACACAGAATGACCACTTATCATTACCTTTCTTTCTCTCTCTTTCTCTCTCTCTCTCTCTCGTTTAAAAAAATGAATTTACCTAAACGCTCTAGAAATAATTACACTACGTGCAAACATACAAAGCTCTGTGTAAAATGATCTGGTATTAATCCCTTCGATTCACTTGAAATGATACCGTTAATGCGCGACTGAAATCCATACCGAAAATATCTACTTTAAATAATCCTGACAAAAACCTAACTTTTTACTGATTACACCATGACATATTTGATCTATACTGAAATACAGTTACTGACGTTTTAACACCTACTGATGCAGTGTATGAATATATTAAAAAAGGAATAAAATAACCCTCGGCAAATTAATATACTTGACACTTATATGATTAAATAATAAGAAAAATATAAACCCTAACAAAAAAAACAAATGATTCTTAATTTAATGTCTGAATATCGCATACCGGAAATGACATCACACATGGTCAATTTTCTCTGTATTTGTGAATTGTTCAATCTGAAACTTAACACCGAACAATCAAGTCTATGACTGAACAAGACTAACTAACCACCAATTGACACTAACAAAATATTGACTACCTTGAAATGACTTAAAAAAACTATTTTGACTTAATCTAAGTTAAAAACACGATTACTTATCAATTAAAACAAAATATTTAATCAAATTAAATACAACGATTTACTTGAAAATACGCTAATGATCCTATTTTAATCCCTAAATTTACTAAGGTTCAGAAATTAGAACCGATAAAGAAAAATAACGAAGAAAGTACAGTTAAATATATTTTCTTCCCATAATCCTAATTTCGTTCTTCTTTAATTTCGAATATAAATAAGAAATAAGAAATAAACCCATTTGACCTAAATACTAACCTGGAAATCTACCTAAACAATCCTTGACAATGCCTGTACTCGTGTATAATTTGATCCAAAATGGCAACCGATGTTGATCATATTTTATTAAAGGATTTATCCTTGATCGCAAATTATTATATATAAACGAAATAATGAAATGTTTTATTTTATTTCGTTTTATTTTGAGAAGATTAATAATTTGAGAAGAGGATCAAAGCATTTCATGTTGGTCTTACAGTTGATACAGTTTTAGGTTTCGGCTGCTTTTTTTTTCTAACGGCTTTCTTCAGACTATGATTAAAGATAAAAATCTTTCGTGGTGAACGTATCACATTCAAAGAAAGCGTTAGAAAAGAAAGAAGGGGGGAAACAAATGCGAAACTAATGGTGAAACAACGTATTCGTAATTGGACATGTTTAGGTATTAATAATATTAATAAAACGATTTATATCCGATGTTTTGCATCTTCTTAATAACAAAAAAGAAAGAATCACCTATTATGTCGTTTGGATTACGAGATAGAAAGACTTCTCTTTAAACCATAGTTGAATCACAAGAAGTAAGCCGAAGAGAGGAATAGCTGAAACAGATTGGAAATTTTATTTTATTTATTTTATTTATTTATTTATTTATTTATTTATTTTTACAAATTATCAATATCAGTTTAATCTTGGTCAAACTAAATCTAAATCCTGAAACATTAGTTTACTTAAATAAGACAAAAGTGTTTGGATGGTGATTTGAGCGTATTAATCTAGATGGGTGGCACCTGAGTAATAGCCGTTAGGTTCTACTATAAGTGTTCCCTGTTTAAGATCTGTACCTCGTGTCATTAATAATATGGGGCAAATGTTATAATCCGCTACGCTTTAAATTGTTTAATTGTATAAAACACAGGATAGAACCAAAATTGACAATAATATGAAATACAAATAAACAGAACCTTTACGTAACTTATACAAGATAAAAATTATAATTTATGAGATGGGGAAACAACGTAAAAAAAGTTATTTTTTTTTATTAAAAAAGATCAAACACATTTAATCAAGAATTTCTTGATACCCGAGCTTACGTATTGAGCATAATGTTATAGTTCCCAAATAGAGTCGATCGAATTTTAAATAATCTTAGACGGTGAACAGCGCTGTGAAAGCTTCTTACCGATGAGATATGTATATTTACTTTTTATGTCATGCAGTTGAATATTAAGACGATGCACACTAGTAATTATAATATTGTGCTTCATGACGGTCCGTTAGTTGCGCTTGAGCACTTGTGGACGCTTACAGAGAGAACAACCAGAGACTGAATTATGATCTATATAAAACAAAAGTGAACGTACGCGTGTCGTGCTCGCTTTAATAATTACGCATACAAACCTAATTTTATACACAAACAAGGTAAGGCTTAATCTTAAAAATAACTGATAATACTAAATAAAGGAAATAATCACGCATGAAAATGTAACTTTATGAGCAAAAGAAAGGAAGCTTAATCTCAATAGTAATTGATAATAATAATAATAATAATAATAATAATAATAATAATAATAATAATAATAATAATAAGGGAATAATTATCACGTATGCAAATTTAATTTTATGAGTGAAGAGTAGGCTCCAGCTTTATAATAACTGATAATTATAATGATTATATAAGGAGTAGGAGAAAGGAAATTATAATCACATATGCAAACTTAATCTTTATAATAACTGATAATAATGGTTAAAGAAAAGAAAATAATTCTCTTGTTAATATTTTATTTTATGAGATATCTGAAGATATTCTCATGCTTGTAAAGATAATAAAATAACAATGGCAAGTGTTTGACTTGACAAGAAGAGTAAGTCTCAGCAGAACGGCCGGCTGTAATAGCGAACATCACGTGACACGAATATCGACAAAAGACAATGAGAACATCTTTAGTGAACCGCTATTTCCGCTCATTTTTATTGAGTTGTTTAAGTACAATTTACAATGTCTATGTTTGTCTATAATCTATGAAGCAAAATATACGTCGAGGCTTATATTGAAAGAAATATAGAATATCATTTAATAAACAGCTTTCCGAGAGTCGGATAATGTATATTTAAAACTGACAATTATATTTTTAATCAGAATTGATAGATAAAATTTATAAAGAGGAAGAAAACAATAGCATAGGAGTAGCGGAAGGAAAGGTCATACCTTTTGTGCACTATTCTCTAATATATATATATGTCTTCCTATTTAACGATCTTGCATATTTCCCGACCCAATCGACTTCCGGTTTTGAAATTGTTGGAAGTAAACGGGATTATTAAATCTGAAGACCCACTGTATAATGTTCTTTTACTTAATATGTTACGATCTTTTCTATTTATTTAATTTATGTTAATTTATTACATATAATTTTTCTATCCATATTTTTTCACTGTGTTAAGTATTCATTCATTTTTTTTTTCGTTCATTTAATTTATTTAAATTTGTTATAATTTAAAAAAATGTTTTACTTTCAGTATTATTTTGGTAAATAACTTTTTGTAAATAATTTTTTTTTTTTTAATTTTTGAAAGTAAACATATTTCAATCAAACTAATCAGTTTCCGGATATACTCATGCACTGATCTACATTTTCCTCGGTATCTTCAGATAAACTGTTTACTTCTGACGAGTTTCAATACCGGAAGCAGCTTGGATCGGTGACTATTCAAGATCGCCTTCTATTTAGCTGTCTCCTCACGATATATGGATATGATAAGGAGGTGAGTTTAATATGGAGTGTTGTCAGTATGGGCATCGCTAGCCATTAATCGAACCGATAAACTGTCTATATGTCCTCAGTCAGAGAAGGAAAAGATGGAAGAAAGGGAAGAAACGTAATATTAATCTCCTAGTATAATACAACAGTTTTTTACTTCATGTTCGTTCTTTTATAAGAGAAAGGTATAAATGTAATCTCCTTCATATAAGCAAAGGATCATTCATGCTAAGTTTCACGTTCGTGAAAATTAATATAAGGTCCGCTTTTTACATTGCGCAAAGAAGGCAAAAAAAGATATGGATAAATTGAGAGCTATAATGGACGATTTATATTAGTTATTTTGAATATTTGATGACATTGAATCCGACAAATAATTATATTTTATTCTTTTGTAAGATTTATTTATGTCTATATGTATTTAGATCCGTCTATCTCTATGTACACTTTCGTCTCACACATTCTCTTCCATATATATATATATATATATATATATATATATATATATATATATATATATATATATATATATATATATATAAAATTATTACTATAATTATTTTAATAATCATAGTAATAATTATTAGTCTTGAGAGTAAATGGATACCCCAGTAAGGGTGGTTGTGCATGCAATTTTGAAACAAGGGTTGCCTAATCCCAACCATACCTTTTCTTAAGTGGTACTGCTTGATGTCAGTATCAAGAACTACAAGACGACTCGAAACAATGCTGAGATAAACGAGGCGAACATACATACTGGTATTTACGATGGTCATGCCTTTAACTATTGACCAAGATCAAATATCTAAAATATGGTTGCCAAAGCGTGTGATTCATTCTCGTTAACATTGAAATGATCTCCTCCGCCGAAATTGAAAAATAATGTTTTATGTAAGAGTTCCTAAATAATCTGCGGAATGTTTGCATATAAAGTTTTGTTTTTATTTCTTATTTCGGTTTCTTTTTACAAGTGTTGGATTTGCTGCAACACCCTTATATATATATATATATATGTCAAAACATAGCTAATTCATTACCCACACAACAGCAGGTGTATAGCGCAATGGCGAGAAGCCTTGACTGTCATTTGGGTGGTCGGGCTTCGATCCTGGCTTGAAACAGTTGCCTGTCTAGCCGCCCTGATGAGCTGTGAAACAGCGAAACAGTACTGTATGTGAATGACTATATATATATATATATATATATATATATATATATATGCGTGTGTGTGTATATATATATATATGAATATATATGGACGTGTATATGTATATATATGGGTATATATATGTATATATATGGATATATATATATGTATATATCTATCTATATATGTGTGTGTGTGTGTGCGTGGCGTTGCTATATATTATTTTAATTTATTATCTATTTATAGGATATTACATTTACTTTTTATATTTTGGTACAATTCTAAAATATTGAACATTGTGAATACACACGCATACATACACAAAAGCACTGACACACACTTAAATATGTGTGCTTGGGTGCATGTGTGTTCATATGTGTGTGTGTGATGTTACAGAAATACAAGTAAACATGGAACATTTTGGTTCTAGATAATGATAATAATAATAATAATAATCTAAAGAATAAAATCCACTTATTTTTACTGCGCGTACATAAAAGTGCTTAATTATAAATAGAGCCGTTTATTAGGTATAAATCTAAAAAAAAAAAAGAAATAATGTGAAGGTGAGATAGATATATAGATGAAAATAATATATATTGGTGTCATTTTAAAATGTCATAGAGTTTTAATTAATCTTGTTGTGAATTCATTAGGGAAAATTTGCACATTTTGAGTTTTACCGCCAATGAGAATGATTGGCCTGAGAAGGTCTAATTCATATCTTTGACCAAAAAATGTCTTCATATTTGTAGCCAGATGTATATGCAGAAATAAAATCGATTATTGACTTCTGGTTTAAAATTTGAATATCTTTTGAAATTCGGCAATTTTCATTAATTTCTAACAACATCAACAAATTCAAAAGTATTGTCCATGCAAAGAAATTTTCAAAGTATAATAACTAATGGGATAATAATAATAATAATATTATAAATAATAATAATAATAATGATAATAATAATAATAATAATAATAATAATAATAATAATAATAATAATAATAATAATAATAATAATTTCAAATCTGTTTTATATCAAAGACATCGATTTTTAAATATGAGCAATCAATAGTCAGGTCCTTTTTCCAAAATAATTTTCCATTTAATCAAACCATGTCAATATTAGACGAACTTAAAATGTCTATTAATAATTTTTATTCTTTTGAAATAAAATTCAAAATGTTTTTTAAGAAAATCGATAAACAAGAACTCCAAAAAATATCCACAAAAGATGGAATAAAAATTATAGCAAATGTTTTACTCATTCAATTTTTATCCTAATTCAATGTAAACTTTTCGACCTTTTTTATTCGAGAGATGTTATTTCCTTTCTCGTGTAAGATGGAGTCAGTAAGACTGAATGCTGTTTTCTGTGCTTTAATTTGTATTTAAATTTTTTAATTTACAAGAGACATTTAAGTAACTCTAGACTGCGTTATAAAATGCTGCGAGGTTCGAGAAACAACTGGATGTGGGCGGTAAACAATAACAGAAGTAAACATTTCCCGCCTTTTTATTTGAATCAATTTGACTTTTTGTCGTATTATCGTTGTGTCGAATTAACCAATGCTTCCCCGTTTAATCTCACGCATCGCTTGTTCTCCATTTCATGAGTACACAAAAGTATATTATTTCTTTTTTCAAAAACACTTTAAGGCTAAAACAAAAATATTTTTTTAAATAGGAGAATTACAAATAAAAAACTATAGGTAGGTTGTGTCATTAAACTAATAAATCTCGTATTTGTCAATATTTCTGAAATTATTTTTAAATAGGTTCGAGTAGTTTGGGGGTAGTTCCTCATATATTAACATCGGTCAAAGCACATAAATATTATATTTCATTTTTATTAGAGACGAGCTCCAAACCTAAGAGTTCAATTTGAAATTTTCAGAAAGTTAATGTTGTAACCATATAAATGGTCAAAAGTAAATGAGATAGCAAGGTGGTGTTAAACAATTTTATGTTGTTTTTTTTTGTACTAAAAAGTCATCGCTTATCAGTCCCCAAGGCCACTCGAGGATAAGTTTTAATGAGAGTCAGATGGTCGATGAGACAATACTGTGATTGTCGGTAATGGCAGTGTTATATTGTTAGTCTGCCGAAAAACACTAGAAGTAAAATAGTCGATTATTGCGAAGAGTATTATAATAGTCCATTATTATGATTGTATTTGTTTAGATAGAAAAATGTTTTTTTATACTAAAAGTCATGTTGATATATTTACATTCAATAGTTCACATGAATGTTTACGTAGGAATGTTAAACCATAAAAAGAACGTTAGAACATAAACAAAATACGGGACGAAGGTAGATCATCCGATTTGTGTCGTGTTGACGTAACGAGATAGCTTGGAAATCCATCTATCAGAATCAAGAGTTCGAAGCCCGAGTAAACAGACCTAGTCAGTAATCAGAGTATGGGAAATGTTGATAGTAAAAATCTAGAACAAGCGTCGCAACTTCAAAAGGAGGGGGGACATCTGAAATAAAGCTGCTGTAAATACTACTAAGACTTCAGGTGGTGCAAATTTTTTATTTGTAGATTTTCCGAGGATCTGTCACATCAAGATCAGCCTAGATGTGTAAAGTATGTTTTTCCATTGGCCGATGTAAACCCCAATAGACTGTTATTTGACAGTATTCTTAGATAGGCTTTTCATCGGAATGTTTTTGATAAGTATCGATAATCGAAAAAATCCGATAAAAGAAAGAACAAGCGATTTTGACTAAAGTTAACGACTTACACAACCTAACATCACAAATATATTTTCGAAGTCTTATAACCGCACAAACAGACAAGCCCGGCATATAAAATCAATACTAGATTCTTTGATGTGATAGGGATGCATTCGAAATGAATATTTCTGTTTAAAGCAAAATTGAATCATACCTGACTTTTGCATTTTAAACTTTAGTTCAATTCATTATCACTGCACAAGTAGAAAGGCCTGGCATATAAAATCAACAGCAGGTTCATTGATATGAAAGAAGCGTATTTGACACGAATGTTTCTGCTTATAGCATAACTGAAGCATGATACTTACTCTTGCATTTTAAACTTTAATTCAAGCTATTATAAAAAAATAATTTTATAAAATCAACAGTAGATTCTCTACAGTGCAATGTAAATTACAATGAATTATGGACTAAGTCACTGCAGGAATGCATGTGAAGCTTCCTTCAGGTTTACCGCCGTGGGTCCCCAACTAGAGCATCTAATCAATCGATTTCATTGAAAAATCATTGATTTCACCGATTTCGAGAACAATAAAATATGGTATGGTGAAACATTTTTCGATCCTTATTCATTTCTGGACAACGTCGGGTCTCCCTATTATACATATATATATATATATATATATATATAGGGTGGTGTCTATGTGAATTTAAAATGTGTAAACAAGTGAGCTTATTTTATAAACATGTAGCACACAATGTTTTAAAGTAAGACGGGCACAGCACTTAAAATCAGTATATATATATATAAATCCTGATGATGAACCCAGAAGAATTGGAAAGTACTCAGAATTACGACAAATATGGCGATTACATCAACCAGTTCCTGCCAGAGTGAAGACTGTTATTCGGAAGTTTGAAAGGATAAAAAAAACAGAATAGACACAAACTTCGATTTTATCTAATTATATATATATATGTGTGTGTGTGTATATATATATGTATGTGTATATGTATATATATGTATATATATGTATGTATATATATGGATGTGTGTGCGTGTGTGTGTGTTTGGGCGTGTTTGAAGAGCAGATGCGTTAGACCAAAACAATACGGTGTCTTTTTCTCGTTCTGTGTTCATCAAAATTAGAGTTCACGTAAAAAAAAAATTACAAATTTGAATTTTATTGATCTCTGATAATGCCGGTCCCCTGAAGTGAGTAATCTCATCGTAACACAACAGTAATAATAACAATATAATTAATCATAACAACAAATGTTTGGAACACATAGTATCAATAAGCAATTTAGGGTTACTAACTTGGTAACATAATTTAACTGATGTTTGGAGTAAACTACAAGAGAACGCTGATCGATGAGATCCCCTTTTCTTTTTGATTGATTATGCGAAGTATTCTGCGAAACAGTTTGCAAGTTGAGAGCTAAATATAGATGGAATTGATAGTGACAGGTTCAGTGCGTTGGTAGATGTGCACAGACGCCGCAGTTGAGTCGTGTTTTGTGTGACGCACTTCGCTGTCAGTGACGTCAATTCTACACCATTCACAAGGAAAGATGTGCTTTCAGCGATCACAAAGAAACATGCGCGCGTACACGCAAAAGGACAAGCTCCCAATATACATCAATACACATACACACGTGTATATGAGTACACATATACAGACACACACATACACACACACATATATATATATGTGTGTGTGTATAATGGTTGTATAGATTGGTTTCCTAGATGCAAATCTAATAAAACAGAACAGAGCTGGTATATAGCCTGTTTCTTACACACACATACACACATATATGTTTCTCACACACACACACACACATATATATATATATATATATATATATATATATATATATATATATATATATATGCATGCATGCATATAATGGTTGTATAGATTGGTTTCCTAGATGCAAATCTAGTAAAACACGTGATTATTAAAGAGTGCTCAATAGAGAACAGAGCTGGTACAAAAACATTATTGGTTACATATCAGGGTCTGATGAAGTGGTCTCTTGGAATTTGGATTCCACTGAAACATGTATACACATATGTAACCAATAATGTTTGTATAATAAACAGACTATATGTATATACGCATATACATATACACGTGGTGACGATAAGAATCAATTAAGCATATAAATTAAATACAGATTTGATAAAAACGCAATTAAATTGAATATTTTCACACATAATATTCATATTTTATTATTTATATATACACTATTAATACATATGTCTTATATATATATTATTTACATATGCATAAATATATATTATTTATATATGTCTTAGCATAAATTATTTTATATATTATATACGTTGCATATCTTAATGATATATATATATATATTATATATTATATACGTTGCATATCTTAATGATATATATATATATATATATATATATATATATATATATATATATATATATATATGGCCAACCTGTATCAATATGATCATGGAAGTTTTCAAAATAAAAAACGTCCCAGGTTTATGACGTAAAAAACAACTTTTTGTTAAATAACATCGGAAGGAAATCGGATCTGACAAGTTGATGAGTTGGAAACTTTCTATGAAAACATAAAATCACGGAATTATCCATCTGTTAACGAAACGGCTGTATTGAAGTAATGCACAGTATAATAAACAAAAGTTATAAAAATAAATGTGAATCTTTGAATTTTAGCAAAAAGTTTTACTATACATATATATATAATAAAATTTTTGGCTAAATGTATATGTATATATATGTGCATACGTATACATATATGCATATATATATATATATATGTATATGTATACATATATATGTATATATATATGTATATGTATACATATATATACATATATATGTATATATATGTATATGTATACATATATATGTATATATATGTATATGTACATATATGTATATATATATATATGTACATATATGTATATATATGTATATGTGTACATATATATGTATATATATATGTATATGTACATATATGTATGTATATGTATATATATATGTGTGTATGCATATATATAATATGTATATATATATTGTATATGGCGCTATAGAACATAGTGTAGGGTAATGATTAGAGGCGTGGATTCTGGACAGGATATGCCGAGCTTTATTTCTATCAGAAATGCAATTAAGGTTACGAATCAATATATTCTCCCTCTATATAGGGATTTAACAGCATTAGAAAATATACTACACTGTGACCTTGGCCCGAAAGGTTACACTTGATTAGTTGGAATGAAGAACTTACTTCCTTATAGACTCCCCGTATATCTACCACTTTAGCGGAGATTCTTTGTATCTAAAGACAGAAAAAAATGTCTCCTTAGATAATTTACACAAGCGCGCGCGTGCGCGCACGCGTGCGAATCTCTACTTATATGAAAAAGGCTCTTTGTCTATGTGTGTGATTTGGTTACCTATACACTCCGAAACGACTGAGATGATTATTTTAAATTTCACGCAAATATACTTTATGGGTCTAGGATTGTACATAGATAGGCTTTGTATCGAAATGCCAGATTTTGACGAAAGTGAACACCCTTATACAGTCTAACATCATGACGATCATGAAGGATTTTTCCTCCACTGGCTAAGGACAGAAAATGCGAAGTGCAGCATCAGAACCGATTCTACACTGTGATCTTGATCCCAAAGGTTATGTTTGATTAGTTAGTACGAAGAACTGAAGAACTTGCTCCCTCATAAACTCATTATCTAAGGCATCTTATTTGATAAGTTTTATCACAGCATAAGCAGAAAGGCCAGGCGTATAAAATCAACAGTAGGCTATTTGATAATACAGGGGCGCGTTCGACATGAATGTTTTTGTTTATAGGACAATGGAACCATGACACTTGACTTTTACATTTTTAACATTAATACAAACAATTATATAAAGATAATTTAATAAAATCCACAGTAAGTTCTTTACAGTGCACTGTAGATTACAACATGTTGTGGACTAAGTCACT
>NC_136486.1:40592986-40632986 GCF_053919585.1 Euprymna scolopes | reverse complement strand
TCTTGCACATTATTTTCTTCATACATATGAATAACAGCGTAGAACATTTTCCAATTGATACTTATAGGGTATAAGTAATATATATATATATATATATATATATATATATATATATATATGTATATATATATATATATATATATATATATATATATATATATATATATATAAATGTGTGTGTTACTCACCGTTCTATTCAAGACTTTAAGGGCATCGGTGCATCTACAGAGGAGAGATACATTCATTATTAGATTATTTAATCTATTGAAGTGATTCCTCGATATGTCTATAATGTAGAGCAAGGCAAATAACTGGCAGTCTCCATACATCGTCGATTCTGTGTCTACGCTTCACACGGCAGACAGATGTGCATAGCTCTATAAATGATAGTGAACACTCTTTCCAAATAAATAGTATACATAAAATAGAATTTCTTTTCTGTGTATTTTAAGTTGCCTTTCTCTCTTGATTCATAAATTAAGGGACTGGTATAAATAAAAGGTGAAATATAATTAAATAAACATATTTCACCAAACCATGTATATATATATATATATATATATATATATATATATTTCTGTAGAAATAAATTTTCTTATAATATATATCAATCCTCATTTAAGAAGCTCAATGTAATTACAGAGCAATATATAGAATAAATGACAAAAAGTTATATTCCAAAACTCATGATGGTGACCATCTTATAATTTATTCCTTTAATTCAGTTGATTACAAAAAAATTGTATAAATCAACTGAATTAAAGGAATAAATTATAAGATTGTCAACATCATGAATTTTGGAATATAACTTTTTGTCATTTGTTATATATATATATATATATATATATATATATATATATATATATATTGTTTACATTATATTAAATTTTTACGTGTCGGTACAATCAGTAAACAAGGAGCAGAAATGGGATTCCGGAGGAGGTAATCTAAGACTAAAACCTATTTGTCACAATTTTGTGGTTAATAAATGTGCAGGTCCTGGTAGTTGAAGTGCGATAGTAAGATTATAGTTTAAGGGGTGTTGATTTTTTAAATCACACACACACACACACAAACATATAAATATATATATATATATTTCGGCATTGCTCGATCATGCAAATCGCTGTTGTTATCGAGTTGACTCAGGGTTAATTGATTGTCTCGTTTCCTGTAGTAATCATTTTTGTGCATGATCCGTTTTAATTTCTTTAAGAAAAAATGTTTTAGTTTCTTTTTCTCGTTTTCTCTTGAATTTTTAACATTGAAATCATTCCTTGACAGGGAATACCATAATCTGCAAGAATACATATGAAGAGCATGCAGCAGCAGCAACAACAACAACAACAACAACAACAACTAATAATAATAATAATAATAATAATAATAATAATAATAATAATAATAATTTTTTAAGGGATAATCAGCTCTTGTTTTGCAATATTATCATTTACGGCAGCTTAGACAACGCATATTTATTTATTTATTTATTTATTTTGTTTTGGGTTTTTTAGAAAATGATGCTTAAATGATGTTACTTTTTTTAGCAAATGATATTAAAAGATTTACGAGAAAATTAAGTTCATCTTTTTTTTCAGGACTTAGCCATCTTTAATAAGTACATTAAAACCTATTCGTATTATCTTCCAACAAATTCGTTTAGATATATTTCACTGATCCTGGTAAACATCTATTGCTATGGTATCGAGATGACTGAAACCTTAGTCATCGATGGCATAACTAATGATGTTTTGTCTTATAACTTCTACATAGTTTGTATGTATAATATTCATAGCATTCTATTAATTAGAGTGCATCGCCGGGTGAGGATTTCTCTGTGTATAATTTCAGATACCTTACGCTGTATACACGTAAGAAGTTCTCATATATATATATATATATATATATATATATATATATATATATATATATATGACTACTTCATTTAATCACATAAATTAATATGCGAAAGTATTATTTCATGCCTAAACTTTAGGTACTTACTTCAAGAGTGCTCAATACATAGGTAGAGTTAGGTAGTAACTTATAAAAATATATATAGGAATTAAGCTACATAGAATATTCCGCGCGGAATATTCTATGTAGTTTAATTACCATATATATTTTTATAATTTACAATATACATATATATATATATAGGGGTATGTGCGTGTATGCGTATATATATATATATATATATATATATATATATATATATATATATATATATATATATATTACGTGTGTGCCTGTCAGTTAAAGTCGTTTTGCCGAAATAAATACAGAAGCATGTGTAACGCTGCTGCCGGATTGCATGAGAGCTAATGACCATAACTCTTAAGGCTATGTACTATATATTTAAAATTGGAATGCGATGAAATAGAACTAATATCTCTCGCTTAATTTTCTGTCTACGCTATCTACCTTTACATGCATATATATATATATATATATATATATATATATATATATATATATAAACATATATATAAACATCTATATATATATAAACATATATTTATAAACATATATATACATGTTTATATATATACATATGTTTATATATATATATATATATATATATATATATATATATATATATGTATAAGGAATGAAAAAATATACCAGCGGTGGTTGACGTTATATTTAAAGAAAAAATAGAAAAAACCGAATGAAATTATTAAAAAATCAACGTTTCGTCCTTGTTTCAGAGGACATCTTCAGGATAATTGAAAATAAAAATGTGAGAAAAGAAAAAGTCATAGATCGTGCGAAAAAAGACAGTTTTTAAATCCAACCCATGTCGGGAAAGGACGAATATGTGTGCGTATCACACATATTCGTCCTTTCCCGACATGGGTTGGATTTAAAAACTGTCTTTTTTCGCACGATCTATGACTTTTTCTTTTCTCACATTTTTATTTTCAATTATCCTGAAGATGTCCTCTGAAACAAGGACGAAACGTTGATTTTTTAATAATGTCAGTCGGTGTTTTCTATTTTTTCTTTAAACATATATATATATATATATATATATATATAAACAAAATTAGATATTAAACGGAAATTTTACTACTAAATCACATCTATCTATTTCAGTACATCGTATATTATTATCAGACCAGACCAATAACCAACCAATAAACTAAAGAAAAAAATGGAAACCACGTGGACAACCATTGAACATTGCTGCAAAGGTTTCCATCAACGATATTCGGCGCCATCTGTAAAGCAGAAACAAAATAAACCCGTGAGAACAACATTGTCCGCCCTTTCTTTCATCATCATATTTTCATACGAATAAATAAATCCGAAATATCATAAACGCAAACAAGATCACCCTTATTTTATATATATATATATATATATATATATATATATATATATATATATATATATATATATGTAATTTTAATTTGAAATATGTTTATTATTTTACTGCAACACTTCATTTGTCCACATATACATGCATACTTATACTCATAAATGCATATATACACGCATACAGATGTGTATACAATGTAGTTAAAACTGAGAGACGATATATGTAAAAATACAGTAATTATTATCCATAAGTATTACATATAACGACTGATATTTGTATACACACACATACTACACACACACACACTACACACACACACACACACACACACATATATAGTTGAATCGATTTTCAAACTCCGATTGACATGCATTCTATCACCGATATTAAGCATTCTTTCTTTATGCATATAATTACAATAAAATTATATTCACATATATGCATACGTATATGTGTGTATTGGTATTTGTATTGCAATTTTATTGATTTTTTTTCATTACACACACACACAAATATATATATATATTTATATATATAAATTATGATCCCTATGTAGCAGATCAGCCACATACATTTATCTTCAACCAGTTTTATTCTTATATTCAACTTCTTGCTTTAAGAAAACCAACGCATGCATATATATATATATATATATATATATATATATATATATATATATACTACAACATTCAAGGATACAGTAAAGTGTGTATGTGGACATCAAATTGCACAGGAAAATTTCATAAGTACTATATACCTTGTAAAACAGCCAAAAATCTTCACTTATACACAAAATATTCTATGCGCCTACATTTCTGTAAAACACTTAATGCTTGTATGCATACAGGTGCATACAAATGCATGTCTGCGCATTATATGTACATACATATGCTCAAAATCCTCTCGTACATGCATTGAATGCATAAATGTATATCAACACTACACCATAAATGCAGACATACATATTAGCCTGTAAACATTGGAATAACAAAATAACAAAAACAAAAATAGCAAAAATAAAATGTCTTCTTCATTTCTTATATGTATTTTTTTAGAACCCGGTGTGAAGAAAGTGCATATTATTAAAAAAAAAAAAAAATCATTTCGAACTTTAAAAAAAAAAACAAGAAAAATATTTCCAACATTTATATATCTCTCCTTCCCTACCCATCCACACTAAACATTTTAAACTTGAAAGATTTTTTCCGTTTATCTTCCTCCCATATCACTTTTTCAAAAAGAAAAAAAAAATTAAATACTCGATTTTTTTAATACAGAAAAAAGTTATCACAACCTTTACACGGAGAGTTGGATCCATGGACGGACTGGTAGTATAGCATTATTTTAGAGATAATACCCGGTGGAATACGACCGTTGAAAAACAAAACAAAATGGCGACTTGCCAAAAAAAAAGAACGGTTGAATAAAAAACATAGGCAGTGAAAAAAACTGTCAAAATGAAACGAAACGGCATATTCTGTTCATGTTCTTATGTAATGAAGCTTACTAATGAATAATGGACCGAGTACAGATAAAATATCCCCCACTGGGTACAGTTTTAAGATCCAGTCCACCCCTGGTTACAACTCTCCACCCGGGTCACTTGAGTGTCTCTTCGAAGCCGGAAAGGGCAAATACGAATGAAAACTTATGCAAAGTTGTATAAATGTATGGAGACCCAAAGTTGTATAAATGTATGGAGACCCATCGGTATAACATTTGCATTTTTATTGTTACTTTTCCATTTTTTATTACTGGCCGTGCCTATTGGATGCTGCCGTAACTTTTGAATAAAATTGTTACTTGCATATACAATCCGAATCGCGTTGTATTTAGTTGGTTTTCTTATCAATTTCTTTATATTTTTTCTTTTTACTTTATGTTATGTGTCAGTCATCCATTTACTTGTGCCGTGTATTACTTCACTTCTATCGTATATCTAGAAGTCATCGAATGGATGAGGATTTGCACGTGTTTCCAGCCAGAGTCACCAGGAGTCGGTGTTTGAATACAGACAACAATCAGGATGTTTAAATTCTCTTACTCTTGATTCATATACCAGTGACCGTATACACTCCCATACACACACATACGCATACACACACACAAACACACACACACACGTACACGCACACACACACACACACACACACACACACATATATATATATATATATATATATATATATATATATATATATCTCGTCTTCAAGTCCAACGTAAACAAGTTCTTGAGAAGTCGTTCCCCTTAAGTAATCTAAGTTACCAAATTTCCACTACTAACAATTACTACGTCATTGTTCCATTGACCTCTGCACACTTATTAACCCTTATCCTCGAGTGGCCCCTGGGCCTTGATAAGTAGTGACTCTTTTGTAATATATATATATATATATATATATATATATATATATATATATATATATTAAATGAAAGACGAGGTGTAAAAGTTATATTGCAAAAAGTAAAGGGTAAAATTAAGAAAAACTCTTTAGGTTCATGGCATTTCGAAGTTAAATGCTTCTCATTAGAAGAGGAGAATGTCCAGAATTATACAAAATACAAATATAGAGGTTTTGTTTTTAAATTCCTCTTTACTTTTCCGTATTGTTCTGATGATATAATAGAGTTATATAGAAAAATTCTATTCCTTATCTTTCATTTGTTTGGTTCTTTTAATAGTGTTCAGCTTTTCTTATCTTGATAAGTTTTTCTTTGTTAAACATTTAATATATTCTAAGAGAGCTTTAAATATTTTATTAAAAAGTTACAATAAAATAAAATAAATGCTTTTAAAATTCCTAGGGATAATAACTAAATACAATATATCGCATTATTTAAGAACTTAAGTTAGCTAACTTATCGTTAAAAAATTCAAAATTATTAAAAAGAATTCAACTAAATAACCGTGAGAGAAAAGAACAATAAACCTTAAATTAAATTGTTAATATTAAACGGGGATCGTCAGCTGTTTACCATGGAGCTGTTTATGGACTGTATAAATCAAGATAACTGTTAAATTCATGGATTTACAGTGGAAAAAAACACTTTTACAATAACGGACTACATATATATAGAAAACTAAACGATGCAATATTTTTTATATATATTTTAACAATCTATTTTAGAATATTAAATTTTTCAGCGGAATATCGTCATCATCAAAGATAACCAAATAACCAAATGCTTTATAAAAGTACATTAAATTAGGGTGAAATTGTTCTCTTCGGCGAATTAATTTTATCAATCCAGGAATGAGTATTTTTCTATCATACATACACATATATTATAATATATATATATATATAACATGTATATATATTATATACTATATATAATATATATATTACAATATATATAATATATATAATACATAATACGTATACTATAATATATATTATATATATTATGATATATATAATAAATATATTATATATAATATATATAATATAATATAGATATAATAAATATATATAATATATATATGATATATATAATATACATGATATACATAATCTATATATAATATATATAATATAATATATATGTAATATATATTATAATATATATAATATATATGTATTATATGTAATATATATAATGTATTATATATAATATATAATATATATATTAAATATATATAATATATATAATAAATATATATAATATATAATATAATATATATATGAATTATATAAATATAATATCTATAGTTTATATATAAGTTATATAACTATAATATATAATATATATAAATTATATATATAATATATATAAATTATATATAATATATAAATCAATATATATAATATATAATATATATAAATTATATATAATATATATAAAGTATTATATGTATAATATATATATATATTATTTATATAATATATATAATATATGTATTATATAATATAATATATATGTAATATATAATATATACAATATATATAATATATATATATTATATAGTATCATAAGTTCAAACATACATATACGTATATTAGTATGTTATGCATATACGTAAAATATTATAAGATCATATATTATGCCACTATTTTCTTCAACAGTGCGCAATACGTAATTTAAATTTAGTAATAAAGTATGAAAATAGACTTATGTCAATTAAACTACACTGATCGGTCTGTGTTTCAATCCTGCAGGAAATCGTTCGGCTAAGTGTACATATATTTCATTACTTATTATCTGGTTTTATATATCTACGCAGTTTTTTACTCTAGCTAACTAATTAATCAAATTTATTGTTGTTTATTTTTCACATGTAAATGTCTTTATTTGCCAGTGGTTGAGCTTCTTTCTTCAAATAAGTTGACTTTTTCTTGGCATTTTTCAGTGTCATTTTGTTTGGCTGTAAAGCATTTCATATGCGCGTGTGCCGAGTTAGAATTTAACCTTTTATTAGCACGTGCATAATTAGCATAATTACTTCTCTATTATTTTGTAATCTGGTGCTACTTTAATTGTTGAATTAGATATTTTTGTTTTTTTTTATTTTATGTGTTTATTTATTTGTTATGTAAAGTGAAGATTATTCTCTGCCTAAAACTGCTTGTATTTCACTTAAAATTTAGTATGTTTTGGGGTTTTTTATTTTAATTTTCAAGCTTCTCGTTAAGCATAATGACACAAGTCGTTTATATATCTACATGTACTGTCATATCGTACTAGTTTGTACTCATTTGCTAGTGAGCGTCTGCTTCTTAGTTTCTCGTTATGTCTTGCTAGTGATCTTTTGAATTGTGTTTTTGCCCATAAGTATAATTTTATGGTTGTTATACGTGGATTTTTAAAGTATTTTTTGTTGTTCGTGTTTTTACTAGCAAATATTTGTTGGGTAGATTTTGTAATGGAAAAAAGTTACATTTTTAATCAATTTTTTTAAGAAAAATAAAACTAAGAAAAACAATAATACAATTATTAGAAAGAGTAATAACTCAAAATCTAATAGCAATAAGTCGAATAAAAAGCGACCAACAATAATCCGACATAATTCCGAAAGTAATTGCAGGACCGAATCGAACAACTGGGTGTAAATACTCAGACCTCTCGAGAACCAGATCTGAAGATCAGAATGTGCCAAGGATTCTCTGGCTTGTATAAAACGAAAAAACAAAAATAAAATTCTTTATTGAAGCGCTCCTAAAGACAGCAAAGCCGTTTTGGGAGGATGCAAGTATATATATGAATCGACCCGTAGCTTACGTGACATGGTTAAATACATAATATTAGCACTGTTGTGATATCGTTTGAAATTTGAGATATTATTAGAATTTGTGAAAAACAAAATTGAGTGGGAGTCTTCAAGCAACAGGCAATAAACCAATTTTCTCCTGGCATACGTGGTAATGCTTGAGAATATGCCCCCGTAGGAACAAACAGAATCATAACTCATTCTAACAAGTTGTTAGAATAATGTAAACAATTATCTAGCGATTGGATGATTCCAATATTTTTCCCGATACCGATACAATTACCGATTCCGTACTAAATTCCCGATTCCAATACAGTTACCGATTCCGATTATCTATAAATATCTTAATATTTAACTATAGAGTTGTTATTTTCCAATATTTCCGTAAAAAAAAAACACATGTTAAATATGTAGATATTTTCTTAAGCGTAAAATTACACTTGTGGATGATGATCTATATATTTTAGCTTTACTGGTATTTTTAAAAATCAATAAATATTTATTATTTTATCATTATTACTAGCAATGGAAGATTTTGCTTTAAACAAAATCAAATAAAAAAAACAATCAAAAGAATCGTTTTGGCATCGGAAAATAGACACCAATTTTCCGACTTCGATACCGATTCCGATGCATCCAAATTTGTCGATTTTTCCGATTCCCGATTCCGATTCCAATTAATCGTCCTAACACTATAATTATCCCTACCTTGTATGAAAAAGTGAGTTTGAAAAGCCAGTTCATTCTTTTTTGATAAATAAACAAAATATAAAATTAGTTCTTTCTTGTTATCTATATCCTTTTCTTTCTCTCTTTATGTTATTTTGTTTTTCGGTTCTTAATATTTGCTGTAATATTCTATTATTAGAAATGTAAACACGTAAAAAACAAGGCCGATAGCAATTAGTTGCGTGCTCTCGTGTAATGAATGAATGCGTGAATGTAGGATTGACATTAAATTCTTAAAGATAAACTAAAATGACCAAAAAATGGGCTGAAATGACTTAAATAAATAAAAAGTAAATGACTTAGAATGACTTAAATGAACTTAAGGATGAATTGAATGACCTTAAGAATGACTTGAATGCTTAAAAAATAACTGGAATCCTTCAAAAACAACTTGAATGATTTGGAGAATGGCTTTAAAACTGACTGGTTGTAAAGTGGGTGATCATTTTACATTAAATTAATACAGAAAAGTGATCCTCCATATTCACAAAGTTACAAACATAAGTACAGCATATAGTATGGACAGATACTGCACTTTGATCTTGGCCAAAGGGCCAAGAAAAGGGTATTTATTTGCTCCCCCACCGAGCAAATTTTGCACAAGGCCGATTTTTAATGTGAGGAGTGAATGGGAAATGGGGACCAGCTCCCCGGGGAGTAGGGGAGCTGGATAGTGACAATTGGTATGAAGGGTTTCCCCTACATTGACCAAGGTCTTATATGTGGGATTGCCCCCACATATGGTCTTTGCTAGCAGTATCTGCCGGAATAGATACTACACTTTGATCCCGGCCCGAAGGCCAAGAAAAGCTGTATTTATTTGCTCACCCACCGAGCAAATTAGGCACGAGGCTGATTTTTTGTGTAAGGAGTGAAGGGGAAATGGGGACCAACTCCCCGGGGAGTAGGGGAGTTGGATATTGACAATTAGTTGAAGGGTTGCCCCTACATTGGCCAATAACTTATATGTGGGATTGCCCCCACATATGGTTTTTGCTTGCAGTATCTGCTGGATTAGATACTATACTTTGATCTTGGCCAAAAGGCCAAGAAAAGCTTAAAAAGCTAAGAACAGCATCTATTAAGAACAGATCTTTGATCTTAACCAAAAAGGCCAAGCACAAAAGTGTTACGGACAAACCGACTGACGGAGTGACTTATAGAATCGCTTGCACGCGACTAAAAATCTGCAGATTGTCTGAAAAATATGTAAATGTACTCATACTACGAATGACATAAACTTTTATTTATAAATTATCATTTATTTCAAGATAAACTTCTTCTCTTCTAAACTAAGTTGATTAATTAATTACATGTACATCACAAAAAAGGCAGCATATTAGCGACTGTTAAAGTGTGTGTATATATTTTTTGTAGACATCATATCTCTACTATTATATAAAAGGAACTTTGTGTTTGCGTGTGTGAGAAAGAGAGTTCGTTTCCTATGAACTCAGAAACGACTAAGCCCATTTTTTATTACACACGAAGGTACTTGATCTGTCTGGGAGTGTTCTTACGCAGGCTTTATACGAAAATGTGTGGGATAAGTATCGAAAATCGATAGCAAAAAAATCTGATTAAATAAGGAACAGTATGATTTTGACCAAAGTTAATACTTTTATACAACCTAACATCACAAGTGCAATTGAGAAGTTTTATCACCGCATAAGCAGAAAGGCCCAGCCTATCAAATCACCTGCAGAATATTGTAAAACAGAGGCGCATTCGAAATGAACTTTGCCTTCTAGAGCACAACGTAACTATGATACTTGACTTTTAAACTTTAGTTTAAGCCATTATATATACAAATATTTTTATAAAATCAGTAGTAGGTTCTCTACAGTCAAATTTAGACTACAGTGTAGTGTGGACTAAATCACTGCGGGGAGGCATTTGAAGCTTCCTCTTTTTACAATGCGGGGAATCCTTAACTAGGGCTTGCAATCAAATCGTTTTGATTAAAAAATAGGCAAATTCACTGATTTTGATGACAATAATAGTATATGGGAGTGAAACATTTGTTGGTCCTTATTCAATCCCGGACGATGTTGGGTGTCCTTGCTATTATATATATTTTTTTCTAAAATAATTTTTTGATTTATCTTAAAAAAATGAATGGAACAGCTTTCAACCACATAAGGATCTTTTCAAATGTGACGTTTCTGAATTTTGGAGATGGGGATTGGTTATTCGTATTATTGCGATTCGTCGGACTACTGTTCTCATCTTGAGCGTGATTGTCGGTCGATATAAAGTAAATGAAGTAAATAAACGGTCCCGCTCGCAATTCCGTCCAAATTCTCGAGTTCGCCAGAAACATTCCCGAGTTCGACAAGATACACCTGAAGAAGATTGGAGGTTATATCGACCGAAACGTTGTGAAAATCACACTCAAGATGAGAATAGTTATCCGATGAATCCAAATAATACAAACTTTTATCTGTGTTTTGTTTTTTTGTTTTTTGTTTTTCATTAATATTTTATTCGTCGAAGATATAAAAATATCTCAAAGATTGAAGTTCATCGAGGGGTCTCTTCTTGTGCCCCACGCGGCTCAAGTGACATAGTTAATGACATGATGTTGGCACTGTTGAGACATCGTTGGAAATTTGAGATATTATTAGAAATTTAAGAAAGCTGAAATTGATATTATTTTTTTCTAAGATAAATTTTTTAAGTAAGAAATAAGTATGTTTCTAACTATATACGATCTTTTTCAAGCGGTTTTTTGTTTTTTCCAATTTTATAAATCTCTCCATAAATGGAAATCCGTTGAGGTGTTGATAGCGGATGGTCTGATGGTTTATCCGTCTTTTCTTGTGTCACGTTTGACTTACGTAACAAGGTAAATAAAATATTAGCCCGGAGGGGGGGGGCTTTGCCAGAGCGTAAAATACGCTTAAATATGATATTTCAATTTATCCAGATTTCGTATAGATTATTAGAGTCGTGATTTCAAAAGTAAAAAAAGTATTTGTAGCATTCAAAGCTTTTGACGTTACCACTATACTAACATGGCACGCATATGAACCAATGAAAACTTAATAAACTAAGATGAATCTACAAAATATATAACGATTTTTTTTTTCAATTTTGACCCAATTTTGACCCCTGAAAAACTAGGTAAACCGGCTAAAGACCCATAAAAGAACGGCCCGTAAAAAACTAATGATTTGAGGCGCCTAGCGCTGCTCCGCAATTTTTAGTTTCGGTAGAGATAGAGTTTGAAAATAGGGAGAGGGACAGAGAGACAGGCTTTTATTTATTAGATTTTCATCATTTTTTAAAGATATCGTTTGAAATCCCCGATTGTATCGTTTCGATTCCTCCGGTTTCTGTTCTCATATTGGATGTTATTGCAGATTTCACACTATTTCGGCTGATGTAAACTCCAAAAGAGCGGAGAGGGTCAAACATTTGAGGCCCCTAGCGCCGCTCCTCGACATTTAGTTTCGGAAGGAATAGAGTTTGAAAATATGGAGACAGATAGACAGGCATATAGCCGTTTATACATCCGAAAGTGCAGAGAGGGTCAAACAACATAGAAAGATAGTGAGAGTAATAGGCAGAAATTGATATATATATCATGATCGCAGCGTCTTGTCAGACGAGTGCCACTCCCTCAGACACTTAAAGTCCATGAGCCCAAAAATGACGTCCATCGCCACAGGACCATTTTTATAGACAAATGCCTGAGGGAGTATCTATACACAGATGATGTTACAGAGTCTTAGTTTTGTACGACAGCTAAGTCTCTCTCTCTCTCTCTCTCTCTCTCTCTCTCTCTCTCTCTCTCTCTCTCTCTCTCTCTCTGTTCAAAATGTTGAGATCTAGCAACAAGCAAGAGCAAGATAGCCAGCAACAAGTTAAACTGCAGACTACCTTAATGCGGGTACTGGTCTCCCACTTTATGGTTTTTTAAATCAGAGATTTGCTTCTCCTAGAAAGGTTGCCTTAACCACGGCTTACGGGAACCCTCTCCACCCCAGCACATACATACATACACACAAACACACACACACATACACACACACAAATATATATATATATATATATATATATATATATATTAAAATAGAAACATTTTACAAAGAAAGGAAATCAAAGTACGCTTCAAATTCTTTTCTCTCTTTTCTTTTTCTCCTTAGCTCTAATTCAATGTATAAAAACATAAATTAGATAAAAGGGGGTAAATAAGGAGTGAGGTAGAAAAAAACCGTTTTTATTTTATGCTCGCCAGTATAGAATAACATAATCGCATCGCCGGTCAAACGATTCAACCTCCTGATCCACGAATTAAATATGTTTTACGCTCGTATCTTTGTGTGTGTGTGTGTGTGTGTGTGTGTGTGTGTGTGTGTGTGTGTGTGTGTGTGTGTGTGTGTGTGTGTGTTTGTTTTACGCCTTGTATCTTATATCAATGTAAACACTATTGATGCAATTTTAAAAGAGAGTTCTATCTCCCAAGGGAGATAACTATTCAAGGTACTTAATTTATAAATCATCAATTTATTATCGTTCGAAAACGCTCAACTTTATAGGAATTAATAATTATTATTAATAAATATTTTTCGATATGTGTGTGTGCGCGCATGCGTGTAATCGCACTGCCGATCGAATGATTAGGACCTTCTGATCCATGAATTTTGAGCCCTGCTTCCGTAATCATTAGGCCAACGCAGTGATTACACTATGAAATGCGAGTGAAGCCTTGTGTCTTATTTTAATGTAGACGCAAGTGATGTGCTTCTAAAATTAATTCTATTCGTATATTTGAATACGGTCCATTTCCTCCTCATCAGATCAGATTGCTGGTGTAGTGGAAATCGAATTGTTTAATTTTTAAATTCATTGTAATCAAATTTGTACGGTATAAATGTCTATTACCTCAAATTAAAGCAATAAAATATCGCTGTTTACTTTTATTCATTAGTATCAGCCCATACCCTCTCTTAAACAGTAAGCAATTTAATAATTTATTGCGGATAAAACATCAAGATCATATTCTTAGTAAACAACTGAGTTTACATCTTTCAAGTTGACACAAGGAAAGTACCAGTCATCATAATGCTACAACCCCTTTTTTTTACTCATGTTCACCACTTACAAAGCATATCACCACTTACAAAGCATATCACCACTTGGACGTAAGGGGCTGCTATTTGGGGTCATGTCTATGAAAAGATTATCAAGGTATTTGTTTACATTACATTTAAACTTCTGCATATCAGTACAGCCAGGGAAGCAGGCAGCAGAAAGGAGACTCCAAAGTCTAGCTGTTCGAGGGAAAAAACTGTTAGAATAAAAAAACTTTCTGACATTTAGGTACATCAACAGTGAAGGGGTGCGATCTTATTGCTAAGCGGGTTTGTTCGGGGATATGTACGTCGAGGGGGTACAAGTGTAATGAGTTCATCAGAACACATTCCATTAAAATATTTGCAAAGTAGGTACAATTATGCAATATTGCGGCGATTGGATAGGGGCTAGAGCTTAGTTGATAAAGTGGGACCGATTAGATTTACAACTCTTTTTGGGGCCCCTATCTAAGAGGAAGAGACTAGTGGTAGAAGCACCAGCCCAGATGTGGCAATAATACTCCATGCATGGGCGAATGGTGGCCTTGTACAGATACAGGATACTCTCATTAGCACAACGAATGTCAAACTTTCCGTAAACTTTTAGTCATCTGCCTCAATCCCTTTTTGCAAGTTTGATTTGCTATGTGAGATGTTCATGGTATGTTCTAACTACTAGGCATCACTTCAAAATGCATAAAATATTCCCAAAATAAAATCACTACAAATATAAATCACATTGACACACTGTTTCCCGTTAGATAACCGAACTTAAGCAACGTTGAGCCTAGTCAGTACTAAAATGGGTGACCATTTGGGTATTCCTGGCGCTGTGTGTGCCCTCCGCTTATCTCAGCATTGTTTCCTGGATTTTTCCTTGCCACCGGACTCAACCAGTGCCGATTAGGAAGAGATCTAGTTAGTGATTGCTCAACCTTTGTCTCACAATTACACGCACAGCTACTCTCATAGGGGTATTCGTTGTCTTTCGAGACTGAACGGAGGCATTGAATTGAATTATTTTAGAGGCGGCGAACTTTAAATTAAAATACATAACAGAAAAATATTTTTGTCATACAAATATGATTAATTTTTGGCATTTATAACTTAAATAAAATTCGGGCATATGGCCCTGAGACTCGCATGTATATGACGTAATGTTGAGATCCAGCTTTTACAAACTCTACGCATTAAATTAGCCTGTTTTTCGGAAATAACATACCGAATGTTGTCTTTTAAATGGTCTATCGTATCTGCTTTATCAGCGTAGACATGGGGCACCACATATCCTTAAATAAAATAATATAAGGGATTAAATCACACAAAAGAGACGGCCAATTGACAGGTCTATGTCGTGAAATTATTTGCTCATCAAATGTTTCTCTCAGTCGAGCGCTGTGTGGCATGTGACTCCCTCCTGCTGAAACCACATGATAAATTGTTAAACAATGTTGAAGTTAAAATAACTGTAAGATGGCAAATCCGTAATTAAAGAAAATAAAGTTTTCGATTTAAAGTTCGCTGCCTATAAAAATAACACTGTATAGCAGAACGCCTTCGTGTTATTCAAGCATTTCCGGTTTGATGTTTCCGGATCCATTGTACAACTTGCTTCAAGAATAAAACTTGCTCAAGTCACTGCAACTAACGAATTAAAGAATTAAAATAAATTTATAGAATAAATAAGTTTGCCAATTGCTATCTAAAAGGAAATTTACATCAAACTAAAAGAACTATATTAACGATGTACATTTCCTTACAATGAAAATAACTTGGAAAATATTCCGCAAGTGATAAAAAGCTGTTTATACTAATACGACCTCCTAATGAAAATATCTCCAGGAATCATGCGGACGACGCAGTATCACTTGATATATAATTCATATAAAAGTTATCTATTCTATTAGAAGCAGTTAAAACTTGCTTAAAAACACATTATACAGTTCTAGTAGAAAAATCCGACGTTGCCTGGGATTAGAAAATGATCAATGAATGTTTCACGCTCACATATTTTTTATTGTAATCGAAATTAGTAAAAAGAATCCATTTTTAATCAAATCGATTGATTGTTGATGATCAATCGCAGTACACCAGCAAGAAGCTTCACATGCCTCCTCGTAGTGACTTAGTTCACAATACATTGTAGTCTACATTGCACCGTAGACAACCTTCTACTGATTTTATGAAATTATTTGCATATATATATATATATATATATATATATATATAATGGCTTGAATTTAAGTTTAAAATTAAAACGTCTAAGTATCGTGATTCAATTGTACTTTTAGCAGAAACAAAGAATCTACTGTTGATTTCGACTTGTGTGGTAATAAAACTTCTCAAATGCATTTTTAATGTTAGGATGTATAAAGTGTTAACTTTGTTCAAAATCTCCTATTCCTTCTTGCATCGGATTTTTTCGATAATCGATTATCGATACTTATCGAAGGCATTCCTATACAAAACCTATCTAAAAACACTGCCAGATACATGCAAGTACATTTGTGTAAAATTACATAAAAATCGGCCAAGCCGTCCCGAAGGCCATCGGAAATGATCTCACGCACACATACACACACGCGTGCGCACACAAACACACATACAAAATTTCTTTTTATATAATAGTAGAGATAGAGATTCTAAAACAAATTAATATCGTGCAATACGCGAATAGATTAAAAGCATATCAATTTTATAAGTAACGTATGAGTTGTCTTGACATGATTAATCATAATTGATTTTACATTTGAATTCAGCGACTTAACCCTGCGTTAGTCTCAGGTGGTGTTTTGTCACCCCAACTTTGCTTAAGTGTTCATAATTCCTAATTGGTAACTTATTTCTTTTACTCCCTCCCAGTACTCTACTGACTCAGTGATGTATGGCGTAGTTGTACCCCAGTTTTCCTTGGCGATATATGTCGCTTTGTCCTTCTGGGGTGTCCAGTCACCTCATCTGATTAACGTAGGTATGCTTTTATGATTTATACATTTTTGTATTTTTCCAGTGGGAATGAAAATTTGTAGATATAAGCACATATTATGTATCATTATACTACTCTGTAATATTTAATACGGAATTAATATGTTTTGGTATTTTCTTTATCATAAGTTTTGATGGGATTATTATTTTATTTACAATTTATTACCTTTTCAGTCTTGTAACTATGAGCTTAGCTAATGTAATATCCTTATTTTTCCTTAGTTTCATCGTTTATTTTATTGTATTATTTTATATAATATCAATAAACTAGAAGTGATTCAAACCGTTCAACAGGGCTGTATATATATATATATATATATATATATATATATATATATATATATATATATATATATATATATATATATATATATATATATATATATATTCTGAACCAACAGGATAACTATATTTTCTAAAATAATAACACTATAAACATTTTTGTATTGGTGTGTATGAACACCCCATGGAACTAACCATGCTTGGAACACCCAAGTGATTAACGTAGAGTTAATGATATCTAGAATGAGGCCTACTTTTTTCCAGACACGAGAGCAAAACAATAGTTTTCTTTTTTACTTTTATTCGCTTCAAACAAGGTACAATGTCACTTGGATGTAAGAGGATACTATTTAAGATCATATCTATAAGAACGCGAGGGTAAATACCAGGTTGAGAAACTGGCACAAACTATCGTTCTCTTGAGGGTAGATGGAGCTCTCTTAAGCCATGGAAGGCACCCCATCTAGTGATGGCGTCACGACAAAAAAATACCCTTAATAGCCCTGGCGAAGCATCAAGTATTCAGCTACCGACAAGATTTGAATTACACTACAAATTCGTGTAGTGAGTTCTATCTCGACTACGGCCGCGCTGGATGGGTGGAGTTATAGGGAGTTGAGCAGCGAGATATCTGTTCACATTGCACTTAAACATTTGCATGTCAGTACAATCAAGGAGCTGGAGACCTGGAGGAAATTTTAGAAGTTCAAGAGAAGCATATATTAGAGTAGCAGACTTTCGCCGTCTAGGGATCTCTACAGTAAAGAGGTGGGATATTTACGTCGGGGGGAGAACAAGTACTACGTTGGAACCTTGTATATTAGATATTTATATTTAAAGAAAACGATTACCTATGTTTTAAGCAAACGTAAAGGTACTAATAGAGAAAAGGATCACAGTTCAATATCTACATTTTTTTTATAAGGGAATCACTACTTCAAGACCCGAAGGGTTAATGAGTGTACGGTAGTCATCAAGACAACGGTGTAGTAATCATTAGTAGTGGGAATTTAGTATAATTTGATTATTTAAGGAGACGGCTCAACAAGAACTTGTTTACATTAGACTTGAAGACGGCTATATTGTAGATAGCTGGAAAGCAGGCCAGCGGAACAGAGTTCCACAAGTATGCAGTTCTGGGAAAGAAGCTTTGTTCATGGAATCCATGTTTGTATTTAAGCACAGATTGAGAGTAGAGGAAATTGTTTCACAGTGAAAAGTTTTTCGTATAAAATGTGATCTCATAATATATATATATATATATATATATATATATATATATATATATATATATATATATATATATCTTTCTATTTTATTTTACCCATGCGTTGCCTTCTTTCACCCTTTCCTCCTCTTTTTAATCTATCTCATATTTTTTCGCATCTTTCTCACTTTCTTTCGTCCTCTCTCTCTCTCTCTCTCTCTCTCTCTCTCTCTCTCTCTCTCTATCTATCTATCTATATTTTATCTATCCTCTTTCTCCTTTCTATTCTGTCTCACCTTCTCTCTTTTCTCTTTCCTTCACTCTTTTAATTATTTACACCATTCCACACACTGTTTCTCTTATCATTCTCTATTTATTTACCGCATCCGACTTTCCTCGGGCCATTTAAGGTTTATATTATACTAGAAGATGTACCCGGCGTTGCCCGGTATTAAACGTAACGTTAAATTCTTTTTAAAAAAATCTAAAAAAAAAAAAGGAATTAAGACATGGTCATGGGAATATTATAATTTTCTAAAAAGTACTCGAGCTGTGATCGAAACCGAAACTAAGACAGAGAGAGTCAAGTACGATAACCATTAAACCAGCTTGAGACGTTCTTTACAAAATGTTTTCTAACCTATTATTCTTAGCATAATGTTAACAATTTGCCCATGCAGTTGTGAAAAAGTTAGCAAACAGATATAAATCCTAACAGTCCCACGTACCAATTTTTCAATTTTGACCTCTTAGAAGTCCTTCTTTCGGATGAAAACTGATTATAAAGTTTTTCACATACCTGAATACATTATATACCAAATTTCAAGTCTGTAGATAAAACATTCGTTGAGTATATAGGTTGAGAAGTGTTCTCTCACACACACACACATTCTCACTTTTATAAATATACTAGCAGTTCAGCCCGGTTTTGCTCGGGCCCTAACCTTCATAACTTTATATATATATATATATATATATTTAAAAGTGTTTAACTCATGTCCAGATAACCTACATTTAAAATTACGAGTGTTTAGTCCCAAAATTGGCGGAGGAGTTTGGTAGAGTCTGCAAAGGTCACCCCTTTCAACTTTGACCTCTTGGCAACCAATTTTTCGCCCCAAGACTGGTTAAAAAGCTTGCTGCATCTCTGAATACCCTTTATGTAAAATTTCAAATGTTTAGACCCAAAATTGACTGATTGGTTGCTAGAGACCGCAAAGGTCAAATCTTTTGAACTTTGACCCCTTGGAAGCCAAATTTTCAGCAGAAAAAAAAAACAATTAAAAAGCTTGCCTTATGTTTGAATAACCCTTTATGTAAAAGTTCCAATGTTTAGACCAGAAATTGGCTGAGTAATTTGGTAGAGACTGCAGAGGTCAATTTTTTAAAACTTTGGCCCTAATTTTACCCTCTTAACATTTATTGTTTTTTGCTCAAATCAAATTTAAATTTGATCCATGTCCAAGTAACCTACATCTTAATTTCAAGTGTTTAGTCCCAAAATTGGCGGAGAAGTTTGGTAGAGTTTTCAAAGGTCAAATCGTTGAACTTTGACCCCTTGACAGCCAAATTTTTATCCGAAAATCGCTTAAAAAGATTTGCCCAAATCTCAATACCCCTTATGTCAAATCTCGAGTCTACAGACTTAAAATTGACAGAACAGTTTGGTAGGGAAATACACACACACACACACACACAATTTCATTTTTATAGATAAATAGACAGATAGATAGACTAGACGTACTCGTGACCCGTTGGGTCACAACCACTACTACTATTTATCTATTACTTTAATTTCATAGTGTGTGAGATATCGTTTAAGGCATGTATCTTGCATAAATAAAAATAAATACGGTCTTTACATCAATTATCAATATTATTTCTCTTGTCATATTTTGTGTCTGGTTGTTGATATCCCCGATTTTATGCTGATAGGCAGATCATAACAAATGATAATAGGCTAGTTACATATTCTTTCTTAGGGCTCTAGTACTTTCCGCAAGATTCTAGCAGTTACTAACAAGGCAGGTTGCTGAAGCACTCCAACCCAACATTGCAATGGATACCAAATTTCTCAATCCACTTATCAAACATTTCTTACACTCTTACAGGATCCCATCACAACAGACATAAAATCTTTCTTCGACTTCCACAATCTTTTTATCTTCCTTTTCAAGTATTGGCACTTTTCGACCTTCTTTTATTTTTCCTCCACATTCACATCTGCTGGTACTGTTATATCAATGAGTATTGCCTTGTGTTCCTTTATTTAATGATTAAATTTGGTCTTCTGGCGATTTAATCAAATCATGACATCGGATATTCATATCTAACAATAATTTCACATCATTTTTCTTCTACTATTCTCCACTATATTCCAGCCCTCTTTTCTTACATATATTCTAATGGACCTTTCTCGTAAAAATGTCATGACGCCTCTTGTACTTCTTTGAAGCTAACTCCTCACAACTACCGACGATGTGTTGTATAATTTCACCTAACTGTCTACACACTCGACACGGGGAACTTTCAGCAATTTTATGAATGTCATACTTCACATAATTTATCTTGAGCGCTTGCTCCTATGCGGCACATATTAAGGCTTCTTAACAACATCGTCAGGTTTTTTTCCTTGTCTACAACCTCTGGTAGATCCCTACTGAAGTGAATATGCATTTTCTTCTCAAATTAATCTTCTTTTGCTTTTTGTTCATTTGTCTTAAATTCTTTGTTCTCTTTGTTCGCTTGCTTTCAATTAATTATTTATAAGCTTTTCCTTACAATTAGAGATGTAAACTTGCAGACTATTTTCTTCTTTAACGCATCGTTCTCCACTTATTTGTCCTCGTTTCTTTTCATATATAAACTATCGACATGGCTCTTTGGGTATTTTCCAATTATTATTATTATTATTATTATTATTATTATTATTCAATTATTCTTGGCACAGGAATAAAAAGATTTTTATTCTGCCATATCTTTTAGATGTGTGTGTGTGTTTGTATGTCGTGTGTACCGATACACATATGCAAATGAGACGACGGCGCTTGAAAGTCAGTCAATAAATGTTCAGATAAAGAAATAGCAGAGAGTGGTTAATCAACATAAAGTGGGATGAACTAAAGAAATGCATTGATAGCGAGGAGAGTTGGAGGAGGGTGAGAGCGATAGAGTAGTTACTTGTCCGGTTAAGAATAAATTACACGTAATTACAAAAATTAGATTAAAATTTTTTAAACATAATCACAGGACTTAAGCGTTTTTGTAACACACACACACACACACACACACACACATATATATATATATATATATATATATATATATTGTTGCAATATTTTGGACCTATTAATGGGGTATGATCCCACACAGTCGGACGATTCTATTTATAAATGATGCTGCTAAGAACTGACGAATCAAATAAATTCACGTTCTGCTGCCAACCAATCAGAAACCAGAATTGCTTCATAAATATTAAACCTTTTCTGGAACAATTTCACATGTTATTTCCCGGGTTTCGACACGGTAAGAATATTTTGTTCTGTGGAACTGTCTATTACAAACAAGTCACCTCCCAGGACTTGTGTGTAACAGCGAACCATCTGAAACTGTTCTGAAACTCAAAATAGCGTACACTTCTAGATATATATATTATATATATATATATATATATATATATATATATATATATATATATATATGAAAATAAATTTATAAAATCAACAGTAGGTTCTCTGCAGTAAAAAGTAGTCTGTAACGTATTGTCGACTAAGTCATTGCAGGGAGACATGTGAAGCTTCCTCCCGATGCACTGCAGTAAGTTTCCGATCGATTCTTTTGTAAAATGGGCGATTTCATCGATTTTATAACAATAAAAGTATTGGAGTGTGAAATATTGAATTCAATCCCGGGCAACGTCGTGTCTTCCCATATATATATTCAAACAAATTTTACTTTTAAAAGTTGACATGTCTTACTGTTCAATAAGGTATCACTTCTACATAGTATCATAATAATACCATAGAATAAAACACTTTTCTTAATGCTATACGTCCTAGATAACGTGGCAAAGGAGCGAAAGACATTTGGTTGATTTAGTCACGTGGTCAAAAATATAAAAGTTGTTGCTCAGCAGTGGACATTTTTTTCCTGTTTTTGTTTATTTTTTTTTTTTTTTCAGTTTCACCACCATGATGAAAATATCAACTTTTTTTTTTGTTTGTTTTTTATTTTCATTTTCCTTCAACACCAAACCAGTTTTGTTTGGCGTGATTTTAGCCAAGATGCGCCTTGTTTCCTCTGTATCCAAGCCAGATTGTATGATAAAATATTTGCTGAGTTACTCTTTCATTAGACCTACCGTACTTGCACCAACTTAACACGGGTAATTGCACCGGTAATTGCACCAACTTAACAAAAATGCTCTTTATGTGCGTGGTTGCCAAAAGAGCACTTTTAGCGGGCGCAATTACCCCGGACTTTGCGCAATTACCCCAAAATACGGTATATATAATATAGTTCTCGCACGACCAGTCAGGTCCTAACCTCTTTCTCATCGCCTCAATGTGGCATCCTTGTGCAAGTTTAACAAATTCTTTAATAGAATATGCTCTGATGAACTCATAGCATTTGTGTCCTTTAACGCACTACTCCTGTTTAACCCGACAAGCAGCAAAATCCCACGCCTTCACTGTTGAGGTGCCAAGATGTTGGAAAGCTTTCTATTGTAATTTTTTTCTTTGGACTGGTAAACTTTGAAATTCCCTCTCTGTTTCTTGCTTCCCTAACTGTATTAACCTGCTGAAGTTTTAGTGTAATGTGAACAGGCATATCGTTGCACAGTTCACTGTTAGACATGATCCCAAATAATAGTATAATCCGGTTGACACGCTGGTTCCCGTCTGATCACCAAAGTTAAGCAACGTTGAGCATGTTAGTTAGTGCCATTTCACACACACACACACACACACACAAATAGTAGCCCTTACGTTCTAAGTAGCAATATGACTTGTTTGAGATGAAAAAGAGGAAAAAAAAGAATTTGACATGTATATCTCTTTAGTGTATCACTTTTAAGCGTTAATAAATCCTATTAAGTTTTTTCTCTGTTTTGATTATGTGCTAAAATTAATAAAAAGGCATACGCACTTATTAATTAATAAAAAGGAGACACACTTAGTACTTTCGATAATGATTTTAACATTTTCAGTCACTTCATGTTTCAACTTTAGGTTCGATTATCTTGCCTCTGAATTTATCACCGATAACTGAAATGGAACACGTACATCAAGTCTGTTGCCAAGGTCGTTGGGAAGATGGTGGGGTCCTTCTACCGTCCCAGAAGATATCTCATTACTGATGCAATTCTCTATATGTATAAAAGTCAAGTACGTTCAAGGATTGAGTACTGCTATAGACTTCGTGGCTTACTGGGAGATGCCCTTTTCTCTTCCCTGCAACCTCTCTCCCACAGAAGAGACGCTGCGAGCCTGTCTTTGTTTTATCGTTATTTCTATGGCAAGTGCTCCTCTGAGCTCCAATCTTTGGTCCCGTCTCGCCAATCTTTTACGATAAACACCCGTCTAGCTGAAACCACTGTCATCAATTTTCCCCACTCTTTATCTGTGCCTAAATCAAAGCGTAGATTCCTTGAGCAGAGCTTCTTTCTTGCA
The DNA here is from genome assembly GCF_053919585.1 of Euprymna scolopes. NCBI lineage: Eukaryota > Metazoa > Mollusca > Cephalopoda > Sepiida > Sepiolidae > Euprymna > Euprymna scolopes. The sequence continues at coordinate 40,608,496 of NC_136486.1, read as the reverse complement.
AGTGCACGACCGTGGAACTCTCTTTCGTTTGCCTGTTTCCCACCTGACTACAACTTGGATGTCTGCAGGTCCAACATAAACAAATTCCTGATGAACCGCCCCCTTAAGTAAGACACTTTATCAAATCTCCAATACTAACGATTACTAATATACTATCCTATAGATTACTGTACATGCAATAACCCTTATCCCCGAGTGGCTTCCGGGCCTTGATAAGTGGTGACCTCCATGTAAAAAAAAAACATTCACCCTTCACCTAAGTGATTCTATCTTCCTCGCTTTCTATCTCTCTCTCTCTCTCTCTCTCTCTCTCTCTCTCTCTCTCTCTCTCTTTCTCTCTCTTGTACTGTGTTGTTTAATCGTTCTTTTTAGTATTACCATGAAGTGACTTCATGCTTATCTGAAGCGATCTCCATAAAAAAAGGAATTCAACGGCCTTGCAATAGGATGCTACAAAAGTAGGCTCCTCTACCACATTAGAAATATACTCACACCTAACAACATCTTATATATCTGCAATTCACGGAATATTATTGTCTCATATGGGCTGGTGTATCAACCCCTAGTCTATCTCTAGTGGTTCGAGTCCAAAAAAGCCTCTTATCTGTTAGGCTCAGCACTAACAACCAAGCTTCAATCCCCGTCCCATCGCTACAATATTTCATTCCTGGGATTGTTTTACAAGTACTTTAATAGAACATGCTTCAACTACCTTGTTGCCCTAGTGCTCCTCCCTCGACGTAATCTGATAAAGAGCAAAATTACATGTTTCCACGATAGGATATGCTCTAAAAATTTATTCCCTCGACCTACTAAATTTTAGATAGTATTCTACTCCCCGACCATATTAACATGCACAAATTTAAATGTAAAGAGAACAGACATCTCGTTGCTCACCTCCCTACTTACAGTGTCTCTAATCCATAGTAATTGCTTACGTCTCATTGTCAATTTGCCTTGTTTGAACTGAATATATATATATATATATATATATATATATATATATATATATATATATATATATATATTAGTATCGGAACGGTTAATCGGAATCGGGGATATTAAAAATCGGAATTTTGGGGGGTATCAAAATCTGTATTGAAATCGGTATCGAAATCAGCAAAAATTTTTGTTCATTTCCGATGCCAAAAATGATTCCGTTAACTGTCTTTTTTTATTTGATTTTGTTTAAAATAAAGTCTTCCACTGCTGGTAGTAATAATAAACTAATAAATATTTATTGATTTTAAACTTCCAATAAAACAAAAATCTATAGATCATTCTCTCACAAATTTGTTTTTACGTTTGAGAAAATATTTTTACCGTAATCAGGAGAACATGACCATTTTATAGTTAAATATTTAGAGATTTATTAAGAATCGGAATCGGAATCGATAATTGTATCGGAATCGGAAATTTATCGAGAAAATTATTGGAATCGTTCGTATATATATATATATATATATATATATATATATATATATATATATAGAGAGAGAGAGAGAGAGAGAGAGAGAGAGAGAGAGAGAGAGAGAGAGAAAGAGAGAGATTATTATTATTATTATTATTATTATTATTATTATTATTATCACCCTTTTAGTTTGGCTGTCTTACTGGTCCACGTTTTCTCGGAAACGACTAGGCCGACCACGCTGAAATTTTACATGGACATTTGTTATGATAAAATGAATGAATTAAGTGTTATGTGCACTTTCAGTGCGCATTAAGCTACAAATAGTAATTTATAGGAATTATATATATATATATGTGTGTGTATATATATGTGTATATATATGTGTATATATGTGTGTGTGTATATATATATGTATATATATGTGGGGGGTCCAAAGCCTTCTTTTTTATAGCTCAAATTGTTGAAGAGCTACTAAGATGGGGGCAAAACCACTAAAACGAGTAACCTTTTGTTCTCCAGAATTTAGTTTTCTACATAGTCACCATCACTCTCAATATAATGAATGAACGACAAAAGTCTATATTCCAAATTGTGTCACGAAGCAGATACTTTCAAGAATTGTGAATGTCAACTGAATCAAAGGAATAAATTGTAAGATGGTTAACATCATGGAATTTGGAATATAGACTTTTGTTATTCATTCATTATATATATATATATATATATATATATATATATATATATATATACATATGTATATATATATATATATAATTCTAAAACATTGATTCTAAGGATCACTAAGTAAAACGTGTCGAGTTCGTGTTGCTACCCTTGTTTGAAGTTGAAGAGGTGATCGAAATATATATATACTTAAAATGTTTTTAATATTGATAATATTGACGCTAAGTAAGATATACGGGCGGCTAATGGTTATTGACGCGCACATTAGAATCGATAACATTCAAAATGGAGAAAGGGTGAACAAATGAGAAAACATGTAAATGTGTTATTGATGGCTTAGTGTTACATAGACATCATTTAGAAAAGGGCAACAAACCATGTAAAGAGACAGAAGATATTTGCAGCTATATATTTATATGATCATAAAACTCAGATCAGCTTCCTTGCTTGGGCATTTAAACCAGCCATCCGATTCGTGACTTCCGGTTTCAAAAAGTTCGTCTGCTTACCTTTTTCATGGGCGCCCTGTCTTCAGTCCGATATTAAAAGCGACTATTGCTAATCAAATCATACACAGTCACCAAAAAAATTTTGTTTTAAGTTTTTTAACGTATTTTCCTTACAAATAAGTGTTATTTAACCCCGTTGAGTTAAAAAAAAAAACTGATTTAAATATGAATATACCATATATAAGTATACTTATATATATATATATATATATATATATATATATATATATATATATATATATATATACTTATGAGAAAAAAATAGGCCAAACAAATTTTATTACATTTTATTGCACTAAAAGCTATATTGAACAAAGAAAAATTGAACAAGGAAACTTAAACGAGACTAATAACACAGAACAAGACATTTACTTTAATAAATGTTTAGTATGGAATCGCATTCCCTTTTGATTTCTTTAACAGATCAATCCTTTTAGACATGCTCTCAACCAAAGTGAAACACTGTTAAGAGGAGATGCTATTCCATTCGCTTTGCACAGCTTCCCACAGTTTGTCATTGTTCGAAAAAGTTCTTCCATCCAATGCACGAGATATTATGGACCAAATATTCTCGATTAGGTTTAAATAGGGGCTTTGACATGGCCAAAATATCACATTAATTGAATTATCAGAAAACTATTTTGTGTGACTTTAGCAGTGTGTGCAGAGGCATTATCGTGCTGAAAATTAATGTTCTGAGATATTCCCAGCTTCTTGATACTTGGTAACAGCACTGTTTCTAATATTCCAATGTATTCGTTTGTATTGATTGACTTCTCACATCTAATAAGTTCCCCAACTCTTGTTGCAGTAAAAGTTCCCCATGCCATTATCTATCCATTCCCGTGTTTAAATGTCGTTTTCATGCAACTTGGTGAAACTCCATCTCCAGTTCTTCGATTGCACTATTCGGGAGAATCGGGAGCATCAATAACAAGACAAAATTTTGATTTATCTGACCAGAAAACGTTCCTAAACCTGTCTGTATCTTTCTTGCAATAATACGAGAAAAATCTCTTTCTATCATTGATGTTCTTCTTAGATAAAATGGCTTCTTTGCACACCTTTTAGAAAAAAAATCCCATTTCTTTCATTTCTCTAGATATTGTATATCTAGAAAGAGAATTTCCAGCCCCTGTTTCTTTGCTATGGTCAAGATAAGTTTTCTTTCAATCCTTCAAAACAGTTAATTTAAGCCTGTGGTTGTCCTTCAAAGTAAATGCTCTAGGGCGACCAGATCCAGATTTCCCTTTTACCAAGCATTCGACTTCGAACCTATGGCCAATTCGCTTTACTGTAGAAAGAGATGTTTACACTTTTTCTTTTCTTAAAATATAAAAATTCTGCTTGTAAGTCATTTTGGATTGCCTTAATCCTGAAATTATGTTTTTATATCATCGCTAAGATGTGGTCTTACCATTTTTAGAATTAATTTTTCCACTTATTATTATATGCTATAATAATAATGATCTGCAAAATAGAAATTTTCAGTTAAAATTAACAAAAATTCATGGAAAAATATTGAAAAATCGATTTCTTCCTTCTTTCACTCTGGGCCCATTTTTTTTTTTTTTTTTTTTTTTTTTTTTTTTTGCTCAAGGGTGTATATACTGCTTTTAGTAGCGCTCCTGTGGATTCTGACGATTTATTTTTTCAGGCATTACTTAAAAATATTTTCTCTTCAAGGAAGGGAGTAGAAACTTGGTATTATTAGTGCTTTCAGTAGGGCTCCTTAAGTGCTGTGTAGGCTTTATGTTTTTCACTCATCACTTAAAAAATGTTTTCTCAAGACAAGAAAAGATAATATAATCTCAAAATCACTTTTTATTTTTAGCATGTTTCAGCGTACCCCTTAAGGACCAACGGGTATACTAGTATATATATATATATAGTCTGAATGTTTTCCAGGGTTAGTTATATTGTATTGGTGGATATTATAGTAATTGTTAAAACCTTTACTGGTAAATTGTACCAGGGAGCAGAGACACTGCTGGAGAATTATACTTTTTTATTGAGTCGAAAGTAACAGTGGTACATTTTTTACTGTGCTTGCGGAGACACGAGTTAGCGATATGGTTGAAAAAGTCGGTTATTTTAAATGAACTTACTTCGTTTTAACTCTCACTTTGTGTTCAGCTGCAGTATTGGCGGTGTACACCGAAAAAATGTCCCTTCTGATAAATATGTACGCAATTTTAGTTTAATTTAAATACTAGCCTTTACTTTGAAAGGCTTTTTTTTTAATAGTTTTATTTTTAATAAAGTATGTTATAATCAAAATAAAATTGTGTTTTCAGGATACGGTTAGTATAATAAAATATATATTTTAAAAGTTTATACAAAAAAATTGTTACTATTAAATGCTTTTTTAATATCTTGTATTAAAAATATATATTTGTCTTTATACCTAAATATTCTTTTAAATATACATGACAAATAGTATTTTCTTTAAAATGTGTTTTTCAATACCTTGTAATTAGAAATATTTTTAGTCTTTTACATTAAAATGATTTTTTTGTAAGATTACATGAAAAATAGTCTTTGAAATGTTTATTATTGCATATATAAAAAACGTATCCAATAAAAAAGTATATCAATTTTAATTTGCCGGGGCACATTTCAAAGTAAGGACTAAAATATTTTCCATTATACCATATTTTATTAAATATAATACTATTTCGAAAAAATAAGCGTTGAAATGTAAAGACTAGATTTTTATGTAACGTATAAAAATTAAACTGGAATTATGTAAGTATTAATCAGAAGGGACTTTTTCTCGGTATACACCGGCAACACTTTTGCTAAACAGAAAGCGGAAGTCAAATTGAAATCAGCTTATTTAACATAACAAAAAATCTCCTCGATAGTTAAATTGGAAATATAGTTAATGAAGTAGTACTCCAAAATCAAGTCTCTCCACTGCTCAAATGATATAATAATAAAACAACACTGTTATTGTGGCATTGTTACTAAAAATATTTTTACAGATAATTGTAAAATGATAAATGGATTTAACGAATCAAAATTAATTCGGATTATCAAATGAAAACGAATTGTTTTAAATCTTAGAAATACAAATAAACAAATCAGAAACGCAAGGAAGTACGTTTATTTACTCCCTCTGCAAGGTCAGGTAAGATTTTTGAAAACCAGTGTACTCGGGGAAGCCTATTCTTGTCTACAAAAATACATGTCGACATTCGCTGGTTGCGGAGTTTCAGGCGATTAATAATAAATTAAACGGTTCTCAAACAGAAGGTAAAGCCCGGGGATGAGCATTCGAGAACTGAAAAGAACTATACGTCATCCAGAAGCAGCAAAGCTACTGCGAGACTGTCGAAGACGTATCCTGGACTGGTATGAACATCATATTTTCAAGCTAAGTATAAAACATTTTTTTTATTTAAAACAAAAAAAAACTATTAATCGTCTTTTATGTTTTTGTTTTATGCTGTAGTGTTACCGCCTGTAGTGGCGTTTTAGTTGTAATAAAATATTAGAAAATGAATACATGCAAATAAAAACATGGATGCTTAATGAAAAAGAAAGCATGCAAAGTACACAAAATATTAATATGTATACATTTTCAAAAAATATTAATATGTATACATTTACAAAAAGATATTAATATATATACATTTACAAAAAATATTAATATGTATACATTTACAGAAAGATATTAATATGTATACATTTACAAAAAGATATTAATATGTATACATTTATACAAAATATTACTATGTATACATTTACAAAAAGATATTAATATGTATACATTTACAAAAAAATATTAATATGTATACATTTACAAAAAAATATTAATATGTATACATTTACATAAAAATATTAATATGTATACATTTACAAAAAAATATTAATATGTATACATTTACAAAAAAATATTAATATGTATACATTTACAAAAAATATTAATATGTATACATTTACAAAAAAATATTGTCTGTTTGAAATTGTAAAGTCTGAAAATTTATAATTTGAAAATATTAAAATGCCAAAAAATGTTTTGAAATATATTAAATGATAAAATATTTTTTTTTAATTTTTCCATGGGACTTTCGGTGTAATACACTTTTTTTCATAAAAATTTTATTTTTTTTTTTTCTTCATTTTTTTAAAGGTATTAACTATAAAAGGTCAGCGACTTGTTATTATTGTTCATAGTAAGGTTATGGGTGGAAGAGATCAACAGTTGTTCGGTAGCGTTAACGGTTGTTGAAAATTTGATTTTGATGTGTAAGTGCGGGATTTGGCGCGGATTATGAATACAAACCCAACATAGGCAGTAGTTGAATTCCTTAGTTCATATCAGCAAATCTATACTAGAGATAACTCATACCCCACCTCTTTTTACTCTTCTAGTCCACGCGACCCCGTAAGAAGTGACCTATCTTCAAACTTCCTTTTAAAATAGCAGTTCCGAACTCATGCAAAGTGCAATGATTAGTTGCTCTTTTTTCTTCTTTAAAAGAGTGTAAAAAAAGGCCTAGTGGATGCAATTTCGAGAGTTGAGAAACCCTTGTCCCCCTCTGTTTTGTTCCTCACTCTTCATCTACAACGAATGAGCGATGTTTCTGACAAAAAGAGAAGCAAACGTTGTATACTTGGTCAGTAGTTTAAGTGGGCAGTAGGTAGATATGACTAAATTCTCTTTCTATTCCACCCTATTCTTGTTGCCATGTCAGTTATAAGTGTGCTGAAGGTAAACGTTTCCTAGACTGACATTATTCGCCTAATAGGCATGAACCTGAACCTTGAATTAACTCCCAAGGAGGTCATCCTATCAGCAGGTGCATAATACAGGAGCTGCTGTATTGCCATTTGGTGAATGGAGTATGGACTATGCAGCAGCTTCCGATGGGGTCGCTTGGTGCTATATTAGTGGAAACTACCACGGTCTTCCTTCTACACTTGTTCCTTCGTCTTGTTTCTCTCTCTCTCTCTCTCTCTCTCTCTCTCTCTCTCTCTCTCTCTCTCTCTCTATCTATCTCTCTCTCTATCTATCTATCTATCTATATATCTCTCGCTTCCCATCAGTCTTGCTCTAAACGACTCTGTTGACCTCTTCCACAACCCCCAACTTAATTATGAACAATAATAACAGACGAAACAAGAGAAAACCCAGAACCTGAACTTCCAACGTAGACGATTACTACAAGGCCTCCATCACTAACATGAGTGATCTACGTTCCAACTTTCCAGAGGTTGGTCTTGTATGAACCTGACATTAGCTCAACTACTCCTTTAACCAATTTCTCCATCAAAGAATATTCTAACTTTACATCCAAATCCGATCCTCAAGATCGCCACGGACATGGAGTATGTGCCTACATAAGGGATAGCTTCCTCTGTGGTAAGGACATCTCCAAAGGACACTCCAAACATCCCTACATGTGTTTTAGAGTAGCACTTACAGCACAGCATTTAGATTTACGCTCTTCTGGAGTAGCTATCTTTAAGAGTAAAATTGATCATACTCTGCCTGCTCATCCCTCAGCCATGATTCACGTCTGTAGAGATTTCAATGTTCACAATATTGAATGGCTAGTCCACTCAAACAAAACAGATGACGAAGGAGGGGGTGTCATGTGTTTTCCTTTGCTTATGGCCTAACACAATTTGTTAACGAATCCACTCGGGTACCCGATGCTGACAGAAAACTTGTAAGTCTTTTAAATCTGTTTCTAACAACATGTATTGAACTGTGCCCATCCTCAGTTCTGTCTCCGCTATGATTTTCTGGTCACTCGGTTATCTTAGCAAAGATGAACATAAAATATAACAAATATCCAAATATCCCTTTCCATTGAACAGTGTATTGACACTCGATGATTGACGGGGCAGTTTCCGAACGTTCTTATCGGAACTGTCCTTACGCTCTATGGTTTAAAAAATGCGTCCGCTATAGCATCCGACTTAACTGATTGGTTAACCATCGGCATAGACAACTACATACCTCCAAGAAATTCCAACAGAAACCAAACAGCCAGCTATGGTAGACCCCTGAATGTGCTACCACCATTGCTCATAGAAACCACTACATCAATTGCTTTAAACGTAATAAATGTTTTGAAAATAAAGTTGCCTTTAGGACTGTCAGCAATCACTGTAAAAGAATTATAGAAAACACGAAATGGCCATATGCTTAGTCCATCAAGTCCTAAAGTAGAAAAATAGAAGCTTCGTTCCCATGAGTTTTGGCGAATAACAAACAAAGTCCTAAACAGATGTGCGTGCTCTATTCCGACAATCATGAACGGGACTGAGATGATTCCGTTAGCATCTCATAAGCTAAACTCTTTGCCAAGAATATTACAGCAAACTTAACCCTACGCGATCGGGCCATCTACTTCCCGAATTTCCTCCCAAGACCAAAAATAATCTGAGCGGCATTCACATATCTGTTCAAGATGTTGCCACTCATCCAAAACTTTCATGCTAACAAAGGAACTAATTCTGACAATATTCCAGTCATAGTACTTAAAAAAGATGCGGTCAGAACTAGCACTCATTCTTGCAAAGCTGTTCAACAAAATCACACCCTTTCCACTGTTGAGGTCCCTAAATGTTAAAAAGTTTTATACTCTAATAGTTTCTTCCCTAGAACGGTTAGACTTTGGAATTCTGTTCCTGCTGCATGCTTCCCAAACTGTACTGATATGCAGAAGTTCAAATGCAACGTAAACCAGCACGTTAATCTTTCTTAGGCAGAGTTCTAATTAGTAGCCCTTATGCCCAAGTGGCAATATGCCTTGTTTGGGGTGAAGGTGAATAAAAAAAGTGTATCTTCATCAATATCGTAATTTCTGAAGTATATATACACACTTAGGGAACAGATTTTCCTAACATTTTTTTTTAATTAAGAAAGTGCCGCTCACAGCACATTAGCAAAGTACAAAATCAATTTCGGAATCTAGTGAGTGTAAACACTTCTCTTTCGTACATACACACAGAAAGAACATTGCTATTTTTTCTCTACTTGTTGACAAATTAGGATAATTAAAAAAAAGATAGAGAAAATATTGCCGTCATGCGTACGTCTTTTCATTACATCTCGTCTCTTTCGTGCTAACCACGCTTCCTCTTTCATGCCAATTATGTCTCCTCTTTCGTGCTAACCACGCCTCCTCTTTCATGCCAATTATGTCTCATCTTTCGTGCTAACCACGCCTCCTCTTTCATGCCAATTGTGTCTCATCTTTCGTGCTAGCCACGTCAAGTCTATTTCGTACCAACCACATCTTCTTTTTCGGTCCAAACACGTGGTTGGCACGAAAGCGGAGACGTGGTTAGAATGAAAGAAGAGGAACCGTGACTGGCACGAAAGAGACGAGACGTGGTTAGCACAAAAGAGACGAGACGCGGTTAGCACGAAAGAGGAGACGTGATTAGTACGAAAGAGAAGGCATTGTTGGCACGAAAGAGAAGAGACGTGGTGGAAAAGGGTGCGCATGATGGCAATATATTTTCTATACATATTTGTATCCTAATTTGATAACAAGCATCTCTATAGTTATTTTCATGGTAGGTGCTCGACTTATCTTTACTCTCTCCGACCATAAAGCATTCACTGCAAAACTCGACTAGTTGCAACCACTCTAAAGAATTCCCGTTTTTCTTCTGTGTACCTAAACTCAAACTGTTGCTACTAGATCAGGCTGTCTGAAGGTATCGACTTTTGACTTAAATGCACCGAACATTCTATTATTTTTCTTTTCCCTTTGAAAAACTCAATCATGTCCTGCAAAGCCAAATACAAAAAAGACAACTAATTTTCTCTATCAAAAAAAAACTAAACATTACGAATAAACATTTGAAGATATAAAGAACTTGAAGCATACAACCATTTTTTTGTTGTTGTTTTTTTTTATATTTATTTTGTTTTTTCAAAATTACCAGATTCGGCATTCAATGACATAAATTGACATACCGTAAAACAAAACAACCAAACCAAACATCATGAATAAATAGTTAAAATATAAACAACTTTCCGGATTCAGTATTAAATAGCTCAAATTGGGTTGATATGCCATAAACAAACCTACAATTAAACAGAACTTCCATAAATCAAGAAGTTCCTTTCTAAAGAATTTCTCATCTGCAAAAGATGATGCCACAGAGCTTGGTCGTTTTAAAATTCAATATTACACAATTCTTGTAAAGGCGTCCTCTTGAAAAATCAAATTCTGGCCATTTCACCTATTGTTTTAATTCGTCCTAATATATTGTTTGCTACCAACTGACAAACTATTTTTTAGGGAAATCGCTCCAGACAAGGCGTGAAGACACTTAATGTAACGAGCTAACAAGAACTGAAGGTGATTATCGTGAAAATAGATGTTTATTGACCTTAGTCTTGAAAAAAAAAACAAGATAAAAAGTAGAGGAAAAACTGTCAGCAGGAGGAGAGTTCCACAAGTTTGCGGTTCTTTAAAAAAAAAACTGGAATTGGAAGTTGTATTACAATGAGGTATAAAAAAAATAAATTGATGGAGACAACTAGACCAACGAGTTACAAAAAAAGCCGGAACAAAAGAAGCAGGAAATAATTCATACAATTCTAAAGAACACGTGTCATAATAGTATTTATACTGAGACTAGCAACATCACGTCTATGAGAGAGAGGTTGCAGAGAAAAAGATAGAGAGAGACCAATTAAATTGCAGATACGCCTTTGCATCTTATGAAGGGCCCTCAAACGGGACAGAGATTATATGACAACAATAATCCATACACGGTTTGATATTAGATTTGTAGAGTTAGAGAATAGCCTCATGCATGAGAATGTGTTTAGAACAATGAAGACAGTCTATTTTACAAGAATCAGAAAGAGCAATGGATCTGATATATGGACTCCAAGAAAGATTTGACGAGAAAAAAAGACTTCAAAGTTTAAAAGTCGATTTTCCTTCGAAAGCAGTCATTCATGAGAATCAATTAAGTTATCTTCGACTAGCTGTGCGTGTAATTGTGCGGTAAGGGTTGCACAATCTTCAGTCATACTTCTCTTGAATAGACACTGCATTGGTGCAGTGAAGAGAGGCCTAAGATTGTCTGGAAACAATGCCGATATAAGCGAAGAGCGCATAAAGTACCTAGATTTCCCAAATGGTCACCTATTTTAGTACTGATCAGGCTCAACGTTGCTTAACTTTCGTGATCTGATGGGAACCAATATGTCAACGTGACTATGCCGTACAAACAGTGACTCATTAATAAAAAGAAAAGTGTAGATAGTTGCGTGAATCTTCAAATGATAACCCAAATATGTAAAACCGAATCATTCCAAAAGTTTAATTAAAGATTGATGACGTAAAGTTAAGACTAAGGGTAACAGATCAAACGGTAAACAAAGCAAAATTGAATGCTGACGAATAACGTCACATTTTTCGAGCTTAGTAATCTTGGAGTTTCCAGGCCTATCTCTCTTCGTCAAAGCCGTGCAAATGAGGCACTACCAATAATGCAGAAATAATCTAAGCAGAATGTTGCCTTGGTGTCTCTGTCCGTGTGCATCACTCGTTTTAGTTAAGTCAGAAAATTAAGAAGTAAGTAATTAACTAAGATAATATTAGTCTCTATTTCCTAATTCAGTTCTCTTCGAATAAAACCATTTATAAAAACTTTCAGCGAATGTCTCCTTGTGTCCTCTTTCTTCATAAAAAGAGGCTTAATTCTATAGCAACCACTCCACGAAACAGTAACGATGGAAAGAAGTAGACAGCGTGTAAAAGGCCCACGTATAAGCACTCCCTATGTAAATGGTGTTTTTAAAGGCTGCCAATTTGAAATTAAAATAAATCACAAAAAGATATTTTATCATACAAATATGTGGGATATAATTTAAATACAATTTCGGACATATGGTCCTGCGACTGGCGCGTATATGGCGTAATCTTGACGTTCAATTTTCACAAACTCTACGCATTTCAGCAATAATGCGTCAAATGTTGTCTTCCAAGTGGTCTATTGTGCCTGATTTATCAACGTAGATGTGGAACTTTACATAGTCACAAAGGAAATAATATAATGGGCTTAAATCGCACAAACCTGGCCAATTGATAATTCTATTTCATGAAATTTTTGTTCATCAAATGTTTATCTCAATAAAATGAACGTATCGCGTGTTGTAGAGCATGTGGCTCCGTCTTGCTGAAATCACGTGATGAATTGCTAAACCAAGCTAAACTCAAAATTTATCTATACTCCTATAAATTCGGTTTTCTTTTGGGTGTATTGATATTCATATTAAACCCCCTCTTTTCTATTTATTTAAAAAGAAAATACAATTTTCTTATATATGGGTTGGGGAAATGCATTCACTTGCAAAAAATCGAGCTAATTTGCATATTGTTATGAACATTCATTTTAATTCATTCCCTATTAGCTTTTTTTCGGTTTTCTTATGATCATCTTTAGTTAACTATTACATGTAATTATATTCCTGCAGATATTCTACATGATTTATACTTGCATAATATTTGCGTAAAATCTTTACAGTAAACAAAAAATTGTTTCCATATATATTTATGTATACGTATATATTTTTGTTTAATCTATTAGTCTATCTATCTATCTATATATCTATAAAAGTGAACACGTCTGTGTGTCTGTCTGTGTGTCTGTCTGTGTACAATTCCCTACGCAATAACTTTGTCAATTTTTAATCTACAGAATCGAAATTTGATATACAAGGTACTGAGACTTGGAAAAATCTTTGTAATCGGTTTTCGGTCAGAGATTTGGCTGTTATTGGGTCAAAGTTCAACGATTTGACCTTTGAGAACTCTACCAAACTCCTTCGACAATTTCGGTCTAAACACTTGAAATTTTAGATATAGGTTTCTTGGACATGGACTTAACTTAATAACTTGATTTGAGCCCAAAACAATAAATGTTAAGGGGTCATAATAGGGGTCAAAGTTAAAAACAATTGACCGCTTTTTTTTTCTTTTTTTTTTTTTTTTTTGCTCAACATAAACCTCCAAACACCCGGGCAACGCCGGAATCCCAGGCTAGTAATATATATTTTCCAAATCTGCAATTAAAGAAAATAGAGGTGTCAATTTAAAGTTCGCCGCCTTAAAAAAAGAATCATATATATATATATATATATATATATATATATATATATATATATATATATATATATATATAAAGCTTTTTTTTTATTAGTATTGAAAATATTAAATAATTTTTGCGTGACCTAGACATTGTGAAAAAGGACAAGGCATCCAAAGAAGTATTTCCAGATAATTTCTTTGAATATTGTCTGGGGATTTTTGCATTTACTAACGGGAAACCGTTTATAAAGCTCCAAAAGCCACTTGAGGATAAATCTTAAGTTTGTCAGATCGAAAGTGAGATATGGATCTGTTTACGTTCGTGGTAACTGGTCAGAAATTAGGTATTTAAGAGGTCGGTTTACCAAGAATTTATTTACAATGGACTTGAACACAGCAGTGTGGTAGTTAACCGAGAAGCAACTCCGCAATCCTGTGTTCCACATACGAGCAGTTCTTGAAAAGAAACCTTACTCACATAAGTTCCGTTTAGTGTTAGTTCTACAGAGAAAGAAAAGGAAATTATTAAGAGTGGTTGTAACCAGACGATCAATGATTGATGAGTCTGTGAATAGAGTATGACCTCATTAAATAACGGAAGATGAGATATGACGTCAGTTCTACTAAATAGGAACGTTACTTGATTAATAAACTACACTTTACGACCGTTACAAGAAAAACAAAACAGGAACCAGCAAGAGTAGGACAAAGCGAGTAGGGAAATATTTTAACAATGGTAGATTAATGTAAACCGCCCTCTCTTTTTCTATCCCTTAATAAACTATGTAATATATATATACATATATATATATATATATATATATATATATATATATATATAGTCACTCACATACAGTACTGTTTCGCTGTTTCACAGCTCATCAGTGTGGCTAGACAGGCACCTACCTCAAGCCAGGATTGAAACCCGACCGTCTGCACGACAGTCAAGGCTCCTAACCATTACGCTATTGGCGGCTGCTGAGCGAGTAGTGAGTTTAACGATGTTTTGACATCGTCCAAAATACCTCCGCTCGATTTGTTTACACAAAGAGCGTCGCTTATATGCTAATGGTAATTCGTGTATCACTTCTCAATATGCTCAACAAGATGAGGAGCATTATATATATATATATATATATATATATATATATATATATATATATATATATATATATATAAGACACTTTGTACGTGTGTCTTTGTGTGGTTGTGTGTGTGACTTCGTTCTTAAAAGATCCTAAAACGGCTACACCGATTTTTTGAAATTTCACACATTTATATTTTATGTCTCTGGGATTGTTCTTAGATAGATTTTGTATGGGAATGCCTCCGATAGTTAACGAAAATTTATAAGCTAAAATCCAATTAAAGAGAATCAGTCCGATTTGAACTAAGGTTAACACACGTTTACAGCCTAAGATCAAAAGTCCCAAGACAGGGACGCGTGCGAAATGAATGTTTCTGCTTAGAGCCGAATTGAACCATAATACTAAACATTTGCGTTTTAAACTTTAATTCAAACCATTAAATGAATTATTTATAAAATTAACAGTAGGTGCGCTACAGTGCAATGTAGACTACAATGTATTGTGGACAAAGTTACTGCGCAGAGGCATGTGAAGCTTCCTCCCGGTGCACCGTAGGTGATCCCCAATTAGAGTCGGCAATCAATCAATTCATGGGGAAATTGACGATTTCACCGATTTGGATGATAATAAAAGTATTGAAAGTGTTAAACATTCATTGATTCTCATTCAATCCTGGGCAATGTCGGGTTTCTCTGCTAGTACACACACACACACACACGTGTATATATATATAT
>NC_136486.1:40530486-40587986 GCF_053919585.1 Euprymna scolopes | reverse complement strand
TATAATTGTAAACTAACTATTCTTTAAGCCATTAGCAAGCATAGTCTATTTTTATGATTAGAATAATAATTAACCATATTTCAACAAACTCTGTAATTTTCAGAGATATCTATATAGATTATTCGGATTACTTTTTTCATCTTGAGTGTTAGTGTCATACTGTTTTAGGTGTGGGTTGTAGAATCTGCGAATATTTCTGTCGAACTCGGAAATCCTTCTGTCGAACTCGAGAATCTTTCTGTCGAACTTGGGAATCTTTCTGTCGAACTCGGGAATCTGCACGGAATTTCGAACAGAACTCTTTATTTAATCCACAGGAGTAGCATGTTCTCGTTCTGTCAGCCATTATTGATTACTAATTCGCCGTTGTGTTTTAAGTTTCGCATGCACTGAGGATTGAACCTTCAACATCCAGAAAAGTGTAGCATACAACTGAATTTCAACAAATAATTTATTCATTACACCACAGTTCCGCAAAGGGTTCCGATTGAAATTCCGTGCAGATTTCTGAATCTGACAAAAAATTCCCGAGTTCGACAAGATAAATCTGTAGAAGGTTGGAGGTTACATTGACTGTAACGTTGTGAAAATAACACACGAGATAGGAACAGTAGTTCAAAGAATCCAAATTAGTCCTTGCGCGAAAGAGCAGGACACAAAATGTTTTAAATAATGATAATAATAGAATAACAATAACAAATACTTTCGCTGGCGAGGACTACTATTGACCGTAACCAGTTATACACTCCTTTTGAAATTTTCATCTCTATTTTTCTCGTTATGCACTGAATATTTGTTGGTGAAACCTATATGAAATACGTTCCTTATTAAATTTTAAAAAGTTTCTATTCTGAAAGAAGTTTTAAAAATTTAATCCAAAAAGTTATTTTAAAGTTTTTGTTAAAAAAATTCAGATTTTCTCATTATTCAGACCTGTATTACAAAGAGGGGGCTGCAAAAATGAGTTGTGGCGTAAGGAGAAATACAAGCTGAAACAGAGAGAATATTCAGACCTGTAATAATACAAAGAGGGAGTTGCAAAAATGAGCTGTGGTGTGAGGAGAAATACAAACTGAAATAGAGGGAAGGAGAGTTTTAAAATATAATCTTAAAAAGATAGGATACAAGTTAGAAAAGCATTTCATCCAAGGTATGCAAATTGTTAAATACAATGTTTTATTATAGGCTTAAAAATAAAGGTACAAGATTCAATTTGAAATGTATTTGTCTTCAAGGTGCACTTTTATGAATTTTACAAAGTAAGGTATGAACATTTAATTTAAAATTAATTTTAAATTTTTATACTTTACTATGCAAATTTTATAAAATTGCTCTTTAAAGATAAATACATTTCAAATTGAATCTTGTACCTTTATTTTTAAAGCCTATAGTAAAAACATTTTGTTTAAAAATTTTCATGCCTTGGATGAAATGCTTTTTTAACTTGTAATACGAATTATTACTCCTCATCTCAAAAGATAATAAACGAGATATTTATAGTTTGATCATAAAGTTAAATATTATGCCTACTGTCTGGTGTATATATATATAAAGTTAAATATTATACCTACTGACTGATGTATATATATATAAAGTTAAATATTATACCTACTGGCTGGTGTATATATATATATATATATATATATATATATATATATATATATATATATATATATATATATATATATATAAAGTTAAATATTATACCTACTGGCTGATGTATATATAGAGAGTTAAATATTATACCTACTGGCTGATGTATATATATATATATATATATATATATATATATATATATATATATATATATATATATAAAGTTAAATATTATACCTACTGGCTGATGTATATATATATGCATATATAAAGTTAAATATTATTCCTACTGTTTGATGTATATATATATAAAGTTAAATATTATACCTACTGTATATATATATATACATATATGTATATATATATATAAATACATATATATATAAGTTATATATATATAAAGTTATAAATATTATACCTACTGGCTGATGTATATATATATATATATATATATATATATATATTAATTTATATTATATATATATATATTATACCTACTGTCTGATGTATATTTCCAACATTGACCTCTCATTTTTTAATATACTGTGAAAATCTAAAGTGAAATGATACAATCAATTTCATATATTATTCAAGCAAAATTATATTTGGTAAATAGTTAATATAACCAATCCATATTCATATAAATGAATAATCTAAGTATCCTATAAAGTAAAATAAAGCTTTGAAAGAAATTTTGCTTAAATACGATATTGTTAACAAAGAACATATATTGTTGGAAATCACGGAGACTTTCTGTTTAAAGACTTTCTTTTTGATTTTTCACCAATTACGTGTTAATCTTTTTGAAGTATTGTCGATTGTTTGCATGTAGGATCCATGTGTTACGTGATGTTGCATTGTTTCTGCAAGGGCTTTCTTCTGAAACCTGAGTCGTCTTCATGCGGTTGTTTATCTGCTTGGTTTTAAAACGCGTGGCTATTTATAGAAAAGTATGTTTGGGGAGACATGGTCGCGTGTTTAAGGCGTATGGAAGTAGATATATGTACAATATTTAAACAGGTGTCATCAAATTACAAAGTGATAAAATTTACAATTAAAAATTTACATTTTTCCCCTTTCCCTCTTGCCTACTAATCGTTAATTAGTACACTTGTCGGTCCTGTTTCCCCTTACTTCTTTTGCATGTAGAGTCGATCAGTATCATCTTTCGGGTGTAATGCATTGTGTATTGCCGTTAGTTTTCTGGTTTCCTGCTTATGTTTCATAAAATATTCTTTGGTTCATCCTATAAATGGTGCAGTGTACCTTATTAACGATACTGCCCAGGTTGTTATTTCTTTAATTAGATTTCTAATGTACAGTTCTGTTTTTAAGAGTTTCCTTGTTCTTCTCAGCTACTCTTTTCCAATCTTATTTTTTTAATTTCAGTAGATTTGATGTTGTCTGTTTTGAAAACTCCCAAATATTTATAAGTGTTATGTTCACAAAGAGCAATCATCTCCTTTCGATTGGGCAGTTCTATGCCTTCTGATTTGTCTAGTTTTCCCCTTTTCATTCCCATTAGTGTACACTTTTTCGTTCTAAATTCTATTCCAATGTTCTGGCTATATATTCTGGTCGTGTTTATCAGCATTTTCAGTTCCTTTTTGCTTTTTGCAAATAGCTTCACGTCATCCATACATGTGAGGTTGATCTTAATAAATTATTATTAAGATCAAATAAGTAAATTATTATTAATATCAAATAAATAAATAAATAAATAAATAAATAATAATAATAATAATAATAATAATAATAATAACTAGCAGGACATGTGGAAATTCCACAGGAAACTCATTCATATGTAATATATTGATGTAGATGTTCAGTGTAAATGGAGACGCTCTGAAAATTTTGTAGCTTTTTTGTTAAAACTGCAAAATATTTATCTAAGCTAGCACGAACGTCCGGTAAAGCCTGGTCGTCAATTACGCTTAAATATGATATTTTAATTCTTGCAGATTTCGTATATATTGTTATAAAGTTAATATTCTATCGACTTTTATGTTATAAAGTTGCGATTTCAAAAATACAAAAATATAATTGGGTGCATAAGCTTAAATCGAAACCAAAAAGAAAACAAATATATATATATATATATATATATATATATATATATATATATATATATATATATATATATATATATATATAGTTCCTTCAGCCATAAACAAAACCGAAACCAAAACTTATGAAGAATTCTTTATAAAATTATTTAATGGAAAAAATAGATTACTGGAGTGGCATCGGCTATAATCGAAACCGAAACCAAAACTTATGAAGAATTCTTGGTAAAATTATTTATGACAAGAAATAAAAGAACATAACAGTTAAACGACCCGGATGTAAGCGTGGCACAGAAAATAACACGCACGCTATCGTATTAATATATAGTTAATGGAAAGAATAATAATAAAACTGATAATAATTTTTTTAAAATAATGGTAAAACTGATAACACTAAAAAATAATGGAAAGAATAATCACTATGCAAATTATAATTTATGGCCAAATTAGAGGAGGCTTAATAGATAATCTATACAATAAAATTGCACACACATATACTTGGAAGTTTTAAGAGAGAACTTGTTTGAGGTAGTAATAGCATTATCTTTCTTTTTATAGTCAACTAGTTTTGTTTCAATGATTTAAAGTAGTGAACAAGAATTAAATTGCGAAGTGACAGCGAACTGACAAGGCACGTTAATACATAATAAGAATTGAATGTTTGCTAAAACTTCAAATATATCTTATTTTCATGAAATTTAAATGATATACATATAAAATTATCTAGAGAATACAATGGAAGCGGTTCTAAATACCGAAGTGCTTTCCTCATACCGAACCTGCCGTACTGTAGCGGCACTAACTCTAGATGGGTTGAGCCGACTTCCTCCGAAGCAGGAAGTTTCATAGGAGTATGAAATTCGCAAGCGGTGCTCAGTTGCATGTGTATACCTGTCAGGAGAGATAATAACGTTAGGTTTTTGCAGTTCTTGCAAAGACGTGTCGACGTCCTCCTACATACAGCGCCTGGTATTCCCAAATGGTCGCTCATTTAGTACTGACCAGGCTCAACGTTGCTTAACTCTGATGGTCTAACGAGAATTGGCATGTCAACGTGATTATGCCATTATACAGCATATTCTCTTTATGGAGCTATTGGGGGCCGAACCTTCTATGAAACTTCAAATATATCCTATTTTGAACAAATTTAAATCATATAAATAAAATTCCCCGACGGAGACAGCGTATGTAATACCAAGTCTCTGCAGTCTCTTCTATGTACCAAATCTCTACGTGATCCTTAACTGAGCTACGAAGGAAGAATCCTGAAAACTTCAAATACGTATATCCTGCAAAACATTAACAACAAATACATGTCTAACTACAACTACCGTAAAAAGTCTTCTCCACTTTCTGTGTAACTAAATCTCTATCGCCTGAATCTTACTGTAAATTTCATGAAGAAAGTTTCTTTTCTAGAACCGCCCGCCTGTGGAACTCTACATCGCGGGTCTGCTTTCCAGCTGACTACAACATGGCCGTTTTCAAGTCCAATGTAAAAATGTTCTTGTTGAGCTTTCTCTTTAAATAATCAAATTCTACCCTATTCCCATCACTGCCGATAATTACACTATTGTCTTACTGACCACCTTACATTCATTAACCCCTATTATCGAGTGGCTTTTGGGCCTTGATAAGTAATGACTCTCTTGTAAAGATATGATATCCGACTTTCATGAAATCAAAACAATATGTATAAGACAATCATTCAGAGAGTTTTTTTTTTCAGTTTCTTCGATTAGGGGGAGAAATGGGATGAGGAAAGGGGAAGTAAAAACAAAGAATGTAGCATAGTTTATTAAAGTTAAAGTTTAAAAACATATAGTAGTGTTTCTTATTCAATCCCGAGCCATGTCCGGTCTTCCTGCTGGTATCTAATAAGTGGGGCTGTGACAACAGAATATTCTTTTCATTCTTTTGACTCTGAAGTATATATCCGATACAGGAAGACACATTCAATCAACGGAGAATCACATCAGTCTATATAAAAACATATAAAGATATTAACGGATATATACTCAAGAGTCAAAGCAATGAAAAGAATATGCTGTTGTCCCAGCCCTATTAATAAAAATTGTGTATTAGTTATTCGTACTGCTAAATGATTTGTTATTTTTTTTTATTATTTATTTGTAGATAATGAAAGCGATATAGATATCGGAATAAAACTATTTACAACGTTTCTGATGTAATAATATTTTTTGAAAATATGACGTAATATATTTGATAAATGTTAGAGTTTCGCTTGCAGACGGAGAGACACCTTACTACATTGTAATCATAACCATTATAAGATAAGTGGGATAATACATATCATATAAGGTAAGTAATGGAGTTCGAACGACGAAAAGAATTCCATACATATTTCGCCAAATGTGGCCTAATTCATTCCTATTTTCATCAAGCATTCGATTTCAGCACAGAATTCTCGATTCCCCAGTTCCTTACATGTTCTCTAATCCTGTAGAAAATTCATAACATAAAGCCAGCTAACCTCCTCCTTCGGACAGCGTTTCCAAAGCAGACGTTTTAAGAATGTCAGACACAACGTGGGCTTAAAAAAAATGTACAGACGCTACTAAGAACGGGAATGTGTCAATTAAGGTTTAGGATCTTGTGGCGCCATGTGAAGAGAATAAGATCCCATCTTGGGATATCTTCACGACGTAGTCACATCAAGATATACCCTTCGAGCTATCACATTTATAATCTAAAATAAATAATATAGCTCGAACAAGAAATGCTTCAGATAAAAATAAATGATTCCACTGAAGTAGATCATTTGTCATAAAAAATTCATACTGCAATGATAACGTTTATTTTCTCTTGATACAAACACATATACAACATATAATGCTGCTATAGAATTGGCTATCAGAAGAGTAAATCTTTTGTTATTCGTCTATCAGTTTATCTAATCATCGGTGTATCCATTAATGAATCTGTTTATATAGCTATCTATCTATCAATCTATATATCAATATATCTATCTATCTATCTAACTGGTGAAGTAAACAAGAGAGGTGAAGCTATGTTTTGATAAGGTTATCAAAACAAATCAGACCTTGTCAAACTGTGAACTGATCAAGTTTGCACCGGAAGGTTTGAACAGTTGACTGGTAGGACGTGTCGTCTGTCATGTGTTCTGTTTGCTGGAGCAACGTGTTGAATTGGATTTCGGACATCGAACAGGGTGGATGGATTAAGGGGTCTCTCTCCCCCCTAGGAGGAAGGTGAAGTGTCTCAAAATGGAGTCTAGAGAAACTCAGGGGTCAGATACTCACATAGAATTCTTCTGCGTATTTACTGGGAAGTGAAATAAATTATTTAAAAAAATCATCGTCTTGGGTCGTTTAAAGCGTCTTTGTCAAACAGATTCCAGCTTCTCCAAGAACAGATGAAATTCAAGGTAGACCAAAAGACAGCGAGCCAACGATGCAGTTTTAAAGGTATGTCGTAAATGCATGTCTGACACACACGTTCACGGCAACACCTAGACGAGACTAATCGGGCCGTAAAATAGACTGCTATAGATATATGTAGATAAGACAACATATGGTTCAGATAGTGTAGACTCAACAGACATTTAGTGACACGTATACACACCATGATTTACTCTAAGCAAA
Organism: Euprymna scolopes; assembly: GCF_053919585.1. Taxonomy (NCBI): domain Eukaryota; kingdom Metazoa; phylum Mollusca; class Cephalopoda; order Sepiida; family Sepiolidae; genus Euprymna; species Euprymna scolopes. The sequence continues at coordinate 40,580,698 of NC_136486.1, read as the reverse complement.
ATATGATGAAAGTAAAGATAATTTTCGCGAAAATATATTTTTGTATCAACTTTGTTCCCATTTGTAGCCAAGAGTGACCAAGAAAATGATGTTTCCTTACAAAGAGAAAATGTTATATATATAATAATATAAATATACAAAAAATAAATGTTACCATAGTCAATAAAAGTTACTTTTATTGTAGAAAAGTTCATTGGTTTGTATTTTTAAGTAGTTTGTAAAAAAAAAATTTTTTTTAATTCATGAACCGGTTTAATCAAAATGGCGGCGACTTTGAAATGGAGAGCCCCGTTTTCAATTTGAAGGAGGGGCACCTAAGCATCCTGTGTTAACAATTTAAGAACGTTCCGTCAACGTAAGGAATATTTATAAACATATTTTAATGTTTTCCGTTATTTTGTGCTTGAGGAATATTCAATTATGGCATGTGTAGTTTATGTAAAAATTCATTTAAGTAGCTATCGCATCAAATTTCGTTTTACTTTCGGTTCGCTGAAATTATTTCAACTAAAGGGCATTAAAACTATTTCAAAACAAAAGAAAACATGAACTGAACTTTTATTGACTATGGTAACATTTATTTCTTGTATATTTATTTTTCGGGTAGTCGTTTGTTGGCTTTTCTGCTAAACACTTTTACTAAATAATATCGACGAAAAATCGAAAAACAAAGAAACAAAAACAGTTTTGAAAAATAATGAAGCTTTACTTACTTTAATAAAATAATCCGAAACAGCAAAATGGGATATTAAAAAAGTAAACACGTAATTACTTTAGTTTTTTAAAGCAAAGAATCGATATAAATATGAATAAGAAGAAAATGGCGCCCTTTTCAAGCAAAACAGCTTCGTTTCAGTTTTACAGTATTGAACGGTGTAGTATCGCGCCTTCGGATTCAGGGTTGTACTATTGTAATGTAAATAACACACAGAAAGGGTTGTAATCAACCGAATTACTTCTAGTACAATGACAAAAAAAGCTTAAACAGATATATAAATAAAAATAAAAAGGTTATGTAAATGTTTTTAAACAGACGCGTAATCACATGAGCAGGACTTTTTCCTTCTTTTGACACGATAACAAGTAACATTCTTATTTTTTATTTTCGAAAGAGTGCCACGTGCAAGTGGAGAAGGAAAAAACAGAGTTATGCAAAATTTGTGCGAGAATTGTCTAAAGTTCCGATTTTTTTTTTTTACTTTCACTTTAATAAGAACGTGACTTTATGGTGAATTTATTCGACACAATACGATTCAACTAAAAAAAAATAAATAAAAGCTAACGTGAATTAAGATTAAAGTTAAGGTGTTATTGTGGACCCTCACCTCTTTTAAAAAACCTTGTTAAACTTTGTGACATATTTACATTCTATGGAGGTCAGGCGCGAACGAACACCCAATAATTTTATTATACCATATTTCTTCAAACTAAAACATAATTATCAAAGTATACTTACGCAAATAGATATGAAAAGTCTTTGTTAAATTTTGTGCCATATTTGCATGGAGTACAGGCGCGAACGCAGACCCCACAATTTCATTATACCATCCCTATTTAAGTTGAAACATACTTATCAAAGTATTCTTATGTACATTTATATCAAAAACACTTGTAAACGTTTTTTTTTCTTTTTCATTTTTTATTTCCATACTTTGGGGACCAGGCACGAACGCAGGCCCCACAATTTTTATAAACCACCGTTCTGCCAGATCAAACATACCCATCCCTGATCCTCGATACATCTTCTATCATTACATGTAATAAGTTTTTTTTTTAAATAGTCAACCATATAGGAGCCTATTCGTGACCAGACACACACACACACACGCGTTCAGCTTTATATTATAAAGATATAACCATGATATATATAACGTAGCAGTAAATAATAACATCAACGGCGTAGAAAAAGTATACATAGCAATCACAGTACATATACGTAATTGTAGATATAACCACCGCGTGTGGTTATTCAGTGAAAATACAGAAATAGCACTCACTCTCGAAATATATTTTAGAACAAAAAATAAATAAAAATATTATTTGTAATATCAATTGGAAAATTTTGATAGTAAGTCCTTTTGTTGAAATTGTGAATTGAGCTTAGGGGAAAGATATATCATAAACGTCAAGAACCAAATAAAATTTATTAAACAAAATCAGAAATTTATATCTAAATACAAACATAAGGAAATACTTGCTTCGTCATTTAAATTTTAGTTTAAGTAAAATTTCATCTGAAAGTCGTCAATACTTTATGCTCCGTCCATTTTTAATGTAATGAACACAAAATTGAAGACCATTTAAAATTTATTATTATTCGGTACATACTAAACAATAATTATTTTATCTTTTAGTAATCAAATTGTTACATAATAAGGACTGTCCCCTTTTCATGTAAGTATAAAAATAGAGGGATTAGTTAAAATGAAAATAAAATGAGAGAAAGCAGAAATCGAACCCTGGACATAAGTTTTAAAGAACAATAGGTTTAAATGGAATGTCCAGTAAATTGTTAATTCGGATGAATTAAATAATAAATAAACTATTCAATTGTTAGAAAGAATGTGGATAATAAAATATGGGTTAAATAAATTAGATATGTAGGTTGAATTCTTTTGTGAAAACAACAAAAGAAAAATAGGTTATTGGGAAATCATAATATTGGAAACGTGCAAGTCCACGCATGTTAAGGGCACGTGAATTTTAGTCACGTGGCCGGACATGCATGGATTTCTCAATATGGGAAGTGATAGTTAGTTAGAGACAGTCAGTGAGAAACTCAGGGAGAGTCTGGAGTTTGGAATTCGAACGTCTAGGAAGCGAGACGATTACTTTGAAACTAAAATGTGAAGCTTTGAATTCTTGATGACGAAAACCACGGCCGGTCGTGACGAAATAAACCATCATGTGTTTGAGATTCTTACAAAAAGGTAAAGTGAAAATTGTATTATATGTCTATATATCTGTGTTATAAAATGTTATTACATACACGTCTCGACATCTCATATCCATAATGTGAATCTACATCATATCTACACTAAGACTGTCTGAACACTATCTCCTCACTCTAAGAGCTTTCTCCTTCCTCAACACGTCTAAGTAAAGAACATTTTAATATATAAGAATCGTCATAACACGAACACGGAACGAACAATCTCTCTCACAACATCCCTCTCTAGAACTCTTACAACAACATCCCTCTCTCTCTCTCTCTCTCTCTCTCTCTCTCTCTCTCTCTCTCTCTCTCTCTCTCTCTCTCTCTAAGATAAGCATCTCTCTCTTGTAATAAAAACTCTCTCAAGACAAACACTCTAATAAGACTCTTTCTAAGCATCTATCTCTCTAAGACTCTCTTTTAATGAAACCCCTATATGTAACAAAATTATATGAGCGGTATTTCTGACAAAGGAAGAATGATATCAGTTTTGGGGGGCGGAATCTCTCCACGTAACATTTATCGTTGGCTGTTTTCTTTTTTTTCTTTTCTTTTTGCCCTGAAATAACTTTTAAGCTCCTTACATCAAGTGGCTTTATTCCTTGTCTGGAGCGATTTCAGTAAAGAATATATTTATTTATTTACTAACTATTTAGGAGAGTAAAAGAAGGACCCTGTATTTACCTTCGACAGCCTCATAACTCGGTTCCCTTATTTTGTCTATTAGTCGTTATATTTTATGACCAATGTTTCTGACAAAAGGGAAATAATCCCTGTTTTCTCGGAAGCAATCTATTATCGTTTGTTTGTTTTTTTCCTAGAAGTAGTTTTCTTTTAGCTCCTCACATTAAGTGGCTTCGTGTATTGTATGGAGCTATTTCCACTTTAAAAATACTAGCAGAACCGTCTGGCTGTCGTCTTTGAGTGCTTGACTAACGAGCTGCACAGTGAACTTTCAAAGCCTCATCTTATAGATGTAGTTGATGAACATACAGATTAGTGTCTATTCTGGAAAAGTCTCAAAATAAGAATATCGGATACTTGTGGGGGAGCTGGCGCGCGGCTTTGTTCGGGCGTAAAATTCGCTTAAATATTATATTTTAATTTGTACAGATTTCATATATATTATTATAGACTCGTGACTTCAAAAGTAAAAAATAAAAAAAAAACAGGTGCTATCAGCAAGAATCTCAACCAAAACTGCAATATTCAAAACTGGTGACGTCACCACTGAACCAACGTGACACGCATACAAACTGCTTTATAATTAAAAGCTAAAAATAAACAAAGATGAATGCACAAAATGTTGAACGACTTTTTTTTTTAATTTTGACCCATTTTTTGACCCCTTAAATATAATTTTAACCGGCTAAAGACCCATAAAAAAACAACCCGTAAAAATCCAATCATTTGATGCCCCTAGCGCCGCTCTGCGACTTTTAGTTTCGGAGGAGATAGAGTTTGAAAATATGGAGACAGACAGACAGACATATATTTGTTTATATATTAGATTATAGTTTATCATTTTGATTGTGCACTTGTTGATAATGTAAGTAATGCATTGCGCCACGGCGCCGTTTTTTTTTTTTTGTTTTTTTTTGGTTTTCGTACTTATCTTAATGTATGTTGAAAAAAATACTAGGAAGTAATTCGTTAGATTTAGATTTATTTATAATTCGTCAGCATACATTAGTTACATTCGACTAGACATGAAAACATGTTACAAAATGTTTTTTATAATAATGAGTCATTGCTGAAGTCTGAGCTTCAATGTAATGCCCCCCCTTGCCAAACATTCACAAAAAACACTCGTCTAGCTACAACCACTATCAACAATTTCCCTCCACTCCCTCTATGTGCCTAAGACTAAACACAAATTCCATGAACAGAGCTTCTTTCTTAAAACTGCCCGCCTGTTGAATACTGTTCCGCTACTGTGCTTTTCAGATGACTACAACGTGGTCGTCTTCAATGTAAACAAGTTCTTGGTGAGCCGTACCTTTAAACAATCAAATTATACATAATTTCTACCATTCACGAATACTACACTGTTGGCCCGGTGATCACTGCGCACTCATTAATCCTTATTCTCGAGTTACCTTCGGACCTTGTGACTGCCTTGTAAAAAATGCTTATCCGGATTCAATAACCACCCGAGTATAAGGGTTAATCATTGTTGCGGTGCCCACCTTATGGATAACAATGAACTCTTCCGCGTTCTATAAAAACTGAGAGAATATGTCTCTCGTGATTATTCACAAGTTATGTACACTTGGCAGTCGAACTGACGTATAACCACTTTCCTTATTTGCTGTATTTGCTTTTTTGATCAATATATTTTGTTCCTACTAAATGCCTTTCTTAAGGACCCTTACCGGTTTATCACAAAGATATTTTTAATTAACTACCGAAAAGATGCTATGAGTAGATACAAAACGAGAGGTGAAAAGAGCAGAAATTGATCACTTAAGATACCGGCCCAGCTGGTATTTGTTGGCATTGGACTTGGAAATGACTATGCCGAAGTCAGCAATGAAAACTCTCGTGGCATTGTATTACATAAATGAGAAATTCATTTTTTTAAGTAACATATAAGAATACGGCACAATCACGTTGACACACCAGTTCTCGGCAGATCACCGAAGTTGAGCAACGTTGAGCCTGGCCAGTACCAGATGGGTGACCATTTGGGAAGGCGAGGCGTTGTATGTACCGCGAGATAAAATACCAGGTTGGGAAACTGGTTCGGTCTATCCTTCTCTCGATGGTAGATGGGCCTTTCTTAAGTCGTGGTAGGCATCCCATATAGTGATGGCGTCACGATAAAAAAAATACCCTTGATATCCCTGGTGAAACATCAAGTATTCAGCTACGGACAAGATTTTAATTAGACTACAAACTCGTGTAGTGAATTCAACTCGGCTACGGTTGCATGTTACGTTTTACGTTTGCGTTTAAGAAGACAGGAAAGATATTTACAATTGTGGTAGTAAGTTTAGTACTTACAAAGCTATAACAAAGGATGAATCATAGATTGTAATCCAGTGAAGAATCTACCATGAAAAAAAAAAACGATATAGTAGAGAAAGACTAGCAACGCTTCTTCTGTGAGAGAATGTCTGTACTTAGAGAAGAACGACTCCTACTATGTTGCGAAATCCACAAAGTACGAGTCACATAAATATCATGGATAAAAAAAATTTAACCAAGAGCAACGAAATCCCATTACAATGTTTAATGTGGAACTATTCACTTTAAAAAGTAAACAAGAGAACACCATGTACGGTTTAAAATTTACCGGGTGATTGTCTTTTACATGTAAAATTACGGGAAAAACAGGTTCTGTTGATCAAAACGGGAAATTAACGAGATATTTGTACTTTTCCTCAGCAATGAACAATTGTAGTTTTCTTTTTCGTCTCCTTTATGCTTCCATGTTGACTCAAGTAACAATATGTAATGCCTCAACGTGATACATATGCATGTCTTTAAAAGAACTCCCCCATTCTTGAAATGGCTTTCATTTATGCAGCCCAGGATCATCTAAATTGTATACGAACGGCGAGAATTCATGTTACTTTCGCGTGACCGTTGAGCATAAAATCAGCTACGCGTCATCATTTTGCTTGTTCTATTTTTAAGTAACTTGACTTTACGAAATGCACAGACACGTGGACATTTTTTAGCTAAGTCATTTTCACACTAAAATTTTCCTTATAATATCTAAATCGCGTTATAATTTCTGTCCATGGGAGTGGTACCACATTACGAAAAATCTCACGGTAATACCGATATCGCCAAAAGTGATAATTATCGTCCCTACAATCTCAGCGCCATTCCTCCAAACACACAACTCGACTTTGATTCTCCTATTCATTTTTAAGATCGCAATCATTTTCTGTTACAAATATAGCGGACAGTTTTTCGTAGTAATTTGCCACTGTCGTAACACTCATTAGATGTGTTTTGTGCAAGTAACGTACAAAAGTTTGAATTGCAACACATTAGCTGCTCATTATCAAAGGCCTCAACTAAAAAATAAAATGTTAAATCTTGCGTGTGATATTAGAGAATAAATAATTCAGCAACAAGTAGAAAATAAATTTTATCAATTAATACTATATAATATGGAAAGACAACTTGATAATTATCATAAATGAATTTATAAAAACAGTTCCAAGTCAACATAATATATGTGTGTGCGTGTGTGTGTGTGTATAAATTTATCAAAACTGTAAATTAAAAATTTACAAGGAAATTTATTGTTCGACTGAATACTCCAAAAATAATTTATTAAGAAATCTTTAATCCGTGGAGTTTCAAAGAATGCCATTCTTTTCTTCAGAGAAGAGATATTAGCAAATTACTAGTATAGCCGAGCTAAGAATTTTCTGGTTATGGCATTAGATGAAAAACCACTTTATGATAGTCATAAAATGCAACAACTACAAAATTGTAATATGTTCATATCGGTTAAAACATGTGAAAATGGGAAGACAAACCAAATATAGGAACTCCAGAATGCATGAAAACTTGACGGTCAATCCAAAAAGCAAAGAAAAGATGTTTCTTTTTCTTTTCTTTTCTTTTTTTTTTTTTTTTTTGAATAGTCGGAATTTCAATGTCGGCAAAAATGCGAAGGTAAGTTCAGAGTGGAAACAATCAAATTTAGCCGGAGAAGAAATCCAATGTAGCTTGAAAGAATATAAAAATCCGCTTGCAGTATCCGAGAATATCCAAAAATCGACCTAGTGACCTAATCTTTCTGTCTGTGTGAAGAAACTTTTCTATCAAGTTTTTAGTTAAAGGACTTGAAAATTGATATATAGGGGATTTGGACCTGTAGAAAAAATTCGATTTGATCTTTAGCTTGTAAAAATAGTTGCTAAGAGGTCAAACTATGGTACAGTGGTGCTGATATATTTCGCTATCTCTGCGTCAGAAGTGTTCGCTGTCGCCGGAGCTCTACATGCTTGTGTTGGAGCTGCTATTTTTCAAGTAGTGGTTACGTGCTTGCGTCGAGCCAAGTTCAGGTCTTTCGCGGAATCGTTTTGCCTGGAGAAGTGCCATCCAGAGTTTCCGCGTTCGCCAATGACATCACCCTTTGTGTCGTGTTTTCGAGACATCGAGATGATGACAAAGGCACTCACTCATTGCGAAACAATTACAGGGGCCAAAATCAATCACAGCAAATCAGTCGATCTGCGGTTGAGTGCCTGGAGCGGTGACACCACCCTCTCGGCTCCTTTCAGCTGGACAGATGACTCGGTTCAAATCGTTGGTGTATGGTACGGACAAGGTATACAGCTCAAAAGGAATTGCTCGGTTGTACAGTCAAAGGTCGAGGCGTCAGGTAATTTTTGGCTTTTGAGGAAACTCTCATTAAAGGGTAGAGCGTGCGCCACTGACATCTTCCGTCTCATCTTCTACCGATTGACCGTACTTCTTTCCACTGCGAAAATCTAAAAAGCCCTCAAACGCATCCTAGAAAGAGGCATTAGGTTCGCAGACATGTCTGTGTTAACGTATGTGTGAGGGGGGGGGGGGGCTTGGAAATGGCCGACCACGTGTCAAGACTGGCCTTTCTTAGCAATCTGCGCTGTAGCTCGCGGTCGATTTCCGGACCTCATTCTCAATTATTCTGTCGAGAGTCGTCGTAGGCCTAGAGGCGATACGTAGTTCCCCAGCGAGTGCCGAACCGCGCTCAAAAAGCTTCTAAAATCCGGTAAACTTTCTCTTACTTCTTGAAAGGAACTTCATAGAGTATTATTAAAGAGGTCCGTTGATGACGGTTGGGATGGTCGGGAGCTGTTAGCCCCAAATGCGATGCCCTTTAATGATATACAATACAGTACCGAGATAGTGAATTCGCTTCGGAGATTGTAAAACATTTCCATTCCATGAACGTACGACGACATACTTCACAATATTTTTGTACCGGTTTTAGAAGAACAAATAGTACTAACTTGACCGTTCCATAAGAAAAAGAAAGTTTGTTTGAGTTCGATTTTTGCACTCATCACTCAGCGACATCATCTGCAATTGTAATAATTCCTTTCTTTTTTCTTGTTTTTTTTTTTTTTTTTTTTTTTTTGCATTGCATCTTTTACAATCTAGCGATCCCATCTATATAAATAAGGGTGAAAGATGATAACGTACGTACAAACATGAAATTGCCTTATGATTATATTGATTAATGTGCTATCTGTACTGTTGATTCTGTGAATAATATTATATTTTCTAATTTCTATATGATTTTCATATCTAATTGTAAATGATCCACCTATGTTATCTATTTTCACATATGATTTATTTATCTCTATCGACATAATTATGCTTTTGAAGGAAACATTATTCTTTTTTTTTTTTCAAAAGACTTTTTGTATTCCTACACGTCAACACACAGGAAATAAATACAGAAAAGATATAAACATTTATATATTTTTCGTATTGATTTTTATTCATACATACATATATATATATATATATATATATATATATATATATATATATATATATATATACATATATATATATATTATTGTTAAACAAATACTTGGATAAGTCGTTAACTAAATTATTATTAAATAAACACTTAGATGAGCCGTCAAAATAAACCCGGTAGCGTTATTCTTTATGGGACATAAAAGGCGTTCTAGGGTGAACGTCAACCATTATGATGGACTCAATCTAATTATTAATAAAAGCTTTTCTTATCTTTTCCCAGCTAACATAAATGATCACGAGCGTTACACTAAAACCTGTTTAGGGAATCACCAAAATTTGTGTAAATATAGTCGAAATGTAATTAAATTTATTTTTCTCAAAGAAAGTATTATATATGTCTTTGCGCGCGTCCGTGCATGTGTGTGTGTGTGTGTGTGTGTGTGTGTGTGTGTGTGTGTGTGTGTGTGTGTGTGTGTGTGTGTGTGTGTGTGTGTGTGTGTGTGTGTGTGTGTGTGCGCGTGTGTGGGTATTATAAGAATAAGGAATGTTATATCGATGTCATAAAAAGGCGAAAATTGCATCAACGATAACCATAAGATGCTTTTCGAGTAAAACGCAGCGGGGGCATAATTTGATTCTAAAGTGTAAAGCGTCTTTATTCCCTACCAATACAGACGCCATCTTGTAAATCATATAACTACTTAAAGCCATTCATAAATCAGTATGTCGTTCGAACTTCAGCTCATCTTCCGGGGGGTGGACTTATTTAGATGAATTCCATCTCAAAATTACCATTAACGAAACGAATAATCTATTAATCAAGGAATATTGTTGTACTATTATAAAACAACAAACTGGAAGTCTAAGATTCGAGTTTCGCCCTCATTTGGGCTCATCAGTTAGACACATCCGAACTCGAGATTCAAACACCGAGCCTCTTGTATGCGAGACGAGCACTCTGCCAACTCAGCAAAAGCTTAATTAGCGAGCGATAAGCAATAAAACTTTCAGAATGTGAGAGAATATATAAGTATTTCCACAGCAAGACAGCCATCAAGCCGGAAGTCCAAGACTCGGGTTTCGCCCTCATTTGGGCTCATCAGTTAGACACATAAAATTCCTACTTATAAGACATCGGTTGGTCGCGATGATTACATCCCATGTTCGAGACGACGTAGGTTCATTTCACTGTCGGATTTCGCCGCGATTTGCTTGATCTCTGTTAGTTAATAGACTTTCTTGTGTGCGGCGCGTTTGCTCAGTTGGCAGAGTGCTCACCTCGCATGCAAGATGTTCGGGATTCGAATCCCGAGTTCGGATGTATCTAACTGATGCGCCCAAATGAGGGCGAAATTCGAGTCTTGGACATCCGGTTTGTTGGCTGCCATGGCTCTTGCGAGAGGTGACGATGTCTGGCTGGTGAAATAATTATATATTCTCTCACATTCTGAAGTTAATATATATATATATATATATATATATATATATATATATATATATATATATATATATATATATATATATATAAACGTGTTAGGAGGCGATGAAAATATATATTTATAAAACACAGGATGTATGAAACACCGTGGAGATAGAGTTTATGAACAAAATCGAAATGAAAACAATTAAACACAATAAAGGATAATTAAACGAGACACTGACGTGTTTCGTTCGCATACACACGCGCTCACACATACACATATACATATATATATATATATATATATATATATATATATATATATATATATTTAAAACCACTTATAAATCTCCGTTTTGTCTTTTATAACCACTTATAAATATACGTTTTTCTTATATATAAATACGTGTATATATATATATATATATATATATATATATATATATATATATATATATAGTTCAAAACCACATATAAATATTCTTTTAAAATATTTGCACATAAAACATTGTAGGAAATCTATTTTGTACCAACAATAATACTATATGGATGCAAGAAATTTTGGAGGTATATACGAGAGTGCGTGATAACAAGTACATAATAAATAAGATTTTTTTTAATAATTGACAAGACAGACATCAGTATTTTTAGAGATAATGATCTGTTGATATTTCAAAACGCAGCCATCAAGACTTTAATACGAATAGACGAGAAATAATACTTTTTTTAATCTTTTTCCTACAGAGATTAACATAAACAAAAGAAAAAGCTTTTAGAAACAACTTTCCATCTAAGTAAATAAATAAGCTTTTAGATAAAAGAAAAAACTATCTAGTGATGAGAGGATACCAATATTTTCATCTGATGCCCATATAATGAGTGATATACTCCACTCTTGATTCAGATACAATTTCCGGATTCCATATATATATATATATGTGTGTGTATGTGTATGCGTATATATATATATATATATATATATATATATATATATATATATATATATATATATATCACGTGTATCTACTACCTCTTTTCTCATATAATACAGAATATCTGACGAAGCAGTGTCTGCTGAAACGTATTCATAGAGTTTTGTGTCTTTGTATATATTTCACATGTTCCGTCTGCCTGCTTCCCTCCGGACTACAACTTGGATGTCTTCAAGTCTAATGTTAACAAATTCCTAATGAACCGCCCCCTTAAGTAAACACTTCATCAAATCTCCTCACTAACGTAATGTACTTGCAATAACCCTTATCCCTGAGTGGCTTCCGGGCCTTGATAAGTGGTGATCTCTGTGTAAAAAAAAAATAAATAAATAAAAAATAAATAAACTTGTAAGAGAGCGCGTACTTTGCACGTGTGGATTTTTATAAGTATATTTAATCAAATGTCCTTATAATTGATTGAAATAGAGGAAGAAACGATAAAAGTTTTACCCTAGACAAGACGACATTATTCGATTTCTGTTTGATGAAAACCGGGTTTCTTTTTTTTTTTTTTTTTTTTGCCGACCATCTACTTAATGGCTAGTTCTGTACAAATCCCAAGAGCGACGGGTAGCTTTCTGTCATGTCTGAAAGTTACACAATCTTCAAGAAGTGAGATCGGAGATGTGCCACTGTACAACTCATGCTCTCTACCGATCTAAGTTATGACAACAGGACCATTACCAGCACCCTCAAATTGCATCGCTAAATTGCCACGAATAACAGGGACGTGCTCAGGGTGATGAAAATAAAGTTTCCGGCCATAGTTATGGTCTTTGGTGTGGATTTAAGTGAGGACCACATCATGCCACCTCACATCTTCAAAGTAAGCTTAAAAATCAACACCGAAGTGTATCTTGGTGGGCTGAAGTGTGTGGGTATCCCCTGGTGCAATCAGGTGGCGGCTGGCAGACCTTGGGTGTGGCAGTAGGAATCGGCGCCGGCCCACAAGTTCAAAAAGGCCCAGGCTTGGCTTCATTTGCGGTAATTGAGGCTGAAGGCGGCTACATTGAATGGATGTCAGCTCTACTACATAATCAAGTTACCTGAATTAATTTTATCAATAAAAGTTTTAAAATGAAGCTGTAGTGTTGTTTTCTTTATGGCGACACTTTTATCGTTCCACCCTGTATTTATCTTAAATCAAAATGAATTCAGTTCGTCGTTCGTTAACAAATATTATTGGCATCTTTTCATAAACAATTGAAAATAGTTGACTCGCACTTTTTAGTAAAAAAAACTTTTAAAAATAGACTTTAAAATAGATAAATAACTCAATTTTAAAACGAAAATACTGCAAAAACAAAATATGAAAAAAAGAAAGCGAAATAAAAGTCTCAAGGTGACACGACGTTGCCCGGGTTGAATTAGAATTAACAAATGTTCTACACTTCCAATACTTTTATTGTGATCGAAATCGTTGAGATCGCCCATTTTTCCAATCAAATCGATTGATTGCCTATTTTAGTCGGGGACCCACCAGAATTTATCAGGAGGAAGCGTCACGTGCCTCCCAACAGTGATTTTGTCCACAATGCATTGTTGTTTACATTGCACTGTAGAGAACCTACTGTTGGTTTTATAAAATTATATTTTATATCGCAAACTCAAACACAATTAAACAGTAAACTCATTAAAAGAACATAATTTAAATTTAAACAGAGCTTGACGTACTTACACCACAGAAAATAATATTTATGATAATTAATATATGTAATAAGACAATAAATAATAAAACAAAGAAACACTCATTTCATTCCTATTGCACATCCAACATTTGAATTATAACGGCTGTATTCATTCAAAAAAGAACAGAAATTGCATCATATCTAATAGCTATATGACGTTTAAAAATCTCAGTCACTCCAAAACGCTATACACACTTTGAATACTAATAGCTTTTTACGCTCAAAAATAGCTTTATTATCATTTAGATATGAAATGAGAATGAAATAAAAATATAATATGGTGATAAATAATTAAGAAATATTAAAAGTAGGTACAATATATAAGATTGAATCAGAAAAGTAATATACAGGTAGGTAATAATAAAAATAAAAATAGGTAACAAAAATATATGGGTCAGGTTTTATCTATTTTTGCATTTTGTATAATTCTGGCCCATCTTACCATGTGATGTGAACTTAGCCCTGAAATGCCACTTCTTTTTTTCTTCATTTTCCCCCATTTAATTTTCCTTATTGTTTAATATAATAACGTTATATATATAACTTTTATTTCTCATCTTTCATTTGATATACATATATATATATATATATATATATATATATATATATATATATATATATATATATATATATAACTTTATTTTTTACCTTTATTGAATGCAGAACATTGCAGATTGTTTCGGAAGACACGGTCGAATTTTTCGACCTGCTTCGTCAGATATTCTGGATTAAATAAGAGAAAGAGTCATTAGACACCCGTGATCACTTTGTGTAAACAAAGCGAGCTTAGGTATTTCGGACGATGTCAAAACATCGTTAAACTCACGACTCGCTCAGCCGCCGCCGACAGCGTAATGGTTAAGAGCCTTGACTCTCGTACAGGCGGTCAGGTTTCCATCCTGACTTGAGGTAGTTGTCTGTCTAGCCGCACTGATGAGCTGCTAAACAGTACTGTATGTGTGTTGCAGGGCCAGTTGTCCGGGGACAATCGACCCAACAACTAACACAGGCAAACGGTAAACAGCAAAAAAGCAAAGAAGAATTTCATACACGGGTTGTTTGGTTAAAGGCGAGGATTCACCTTTTATTATTTTAAAGAAAGCAAAGAAAAAAAATAATCGTTGGATCTGGATGCTGGTCGCCTGGAAGTTCGGGAAACAGTTACTCTATACGTAGCGTGGTTCAGGGTTGCTCAGCTGGACGTCTAGGTGGTCTGGAACGGGTGGTGGACACTGAGAACGGAGGGATCAGTGCTTAGGAACGGACAACACTGAGAACGGGGGGATCAGTGTAAGGAACGGACGACACTGAGAATGGAGGGATCAGTGTTTAGGAACGGACGACCGGTAGGGAGTCAGGTGCGAGCAAGGTGGCAGGCAGGCCTGTAGGAGACACCAAGGGCTGGAAGGCTGCAGAAGTGATCTGGAGGAGCTGGAGCGAGCTGAGAGGCACCAAGGGCTGGAAAGCTGCAGGAGTGTGCTGGAGATGCTGGAGCGAGCCGGGAGCACTGGAGACTGGAAGTGAAGTTCGCTGCTGGTGTGTCTCAGGAAGCAAGCAGTAGTGGATCGCATTTGTGAAAAAACTTATTAGCCCTGATAAGAGCTGTTTGAACTGCTGCTCAGAATGGCTGCTCCTGCTGCTGGTGGGTTCGGACAACGTGACTGGTAGCATCAGTCGTTGCTCCCTGGGCGTTGCCGGTATTTATTTGCTTCCCCACTGAGCAAATTAGGCACAAGGCCGTTTTTTAATGTGGAGAGTGAAAGGGAAAATGGGAACCAGCTTCCGGGGGAGTAGGATAGTGACAATTTGTTGTTTAATGTGGAGGGATTTTGGAAATGGGGACCAGCTCCCCTGGAGTAGGGGAGCTGGATAGTGACAATTTGTATGAAGGGTTTCCCCTACATTGACCAATAACTGATTGCTGCAAGAGCAATGGTCTTATATGTGGAGTTTCCCCCACATTTGGTCTTTGCTTGGACTTTGGTGGTTGGCCGAAATGAGTTGTATTCATTTTGCCGGCGTAATATTAGTGAGGTTGGTCCCCATGAAAAACAAACGACTCTATTTAATTCTTGAACGAAATTTATGCACTCAAGAGTAGATTGGGAATTTGTTGCCTCCATATAAATTAATTTCGTTTAAAGGGTAAAAATTAAATCGCCTGTTTTGTTGGTGTTTTGTTGATATATGTCCATGCGTTTCACTCGTGCTACTCGTGCTTAGCCGCATGTTTCACTCGTGTTTTGCCGAACTTTTCACATGTGGGTGGTGAAATCACTCGTGTTTGGAGAATGTTTCACTCGTGTTTAGCAAACGTTTCAGTCGTGTTTGGTGAATGCACTCGTCTTTGGCGAATGTTTCACACGTGTTTGGTTCACGTTTCACTCGTGTTTGGCGAACGTTTCGCTCGTGTTTAGCCGGTAAGAGAAGGGGCGGGGGCGAAGAAAGAAAGAAGGAAAAAAATGGAGGCGGTGATTTGAAACCGCGACATGTGGATGACTATATATATATATATATATATATATATATATATATATATATATATATATATATAATTGTAGCGTTCGTATATGTGTCTGTATGTACAAGTCTTCTACAGCCCACACCACTGAACCGCTCATGATGGGATGATAATGAACCTCCACCTACGGTAAATGCACATACTTTTTCATTAATTAATTATTAATTTCATTTCAAATTAGTAGTGGAGGTTGCTCGCTCGTAAAACACGCTTAAATATATTTTTATTTGTCTAGATTTCGTATATATTATTATAGAGAGTCGTGATTTCAAAAATAAAAAAAAGTATTTGGTGACATTAGCTAGAATCGAAACCGTAAGAAAAACTGTAGCCTTCAAAGTTGGTGGCGTTACCATTTTACCACCGTGACATGCATATTAATTGATTAAAAATTAAAAATAAACTAAGCTGAATGTACAAAATATATAACGATTTTTTTTCAATTTTTGACCCGCTTTTTACTCCTTAAAAACTATTTTAACTGTCTAAAGACTCATAAAAAACAGCCCATAAAAAAATCCAATCTTATCAAAGAGCTCAGTGTTGATTTTATGGGGTTATTTTTACACAATTACTTAAATTAAAGTTAAACGTTCAAAAGTAAAGTATTATGGTTCAATTGTGTTTTAAAAAGAAACATTACTGTTGAACGTGCCATTAGATGATTGGCCTTTCTCCTTGTGCGGTGATAAAACTTCTCAAATTCATTTGTGATGTTAGGCTGCATGAAAGTGTTAACTTTGATAAAAATCGGACTTTCTTTCTTTAATAGGATTGTTTCGATTATCAATTTTGGATTTTGGATACTTGTTGGAAGCATCCCGATACAAATCTTACGTAAGAACACTCAAGTAACTTCGTGTGAAATTTGAAAAAAATTAGCCTAGCCGTTTTGAAGTTCATGGGAAATGAACTTAAACGCACGCACACATACATACGCAAACAAAGTTACTTTATGTAATAGTATATATGCATATATATATATATATATATATATATATATATATATATATATATATATATATATATAAAGATAGAGAGAGAGAGAAAAAAGATAGAGATAGAGATAGGGACAGAGACAGGCAGATTTAAAAGAACAAAATTAAAGACTGTAAATTATAGTTTACAAGGATTTATTCTTCGACAGGATATTCAAAAAAGAAATATTAAGATTTCCTGGTAGTCCTATCAATATAACGCCAAAATACCCAAACCTCAAAAAAAAATGCAAGGTTTTGTTTGTTTTGTTTGTTTGTTTGTTTGTTTTTATGGTTTTATGTCAGGTTGAGTTATCATACTAAAAGTTGGACAAACTTTCCTATGATCGAACTTTGTCCAACGTTTAGTGTGATGTATAGTTGACCCCAAAAAAACAAAGTCTTGCCATTTTTTATATCAGTTCGTATTTGACAGGACTATAGGAAATCTTAATTCTTTTATTAATTTATTAATTGTGTTCTTTTATGACAAGCTCTATTTCCTATTTTGGTTGTATAGAGATTTTATTTTTATTTAATTGGCATTACTATATAAATATTAATATTAGTGTTGGGACGATTAATCGGATTCAGAAAGCGGAAAAATCGGAGCTTTTTGGAGTATCATAATCAGTATCGGAATTGGAAAAATTTGAGCCTACTTTCCGATGGCAAAACCAATTCCTTGAATTATGTTTTTTATTTGACTTTGTTTCTATAAAACATCTCCCACTGCTGGTAGTAATAATAAAATAATAAATATTTTTTTTAATTTAAACTTCTAGTAAGACTAGAATCTCTGGATCACCCCCTCACAAGTGTGTAGTTAAGTTTTAGAACATATAGGCACATTTAAGATGTGTTTTTAAAGTAATCGGCACAAAATAACACGTTTATAGTTAAATGTTTAGAGATTTATAAAGAATCGGAATCGGTAATTGTATCAGAATCGGGAAAAATATTGGAATCGTCCCATCACTAATTAATATTCTCTTTAAGTTTACTAAATTTTTTGCCTTATGAACTCAATATTTACTTCTTGATTATATATATATATATATATATATATATATATATATAAGTTTATATGTGTGCACGTGTGTGTGTGTGCACGTGTGTGTGTGTGTGTGTGTGTGTGTGTGTGTGTGTGTGTGTGTGTGTGTGTGTGTGTGTGTGTGTGTGTGTGTGTGTGAAACTGGCACGTTGTTAATGTTTATTTTTGCTTTTCTCTGTGACTGTTCCTTTCTGATTAATAAATGCATATGCAAAATGAATAACGGTTTTCATCTAAATTCTTGAGATGTTGATTGAACCTGCGTTGAAGACTTAAAGACGTTGTAACACTTTGTTTTTCACATCTATATCATTATGTATGCGTATAGGAGAGCACGTCTATTACTTAGATAAAATGTCACATGTCACATGGACAGCTTTCTAGTTTTTTTTATAGTGAAGACTGATATATTAACTTTAAGTTTCTTATTCGTTTTCATTTTAAACAAGTATTTTAATTATTTTGCCGACATTTTTTTTCATTTTACTAATTAAGATCTTGCTATCTAATGGGAACGTTTATTTTTAATCAATAATTCTTGACTGATGATTTTTTTTTCAATATTAATTAATTGGCATAGTATGAACGTGAACGACTTTTCAATATTAATTAATTGATCACATGATGACTTTTAATCTATGGAGTTCAGTGGTTCGCAACCTGTGGGTCGCGACTCCAGTGTTATAAAGTCGTTATTTGATTTTGAGCCGAATATGAATATTATAGAAAACCCGGTGAAAAACATATTAATACGAAGGTGAGATTTCGGTTTACTATTTGATATAAGTAATATTTTCTGATGCCAGAAGGGTGCTGATGTGTTCGGAGAAATGGGATGTCAGAATTATTAGATAACATAGAACAAGTAGGCAAGCTCATTGTATTTTTAAATACAATTTATTCGCGGTAGAAAACTTTATATTATTTACAGAACGATATTCAATGTCAAGAGATGTCCGCCATGTTGCTTTTCTCTCTCCCTAGAACTCTAGTCTTTTCTAAAGATCTATAAAGAGCGATAACTTTTACTTTCTTTATTAGAGTTATTTCCCCTATGAAATATGATGCTTGTGGGATGTTTGATGTGGGTCTATTTATAGAGTTGAAATTGATTTGCAGCATCGTTGCATTCTTCGGGTAAGACCTTTATTCTCAGACTTGCTTTATTTATTGTATATTACTTGAACACTTTGAGGTAATTGAAATGTATCCAGTGAAATATTTAATTGAATTATTGTGTTATTTGCATGTGTTTTTGGAAGATATAAGTGATGAAGTTGATTTGCATGTCTGGCCCAAATAGATGATTGTACATCCACATCATAGATTACATTACCAGAACGACGTACTATGCGACATTGTATCCATTTTTCTTTTCCATTGCGGTAGTCTTTTGCCAATACAGATTGTCCTGGTAGGAATTTACGTGACTTTCTCCATGATGGCGATTGAACTGGTTTTCTATCGCCCTGTTTCTTCTGGGAAGATTATTTGATGATGGACGAATAGTATCCATTGTTAAACATATTTTTCTGTTCATCAAGGCTTTAGTAGGAAACTTTCCATTTGGGCAATTTAGAATTGGGGTAACATTTCAGCTACTTAAAAATATTTTTATTGTCTCTCGAGTAGTTCCTTCCCCTTTTAACTTCAAGAGTGTTCCCTTAATGTGTCGACAAAGCGTTTGTCTTGGCCATTTGATTGTGGATGGGAAGGTGGAGATCTTAGACGCTGAATACTGCTTTGTTTACAAAAGTCAGAAAATTCTGCTGAGGTAAATGCAGTATCATTATCAGAAACTAAGATTACATTAACGCCTAATCTGCTGAAAATTTATTGCAGTTTCTTTACGGTTTCATTTGAGGTAGTATGGTACATCTGGAAGACTTCTAGCCAGTTACTGTAAGCATCAGCCAATATTAAGTAATGTTGTCCATTAATTGGTCATGCAAAGTCCATGTGTAGTCGTGACCAAGAGGTTTCTTAGGTAAGTCATGCATGCAATGTTGTTTTCCGTGGAAACTTCACAACCAGTTGACATTTGACACAACTTTTTAGAAGTTCCTTTAACTGCCTGTCCATATTTGGCCAATACACATAGCTATGTGCCAAGGCTTTTGTCCGATTAATTCTTTGATGTCCATAGTGGAATTGCTTGAGAACTTTGTTCTGGAGTTTGATTGGAATAACAACACGTTCTTCAAAGAGAAAAGAAAATCTTCTATGAAAAAATGGTTGGAGTGGCTGGTCAGTGCATGTTTTTGGTCAGCATGTGAGATGAAAATGTCGACCTCTCCGTAAATAAAGACGCTGCGGCTGCAGTCTCCTGGGTCATCTCTGAAGTGACAGGTAGCGATCTCACAGTGGAAGCAAGTGCAGAGACAACCACAGATATAGCAGCGATTACTTTGCCTCCCACTACTTTTTGCTGCCTGGTTTATAGAAAAGTCGTAATCTAAAAGCATAGTTGCACATCTTTGTAAGCGGTTTTCATGGAACTAAAAATACTTATTAAAGGCGGGTGGTTTGTAATCAGAGTAAAATGATGCTCATATGAAATTTCTGTGGAATTTCTTTACCGCATAAACAATAGCTTGGGATTCTTTCTTAATTTGACTTTCGTTCAGTATGCGTTAACGACTTTGGTACGTGTGCAATGGCTTTTTTTGCTTCTATCAGAATAAAATATGTGATATAACTGCTCAAACTCCATAGTCTGAATCTTCCGTCACAACAGTAATGTCGAATGATGGAATGTAGTGTGTCAGCAATAGATCAGAACTAAGAAGTGTTTTGATTTTTACAAATGATTCTTTGCGTGTGCTTGACCAGTTCCATTTTATATCTTTTTGTAAAAGATTATTCAGAGGTTCCCGTAATTTATGCAATTCGGGTTAGAAGGAATCATGATGGCTTACAAGACCCAAAAAGGATCGTGGTGTTGCAACATCCTTAGAAGATGCTATGTGCTTTATTGTCTGAATATTGTCCGGTCTGGTTTCGACTATTTTTGTCAAATGTGAATTCAAGGTATTTCACAGAAGTTTGGAAGAATTTGTATTTGTTTGGTCTGAAGTGAAATTCATATTGTTGAATTCGATCCAGCACGTAAGACGATGCAGAAGTTCCTGTAAGGATAATATCATCAGTGAAGGCGGAAACTTTTGGCAATCTTGTGGGCATTGTATCCATAGTTTGTTGGAATATTGCTGGAACTGACTTGACCCCAAATGGAAAGCATTTGAACTGAAATAATCCCTTGTGGGCGTTAATAATAATAAATTTTTTGGAATCTTCATCAATTTGCATTTATAAATATGCATCTGGTTCAGTTTTGTCAAAACAAGTTCCACCATTGATTTTTGAGAAAAAATCTTCCGGTACAGGTAGAGGATACTCAGGTGTCTCCAGTCTATAATTAAGTCCTGTGCTGAAATCCGCACATAGACGTACTTTGCCGTTAACCTTCTTCATAATGACAATAGGATGTAGGTTGGATTACTCTTTCTTGTTGTAGGGGACCTATTTTTTTTTTACTGTAGCCAAATCTGCGTATGGAACCAGATGATTTATTCTGAAGATTGGCTTTTCATCTGCCTTCACTTTTAACAACGTCCAAGTCCTTAACTTTAGAACAACGTCCAAGTCCTTCTTGAAAAATATTCTTGAATTTTGGTTCAAGTATTTTCTTAAAATGTGTTTCAGCATCTACTGCAACATCAATATTGAACGAATTGAAATTGACTTTAGGAGAACATTGAAATGATCAAGTCCTTCAATAAAATCCAAACCAAGAAGATTCAAAGTTGATTCATCAGAAATATAGCACATACCTGATTTTTTTTCCTTTGAAAGAGACATTGCATTTTAACTCACTAATATCTTGTTTCCCACACGCAACATGAGTTGTTTTCTTAAGAGTTGGTTTTCTCAACAACTCCCATGTTGGACATGAAATTAAAGGGATATCCGAAGTGGGAAGTTTACTGGCTTGTTGTTTATCTCAGCAAGTATATATTTTCTGCGAGTTTCAAAATTTACATTGAAAGTGGCAAAAAATTTAATTTGATGTGGCTTTCTGGAAACGTCCTGGCGTTTTTTGTTTGTTGTTGTTTTTGTTTGTTTTTTTGTGTGGTTTTTATCTCTTGGTTGTGTAGTATTTATCTTGGAAGTGTTGTGGTTAGTTTTGCTATAAAATTCATCCTTGTGTCATAGACATGAACAATCTTGACAAGTGTGTCTTTTCAATGGGCACAAACAAGCATAGTCCGTCTCTCCACATGACCAACATGGTGTTGGGGGCTTCTTTGTATTTCCAGTGAGGGACTTTTTTTTATCGATTTGATGTTGTTTGAAACCGATGGGCTTTATCAACCATTGACAGTAGACGTGTGTGTGTGTGTGTGTGTGTGTGTGTGTGTGTGTGTGTGTGTGTGTGTGTGTGTGTGTGTGTGTGTGTGTGTGTGTGTGTGTGTGTGTCCCCCGCATTTTCTGGAAGTTGTAAACCTACGATGAAAATGAGGCATTTGAATTGATCTTTTGCCAGCGATTTCAGCCGGAGATTTTCGCATTGTAGATTAACAATTCCAGCATATTTGACAAAATTATCTGTGACATTTTTCTTTAATTTTAAACAATTGTAGAGGATATAAAATAAAGATGCTGACTCATCAAAAATGTTTGATAACTGTGCTATCATCTCCTCAAATGTTTTTTTTTTTTTTTTTTGGAAAGACGAAGTTTTAATAACTTTCATATTCTACCGTGCCCAGCTTTCGAAGTAGTAAACGTACATTCCATGCGTCGTCCATGGATGCGAAATTGTCATGAAATCGTCCATACTAAGCAGTAAAAGTTTGTTTTGAATCCGAATTGATGAAAACTCCGTTAATGTACTTGCTATGCTGTCCAGAGAAATTGGTTTTTGTTAGTGAAATTTTGCCGTCAAAGTTTCAATTAAATTGTTTTGAGCTTTTAAAAGTTCAGCTGTCTGGTTTAAAAATATTTCATATAATAGATTTGGACCCATAACGTAAATAATTCCGATTTTTTTTTTTTTCTTTTGCGCACAAGTGTTCTTTTTTTTGTCCCGTTTGTTCGAAAAAAAAATTTTCAAGAGTTCACAAAAAAATGTTATTGTCGAAAAATGTATTTTTTCTTTTTTTTTTTTTGTGAGAAAAGATATTTTTTGTGTTTATTGAACAAAAGATTTTTTTCCCCGTTTGTACAGAAAAGACTTCTCGGGCGCAGTTTTTTCTTTCTTTTTTTTTTTTTTTTTTTCTTTTTTTTCTTTTTTTTTTTTTTCATTATCAGCATGTGTTTTTTTTGTTTGTTTTTAGGATTTGGTATCTAATCTTATCTCATCTAGTCGCCAAATTTTGTTGTGTTCGGAGAAATGGGATGTCGGAATTATTAGATAACATAGAACAAGTAGGCAAGCTCATTGTATTTTAAAATACAATTATTCACTGCAGAAAACTTTATATTAATTACAGAACGATATTCAATGTCAAACAATGTCCGCCATGATGCTTTTCTCTCTCCCTAGAACTCTCTAGTCTTTTCTAAAGATCTATAAAGAGCTATAACTCTTACTTTCTTCATTAGAGTTATTCACCCTTTGATTGCTATAACAGGCGCAAAAGTAGATTTGCTCGTCAGTATCGTCGCCTTCTTCTTCTGTGACAAATTGCATATTCTGCGCGTGTAGAGAAAATTAAGTTGAATTTATTATTAATTGCTTGCTAAATAAAGCTCAGTCCATAAACATACTTTACATGACGGTGCGTTCGAAAAATTTTTAATTGATTTGCAATTTTGTATCAGCTTTGGAACTTTTTATGAATAAATTTGAAAAAAATCATGAATTAATAAAATGTAATAGTTACTTCACAGATAAATAATTTATAACTCATAATTGCAATATATAGAAGATTTTTGTACAGAAAATGAAGATGTTTTAAGGATTGGGATCACTTTCTGGTTGCTTGTTCTAAAATAGGTCGCTATATTTGAAAGGTTGAGAGTCACTGATCTAGTTAAGACGAAAGCGTTAGGGTTAGGGTTAGGGTTTGGGATAAAACGGAGATTTATTTTAGAATTCAAATTCATGTTTTTTATTTTATTACAACTGACATTTCAAGAACTTACAACACTAAATTTGGGCAGTTCAGATTCGCCTAAAGCATTTTGTGTTCGTGCATACGTTATTACTTTACACACATTAAAAATAAGATCTTCCGATGGATTCGTGATTAATTTGACGTCGCTAAACTAAACAATTTCGACTTTACTAATATTTAGATTGACCATTCTAAAATCAAATTATAAAAGGAATAAATTATACAATCTATTATATTATAAAACTCAAATCGTCATGCTTGGGCGTTGAAACCGTCCATGTGGTTTACAGTTTCCCGTTTGAAAAGTTCTGCGCATGCATAATAAAATAAAAACAATACCATGAAAGATTTTTTAATCGACAATTTTTTTTCGCGTTTAATATTTTAATAATGCAAATAAAAATAAAATTAAATCCCTTCTGCTTTTTTTTCATCGACATTTTACAAATTTTATTTGTATTTTTCAGTGCAAGTTAAAATTGTTTTCAAACAAAAACAAAACAAATATGTCTACGATTGAATATATTATAAAGTCTGTTATATATTCTGTAAGTGACAGTTTATATAGGTTAAAATTACTGAGCTCAGCTTGCCCAGTCGTTGAAACCGTATTAATAAAAAATAAACTACCTAACTATCAACACATCATAACATCTAACTTTTTTTTATAAATGGGGCATAGCAAAAAATCGTATAAGTAACTGTTACCAAAGGCAATAAAAGTGACATCTCATAGTTAACTGATTGGTTAAGAAAAAAAAACGAAGGAATTAAAACCATTTAACCGATAAATCCCGTTTCTTATTGTAACTGTAACCAAAGGCAATATCAGTTACTTTTCTTGCGTATTTGCTTTAGTTTTTATGATTTAAACTATTTTTAAGTCTTTTTATTGCATTACATTCCGTAATTTGCACTTTAAAGGCGTTAAAATTACTTGCTAACTTATTAATACTTTGAAGATTTTGCAAAAAATAGATATTTAAGCTTGTTAAAAACCTGTAAAAATTATAGCCGTTGACTCGTGATAAATGCTTTCGTTAAGAGTCGCACTTCTTCGGTGAAAGTGACGTCAGTCAGATTTTAAGGTACGGATGACCAACACTGTATAAAATGTAGCTTTTTTAAGCAAATATGCAAATAGAAGTTTTGGTAATGTTTTACTTGCTTTCCACCTTAACAGTTTTCTTTTAAAATGACAACTTCTAAAAGTTTTCGGGTATGCTGAAAACGAATATCGCATTTATATTTTCTGCAACTAAGTAGTTTTTCGAATATTAAGCAATGTAATTCCTTATGTTAAAAGTGGTTGTCATTGTTGTACGCGCAAGCGCGCATATTTTTTGCCATAATAAATATACTCACTATTCCATAGCTAGCCATAACATAAACTGACCCAACGGGTCACGGTAGTCTAGTTATTATGAATACTTCTTTTAAAAATATATTTGTAAAATATCTAAGTGACAGTGGTAATTAATTTTACGAAAGAATAAAGAGTCATATTTCTAGGTTTTTATGATGAGGCTTGATAATCCGCATTATTTGGATTCTTCGGACTACTATTCGCGTCTTGAATGTCATTTGCACAATTTTTCAGTCGATGTTACCTTCGGCCTTTTTAGGTGTATCGCGTTACCGAATACTTTATTACCTACGCCACACAAGAGTACGTAATGGATAAAGTTCTTGATGAATTAAGTAAGTTATATTTTTCTGGAGGTTGAAAGTTCAATCAATTTCAAATTACTTAGGACAAGAGCATGCTATCCCCTTAAATAAAATAAAGGGGTTGGTTCGCAATTCCGTGCAGATTCCCCGGGTACAACAAAAATATTCCCAAGTTCAACAAAATACACCTGAAGAAGGTCGGAGGTTAAATAGACCGAAACGTTGTGAAAATAACACCAAGAGTGAGAATAGTGATAATACGAAGAAAATTTCCGTAGATAATGTTATTTTTTTAATTATATTTAAAAAAATATATGCGAGCATATCATTCCCTATGTGGGAACATCACAGTAGTGATGGGGAAGATTATAAATAGTTGAATTCATTCAAGATATCACAATTACATGAACAATATGCAACCTCTCTCTCTCTCTCTCTCTCTCTCTCTCTCTCTCTCTCTCTCTCTCTATCTATCTATCTCTCCCTCCCTCTCCAAATATATACATACAGGGTGTCCCAAAAGAAGCTGATCGATTTTAAATTTGATTAACTTCCTCAATATTCAAGTTATGCTTACCAATTTTCATATGTAGGTAGATGAGCTTCTCCGTGATATTTTGAGATATAGTAAGATATCATAGTCTACTTATTTTGATTTTATTTACACAACTTAATCTAGGATATGTTTTTCACAAGGTCTAATTTTAGTTATGAAAAATTATGTTACTCAGATGTCCACCATTTTCATTTTCACACTCTTATGCTCTCTGCAGGGCATTGCCCAGCACATCACTTTATATTTCAGGGCTTATGGGCCTAATTTTCTCCTCTATGTTGTTTTTAAGGGCATTTATTGTGGCTGGTTTTATGGCATTGGGAGTAGGGGAATTTCTTGTATTGAAGTTTCGTCGAAATTCTCTTTGAGTTACTGATATTGACTCATTCAACCGAAAATACGACTCTATAATAAATATCCGCTCCTCGGTAGTGTAACGACTCGTGATGACCTTGGAAGGGTTACACTAGATGATCTGACAAAATAAAAAATATATATACAAAATTAAGAAAGTTATGATTTTTTTAAACCATCAGCTTCTTCTGGGACACACTATATATATATATATATATATATATATATATATATATATATATATATATATATATATATATATATATATATGGCCAATATTTGTTAGTATGTATGTTTGTATGTCCAGCTAAATGTGAAAATAGCACTCAAGATGTGAACAGTAGTCCGAAGAATCCAAACAATACGAATAAAAAATTTTTTTTTTCCTAATATTGAACTTGAGAGACATTATTTTTAAGGGAATGTTATTATCATCATTATTGTGTACGAATTTTCGGCAGCTCTCTTTCACTTTCCTTATTTGGATTTTCAATCTTCCTTTTTTATGAGCGAAGAAAACTGTTTACTCAGATGAGCAATATCTTAATGTGACTTGAGTAATTCACTTAGATTTTTGTCACCATATTGCTAATAAGGGTGCCGGAGGTAAACCTTGGTCTGACGTTATAGTTTAATGACTCGAACCTTGGAGTTTCCTAGAACTTACCACTTGTGAAATTTTATATCGCATGACTGCTTTCCAGTTGACTACAACATGTTCGTTTTCAAGTTCAATGTAAACAAGTTCTTGTTAGGCCGTCAATATAAATAATCAAATTCTACCCAATTTTTACTACTACCGATCACTACACTAGCTACAACTACTCTCGGTAATTTTCTCCACTCTCTATCTATGCTTAAATCTAAACGCATATTTTATGACCAAAGCTTCTTTCCTAGAACTGCTGGTCTGCTCGCCTGCTTTCCGGCTAACTACAACATTGCTGCCTCCAAGTCCAATGTAAACAAGTTCTGTTTAACCATCCGTATAAATAATCAAATTGTACCCAATTTTCACCACGGCTGATAATTATGGCGTTGTTACGCATAACCATTATTATCAAATGATAAGTCGTGACTACCATATAAAGAAAATTCATCAGGGGGCTATACTATCAGCAGATACATAATACTAAGGCTGCTGTATTGTCATTTGATGAATGGTGTCTAGACTATGCACTAGTTTACAATGAGCCCTCGATATGCCATAATGGTCGGGACGGCTACGACTTTTCATTCTTCAATGTTCTTCAAAGAACAATTTCTCTTTATTACCCTTTCTCTCCACTGATACTTTCCACAAATCTTCCAACCTCAACATGCCAAGTAAACGTACACTCTATAAACGTAAAACCAGAAGTAAAACTAAATTCCAACCTAAACCCCCACTACCAAGCCTCGTTTTCTAACATTAGAGGGCCTACGTTCCAAGCTTCCATGAAATGCATTAAAGAGAGACGAAATAATACATGTTGTTTCTCTGCGAAACTGGCATTGGCCTGTCTTTGTTTGTAAGATGATTTCATGATTGAAAGTTACTTGAACATGACATTAAATCCTGACCGTCAAGATCGTCATGGATATGAAATCATTGCCAATATTAGGGACTGCTTTCTATGTAGCTGTTACATCTCCATATGTGTGTTTCCGGTTAGCACTTACATGTTTAGTAACACTATAGATTTATGCTCTATCGCCCCCTCCCCCCTAAAAAAAGAGGAGTTTCTATGAGGAAATTTGCCATACCCTGTCTGCTCATAGTTTTGGCAACATTCACATCTTTGGAGATTTTAATATTCACAATGTCAAATAGTCAGTAAACATATGATGAATCAAGGGTTTTGTCACGATTTCTCCTTTGCTAGATATGACCTTAAACTATATCCGATGATGAGGCCCCAGCTTTCGGGTTTCGTGGAGTGTAGAGCCACCCTTTAATTGCCATTGCTCCTAGGTCCACTCAGACCCGGACTGGTAGTATTTCTTAGGGTCCTACCTATGGGTTCAATAGAAACCGACTTGAAAAAAAAAAACAAATATGCTCTATTAAAAATTATTCTTCAAAATCACTAGATTTGGCATTAAATAACATGAAAAGGGTTGATATGCCGTAAAACAAAAGCAACCAACCAACCTTTGCTTATGATCCAACACGGATTGTTGACAAAATTACTTACGTACCTGATGCTGACAGGCATTTTGTAAGTCTTCTTGATCTTTTTCTGACAACTTGTGCTAAATTATGCTCATCCCTTGTCTTTGCTGGACCCTAACGATCACTCAGTTGTTATAATTAATATCAAAACAAAAGGTAACAGACCTATGAATTACCTTTCGATCGTACAGCATATCGATACTCAATGGCTGTCTGAGACAGCTTTATATCATTTTATAAGAATTTCTCGGTATTCTATGTTTGAAAAGAATGTGTACTGCATAGTATCCGATTTAATTAAGTAATTGTTAGTAAAGAGAGCTTCACATCCTCTAAAGTGTCTATCCTTAAACTGTCCGCCTGTGGAACATAATACCGCGAGACTACTTCCCATCTAACTATAATATGGTCATTTTCAAAGCTAATGAAAATAAGTTCTTGTTGAGCCGTTCTCTTAAATAATCAAACCCTATCCAAGTTCCGCCATATATATCTTCGTTGTCCTTTAGTTTACCCGACACGCATTAATCATTATCATCGAGTGGTTCTTTGGACTTGATAAGCGATAACCCTCTAGTAAAAAGAATGTAATGCGTCAAACTTTCCATAAACTTACAACTGAAACGGAAACTCACAAACGTGGTGGCACCAACTTTGATTTATACCACAAACAGTTTTTGTGAAAAATGAAAGATGGTGGACAAACCAAGGATCGATGGCATTCACCAGAACTGAACGGGTGCGAAAGTGCGGAACTTGGGGGCGAGGGGGGGGATATTGTCATTAAAATTCTACTGAAGATTAACAGTCGTTGCTGAAAATTAAGTGTAACGACCGTTGAGATAACGCAAAATATTTACAAAGTTTACTGAAAAGGTGAGGAGTGTTGGCAATCTGATGAGACTTGATCTTATCCGAACTGCAGTGAACACCATTGATTATTCTCAATGAGCAATCACTGATTATTACTTGTGTTACTTGTTAGTAGAAGCTTTTTAACTAGTATCCAAGAGTGCCTCGACTCAAACTTTTTTACAATGTTTTTAGTAGTTTGAGGGCTTATGAGTGTTTATCCATTTACTACTTTGTCCCATTAAATGCAATTATGTCGTGTAGGTTTGAAACGTGTAAGTGACAGACAGATACATGCACATACCAACGTGATACATTATAATTTGGACTAGCAAATAGATGCTCCGGTTGCATATATTTGCTAGCTTCGAAATATACTATCATGATGAACGACATATAATACAGTACCATCAAAGGAAGTGATAATGCCTAGGAGAATAGTGCAATGAAAACAATAAAGATAGTACACTATCTCAGAAAAAGAGGGGGTAATGCCTGTGATAATGATGCCATAACAACAGAACACGCCCAAAAAAGAACGTACCAACATAACATAATATGCAACCAACATGAATCGGGCGTTGAGTAATGATACTATTATATAGTAATATAAATAATAGTAATGATACTATTATATAGTAATAGAAATAATAGTAATGATACTATTATATAGTAATATAAATAGTAGTAATGATACTATTATATAGTAAAAGAAATAGTAGTAATGATGCTATTATATAGTAATAGAAATAATATTAATGATACTATTATATAGGAATATAAATAGAAGTAATGATTCTATTATATAGTAATAGAAATAATAGTAATGATACTATTATATAGTAAAAGAAATAGTAGTAATGATACTATTATATAGTAATAGAAAAAATAGTAATGATACTATTATATAGTAATAGAAATAATAGTAATGATACTATTATACAGTAATAGAAATAGTAGTAATGATACTATTATATAGTAATAGAAATAATAGTAATGATACTATTATATAGTAATAGAAATAATAGTAATGATACTATTATACAGTAATAGAAATAGTAGTAATGATACTATTATATAGTAAAAGAATTAAAAGTAATGATACTATTATATAGTAATAGAAATAATAGTAATGATACTATTATATAGTAATATAAATAGTAGTAATGATACTATTATATAGTAATAGAAATAATAGTAATGATACTATTATATGGTAATATAAATAGAAGTAATGATACTATTATATAGTAATAAAAATAGTAGTAATGATACTATTATATAGTAATAGAAATAGTAGTAATGATAGTATTATATAGTAATAGAAATAATAGTAATGATACTATTATATAGTAATAGAAATCGTAGTAATGATATTATTATATAGTAATAAAAATAATAGTAATGATACTATTATATAGTAATAAAAATAATAGTAATGATACTATTATATAGTAATATAAATAATAGTAATGATACTATTATATAGTAATATAAATAATAGTAATGATACTATTATATAGTAATATAAATAGTAGTAATGATACTATTATATAGTAATAAAAATAATAGTAATGATACTATTATATAGTAATAAAAATAATAGTAATGATACTATTATATAGTAATATAAATATTAGTAATGATACTATTATATAGTAAAAGAAATAGTAGTAATGATACTATTATATAGTAATAGATATAGTAGTAATGATACTATTATATAGTAATAGAAATAATAGTAATGATACTATTATATAGTAATAGAAATAGTAGTAATGATACTATTATATAGTAATGGAAATAGTAGTAATGATACTATTATATAGTAAAAGAAATAGTAGTAATGATACTATTATATAGTAATTGAAAAAATAGTAATGATACTAATATATAGTAATATAAATAGAAATAATGATATTATTATATAGTAAAAGAAATAGTAGTAATGATACTATTATATAGTAATAGAAATAATAGATATGATACTATTATATAGTAATATAAATAGTAGTAATGATACTATTATACAGTAATAAAAATAGTAGTAATGATACTATTATATAGTAATAGAAATAGTAGTAATGATAGTATTATATAGTAATAGAAATAATAGTAATGATACTATTATATAGTAATAGAAATCGTAGTAATGATATTATTATATAGTAATAGAAATAATAGTAATGATACTATTATATAGTAATAAAAATAATAGTAATGATACTATTATATAGTAATATAAATAATAGTAATGATACTATTATATAGTAATATAAATAATAGTAATGATACTATTATATAGTAATATAAATAGTAGTAATGATACTATTATATAGTAATTAAAATAATAGTAATGATACTATTATATAGTAATAAAAATAATAGTAATGATACTATTATATAGTAATATAAATATTAGTAATGATACTATTATATAGTAAAAGAAATAGTAGTAATGATACTATTATATAGTAATAGATATAGTAGTAATGATACTATTATATAGTAATAGAAATAATAGTAATGATACTATTATATAGTAATAGAAATAGTAGTAATGATACTATTATATAGTAATGGAAATAGTAGTAATGATACTATTATATAGTAAAAGAAATAGTAGTAATGATACTATTATATAGTAATTGAAAAAATAGTAATGATACTAATATATAGTAATATAAATAGTAGTAATGATATTATTATATAGTAAAAGAAATAGTAGTAATGATACTATTATATAGTAATAGAAATAATAGTAATGATACTATTATATAGTAATAGAAATAATAGATATGATACTATTATATAGTAATATAAATAGTAGTAATGATACTATTATACAGTAATAAAAATAGTAGTAATGATACTATTATATAGTAATAGAAA
Source organism: Euprymna scolopes (assembly GCF_053919585.1). NCBI lineage: Eukaryota > Metazoa > Mollusca > Cephalopoda > Sepiida > Sepiolidae > Euprymna > Euprymna scolopes. The sequence continues at coordinate 40,548,062 of NC_136486.1, read as the reverse complement.
TAAAAGTAATGATACTATTATATAGTAATAGAAATAATAGTAATGATACAATTATATAGTAAAAGATATAATAGTAATGATACTATTATATAGTAATAGAAATAGTAGTAATGATACTATTATATAGTAATAGAAATAATAGTAATGATACCATTATATAGTAATATAAATAGAAGTAATGATACTATTATATAGTAAAAGAAATAGTAGTAATGATACTATTATATAGTAATAGAAATAGTAGTAATGATAGTATTATATAGTAATAGAAATAATAGTAATGATACTATTATATAGTAATAGAAATAATAGTAATGATACTATTATATAGTAATAGAAATAATAGTAATGATACTATTATATAGTAAAAGAAATAGTAGTAATGATACTATTATATAGTAATAGAAATAGTAGTAATGATACTATGATATAGTAATAAAAATAATAGTAATGATACTATTATATAGTAATAAAAATAATAGTAATGATACTATTATATAGTAATATAAATAATAGTAATGATACTATTATATAGTAATATAAATAATAGTAATGATACTATTATATAGTAATAGAAATAGTAGTAATGATACTATTATATAGTAATAGAAATAATAGTAATGATACTATTATATAGTAATAAAAATAATAGTAATGATACTATTATATAGTAATATAAATAGTAGTAATGATACTATTATATAGTAATATAAATAATAGTAATGATACTATTATATAGTAAAAGAAATAGTAGTAATGATACTATTATATAGTAATATAAATAGTAGTAATGATACTATTATATAGTAAAAGAAATAGTAGTAATGATACTATTATATAGTAATAGAAATAGTAGTAATGATACTATTATATAGTAATTTAAATAATAGTAATGATACTATTATATAGTAATAGAAATAGTAGTAATGATACTATTATATAGTAATATAAATAGAAGTAATGATACTATTATATAGTAAAAGAAATAGTAGTAATGATACTATTATATAGTAAGAGAAATAGTAGTAATGATACTATTATATAGTAATACAAATAATAGTAATGATACTATTATATAGTAAAAGAAATAGTAGTAATGGTACTATTATATAGCAATATAAATAATAGTAATGATACTATTATATAGTAATAGAAATAATAGTAATGATAGTATTATATAGTAATAGAAATAATAGTAATGATAGTATTATATAGTAATAGAAATAATAGTAATGATACTATTATATAGTAAAAGAAATAGTAGTAATGATACTATTATATAGTAATAGAAATAGTAGTAATGATACTATTATATAGTAATAGAAATAATAGTAATGATACTATTATATAGTAAAAGAAATAGTAGTAATGATACTATTATATAGTAAAAGAAATAGTAGTAATGATACTATTATTTAGTAATAAAAATAATAGTAATGGTACTATTATATAGTAAAAGAAATAGTAGTAATGATACTATTATATAGTAATAGAAAAATTAGTAATGATACTATTATATAGTAATAGAAATAATAGTAATGATACTATTATATAGTAATAGATATAATAGTAATGATAGTATTATATAGTAATAGAAATAATAGTAATGATACTATTATATAGTAATATAAATAATAGTAATGATACTATTATATAGTAATAGAAATAATAGTAATGATACTATCATATAGTAATATAAATAATAGTAATGATACTATTATATAGTAATAGAAATAATAGTAATGATACTATTATATAGTAATAGAAATAGTAGTAATGATTCGATTGCAGACAGACATGTACTGAGTCTTCATTAATAATAGATTTTATTAATTGTCGAGTCGGTGCATCAAACTAAAAGTTTCATCAGACTAAGGCACACTGTTTCCTAACCTTTGTTTATATTTGGCAGGAAATCATGTGCTTTTCTTCATTGTTTAAAGTTGGCATAAGGCCAGCATTATAGAGGTCGCAATGAAGAGCAACTTGAATAGTAATAGGTCCTCGCATACTAAGGTGAAACTCAATGGATCGGTTTGTCATGTTTAGTATTGAGGAAGTTTTTCGTTCCCTCGTCACGCTTGAATTTTAAAGAATATTAGATGATGTGATTGACGAGAGAGTGCGAGTTCCCTATTTTTACTAGAGGATCATCACTTATCAAGGCCATGGGCCATTCGAGCATAAGGGTTAATGTGTATCGAGTAGACCGTCAGACAAAGCCGTGATGATCGGTAATGGTGGAACTTGTGTAGAGTTTGATAATTTAAGAGGAATGCTCAACAAGAAAATTTTCAATAGATTGGAAAACGACCATGTCATGGTCAGCCAAGAAGCATCCCTTTAGTATTGTGTTCCACAAACGGACAGTTCTAGTAATGAAACGTTGCTCATGGAATTTTCGTTTAAGTTTAGACACTATCAGAGAGTAAGTGAAATTATTGACAGTTGCTGTTGCTAGACGAGTATTTGTTGCGTATTTTTTGCGTATTTTTTCAAGGAGAACCATAAATTGAAACTCAGTCAAATTTCTACAATGAAAAATAACTATAGAGCAGAGATAGACTCACAACGTCTCTTCTGTGAGGAAGTAAGGCGGCGAAAAGGCTCTCACTCACTAGATTTCGGAGACTGTTTTGTACCCTGTCAAGTGTTTATGCGTGTGTTGCTCTCAATTATAAAATCAGGCATGTGTTTATAATTTCTGCTTTATTAACTTTTTGGTAAAGAGAGTTTATTCGTAACGTAATGATCTGAAATGGAACACGTACATCCAGTCTGTTGCAACGGTCGCTAGAAATATGGTGGGATCCTTCTACCGCTCCAGAAGATATCTCACTACTGATGCAATTCTCTATCTATATAAAAGCCAAGTACGTCCTAGGATGGAATACTGTTGCCATATCTGGGCAGGAGCTGCTAAAAACAGCCTATCCTGCCTTGACAGAGTACAAAATAGACTTCGTGGCTTAGTGGGGGATGCCCTTTTCTCTACCCTGCAACCTCTCTCCCACAGAAGAGACGTTGCGAGCCTATCCTTGTTTTATCGTTATTTCCATGGCAGGTGCTCGTCTGAACTCCAATCTCTGGTCCTCCCTCGCCAATCTTTCACGAAAAACACACGTCTAGCTGAATCCACTGTCAAAAGTTTCCCCACTCTTTATCTGTGCCTAAATCAAAACGCGGATTCCATGAACAAAGCTTCTTTCTTAGAACTGCACGCCTGTGGAACTCTGTTCCGTCTGCCTGCTTCCCACCGGACTACAACTTGGATGTGTTCAAGTCCAACGTTAACAAATTCCTAATGAACCGCCCCCTTAAGTAAACACTTCATCAAATCTCCACACTAACGTAATGTACTTGCAATAACCCTTATCCCTGAGTGGCTTCCGGGCCTTGATAAGTGGTGATCACTGTGTAAAAAAAAAATCACATGTTATTTAGACCCTCTGCTGTAATCGTAACGACACTTGATGCACAGAATCATTACATATATTTTCTTTCTTACTTTCTTATATACATTTATTTCATATATATTTATACATATATATATATTCTTTCTTATACATATATATATATTCTTCCTTATATATATATTATATATATATATATACTCCTATATATACATATATACATTCCTTCTTATATATATACATATGTATATATATATTCCTCCTATATATATATATATATATATTCTTATATATATATATATATATATATATATTCCTCCTATATATATATACATATATATTCTTATATATATATAAATATTCTTATATATATATATATATATATATATATAAATATATATATATATTCTTATATAGGATAGCGATACAAAATTCTTATATAGGATAGCGATACAAAATAGCTTTAAAACTAACAATAACAAAAGAAAACAAACAAATAAATAAATTAAATAAACATGAATATACATAAACGATCACACATATATGTATATATATGTATATATGTGTGCATGTGTGTGTGTACACATAGGTATATTCATATATATATATAAAAAAAGGAGGGAAAAGATCTACCTTAAACCACTAACCTAGTTCTAAAACAGATCCTTTGTTCGATAAAATGCATGCCCATTGGCTGATAGGAGGGGGCGCGGTGGATACTAGAAAGCGGATTGGCTAACTAGAAATCCTCAACATACATAAAAACAAGAAGCAACCACAAAATTCGCGCAATAAGCCTGACGAATCCTACAGTGGATGAAACGCAGAATATTCAGTGTAGCTTAGTCGCCATATATATTTTATAAATTACTATATTCTTATATATATATTCCTTTCTATATATATATAAACGGTTATTGATATCGATAATTATATATATATATATTCTTTCTTATATATAATATTGAAAGAATATATATATATTCTTTCAATATTCATTCTTTCTTATATATATACTTGCATTTCGGCCCGGCGTTGCCCGGGTATTTGGAGGTGTATGCTGAGCAAAATAAAAACGGTAATTTTTTTTTATTTTGACCCTATTATGACCCATTAATATTTATTGTTTGGGGCTAAAATTAAGTTATCAAATTAGATCCATGTCCAAGGAACCAATATTTAAAATGTCAAGTGTTTAGACCCAAAATTGTCGGAGGAGTTTGGTAGAGTTCTCAAAGGTTAAATCGTTGAACTTCGACCACTTAATCGCAAAATTTCTGGCCGAAAACTGATCACATCGATTTTCCCAAATCTCAGTATCCTGTATATCAAATTTTGTAATCAAAGTTATTGCATAGGAAAATGTACACACACACACGCACACACACACACACACACTTTCACTTTTATAGATATATAGATAGATTCAGTAGAACCCCGGGAAAAAATTAGTAACAAAATACAGTACAGTATATAATCGTGGCCTTCGTTATAAAGATGGCCGGCCAGCTGAAAAAATGACGTCATCGCCGAGGTCCCAACAAGCAAGATATGTGGAACTCTTAGCGTTACAAAATTTCAAAATTGGATTAAAATAAAGAAAGAACACGATGATTTATACTGAAACTCATCTAATATTAATAATAAAAAAATAATTAAAAGAAACACAAGTTATTTGTTTAAGTATATTAGCAATTGAATATTTCGTTGTATTATAGATTTCAAAGATTAGAATGCGTTCTTTAATTACTTATAAATTACATTTTAAAAAGTGAAGGAACACGATTTGATTTGAAATAAACTTGAAGTTTATTTAATATAATTAAATGAAAATTATGCATGTAAGATTATGAATATTTGAAGCAGAACACAAGCAAAACATTTGATATGAGTTAAGACAATAAACATATTAAAATTAAACTTTTTTTAAATCAAAATGAATATTTTTTTATCAAAATGAACAATATTTTTTTAATCAAAATGAACCACAATATTTTTTCAAAATCAAAAACAATATTTTTAATAAATTCATGAAATATTGCACAGTAAAAAAATAATTAACCTAAAGAAAAAATCATGTTTCTTATTTAAGATTATTTCACCACATAACAAAAATAACATGCAAAATCATTTTTTTATATCCATATTTTCAGTTTGTTAAAATACGTGGGTTTGTATATATATATATATATATATATATATTGAGCGAGTTTTTAACAGTATTTTATCCGGTTTTGTATTTATAACACCTTTTCCCAAACTTACCGTGTTAAAGAGAGAATCAGACGCCATCTGGAATTTTCGAATACATCGGTAAACACGGGTTTGTATTACTGTACACATAGATTCGAAAAAGTTGTCAAAAAACAAATATATAACAAATAAATGTTATCAAAGGCAAGATAAGTTACTTTTCTACCAAACTGAATATATTTTTCGTGTTTTTATTCAATGTAACATATTTATTCAGCTCGAAAAACATACAGTGTTTACCGATGTATTCGAAAATTCAAGATGGCGTCTCACACCGTCTTTAACACCGTAAGTTTGGAAAAAGGTGTTATAAATAAAAAACTATTCAAAATACTATTAAAAACCTGCCGAATATATGTCAACCTATGTCACGGTAACATATATTGAGCGAGTTTTTAACAGTATTTTATCCAGTTTTTTATTTATAACATCTTTTCCCACACTTACCGTGTTAAAGAGAGAATCAAACGCCATCTTGAATGTTCCAATACATCGGTAAACACTGTATGGTTTTCGAGCTGCATAAACATGTTACATTGAATAAAAACACGAAAAATATATCCAGTTTGGTAGAAAAGTAACTTATCTTGCCTTTGATAACATTTATTTGCTATATATTTGTTTTTTGACAACTTTTTCGAATCTATGTGTACAGTAATACAAACCCGTGTTTACCGATGTATTCGAAAATTCCAGATGGCGTCTGATTCTCTCTTTAACACGGTAAGTTTGGGAAAAGGTGTTATAAATACAAAACCGGATAAAATACTGTTAAAAACTCGCTCAATATATGTTACCGTGACATAGCTTGACATATATTCGGCGAGTTTTTAATAGTATGTTGTATAGTTTTTATATATAACACCTTATCCCAAACTTACCGTGTTAAAGAGAGAATCAGACGCCATCTTGAATTTTCGAATACATCGGTAAACACTATGTTTTTCGAGCTGAATAAACATGTTACATTGAATAAAAACACGAAAAATATTTGGTAGAAAAGTAACTTATCTTGCCTTTGATAACATTTGTTATATATTTGTTTTTTGACAACTTTTTCGAATCTGTGTACAGTAATACAAACCCAATTACGTTAATGAAATGAAATGAAAAGATCACGAGTGAACGCGCGTTTTTTTTTTTTAGTTTAGTTTCATATATATATATATATATATATTATATATATATATATATATATATATATATATATATATATATATATATATATATATATAAAAATAAGTATTTTTAAATTTTATCTTTCTAGCTTTAAAAAAAAGTTTAAAAATTTTATCAGCCGGCATAATTTATTTTTAAATATTGAAAAATTTCAGGAAAATTAATTTTTGCTAGATTTTTAAAACACGTGTTTTAAAGAATCGATGTTGTCTCGCATTTTCATTAGTTTTGTATGCTGTAAAAAATTTTTTTTTTAATATTAGCAATTTATCTGAAGCTTCTTCTTTTGAATGGTAAAAAATTTAGGATGATAATATTGAATTAAATTATAGTTACATCGTGTTAAATACAGGGGGGGAGCACGTTAAAACTTACTTTGCTGAATGGAGATAGTGTAAAATCTTTTCTTTTTTTTTTTTTACTGCATTATAATTCTTTATCTTTCGGAAATGAAAATACTGTCACTTTTTGGTCCTTTATGATAATTTCCTCAGCAATTTGGAACGATGCACCGTGAAGGCATTTTAATAAAAAAAGAAATATTACACTGACTCCAAGACGTTACGAGTGCGTCTCCCTTTACGTATATCATCGCTATCAGAGTATGAAAAATACTAGAAGTACATTTTGCCTAAAAGCCAAGGGACGTAACTTTGACTAAAGCAGTTTTGATATTTTCGAGAAGTTTTAATTAAAACATTGAGAAGTTGGAGGTCGTTAGGTGGATAACACCACGATCTGACAACATTGCTGGTTTAAGTTCGAATCTAGTCAGTTTCATAGTACTTTAGGTATGTTGGCAACTATCACGTGCTCCCTCTTCTACAACTGCCAACAACAGAATGAAGAGGTCAACAAAGTTGTACCATGCCGATTCATATGAATTTATTAGCCATTATTAGAGCTATGACAACAGCATATTATTTTCATTGTTTTGATTCTCAGGTATATATTCGTTGATATCTTATATGTTTTTTATGTGGTTCTCGGTTGATTAATTGTGTCTAACTGTGTCGGATATATACTCGAGAGTCAAAACAATTACAAGAATATGTTGTCATTTTTTATTGTCATATAGTCATTATAATTTCATATGAGAATCCGAATCTTCTATTGTTGGTATTGGTTTCCCCGATAGATTTATAGTCGAAATTATTTCTAGAAAGACATCGAGTACTAACGAGAAGGAACCACGTGAAGGTTTCCAACATCATAAGTGAAAGCGATTTTTGTAGAAAGAACTGGATTCGAACTTGGAACACCCAGGTCATCAGTCTACGTGATCACCATCACCTCCTTTACTAGTGGAAAGTATCAGTGTTGTCTGATTAAAAAATATTTTTAAATAGTTTCTTATCTAATTAGGACAAAACTGTCTACAAAGCTTCAACCACTGTCCCATCACCGCAGTGTTGTATACCTATGACTGTTTTACAAGTACTTTAATGGAATGTGCTCCGACGAACTCGTACAACTATTAACTTTTCGACATAAAAACCGTCAACAAACAGTAAAAACAGTAAAATCCCATGCCGGGGAGTCATCTACTGTAATAGTTTCTTCTCTTGAACTGCTAGACTTTAGAATTCCGTCCATGTTTCCTGCTTCCCCAACGGTATTAAGATGCAGAAATTTAAATATAATATGAGCAGACATCTCGCTGTTTAACTTTATTGTCATAGTGCCCCTGTAAACATGGTCGCTATTTCACAGCAGCCCTTCGCGTCTTACTGGCAATTTGCCTTGTTTGCATTGTATATGAATAAATGAAAATCCTATGAAAAAAGGTAGACGACAATTACGGTTCCTAAGTAGACATTATCAGTAGGGAATGCGAGTAATTTAAGCAGAGTTAGTTCAGGTCATTCACTTTGGAACGAGTATTCCAGCTAATGCGAGTAAAAACATTTGGGGTTTGTATTACTGTACACATAGATTCGAAAAATTGGCAAAAGACAAATATATAACAAATAAATGTTATAAAAGGCAAGATAAGTTACTTTTCTACCTAACTGGATCATTTTTTAGTGTTTTTTTTTTATTTAATGTAACATGTTTATTCAGCTCGAAAAACATACAATGTTTACCAATGTATTTGAAAATTACAAATGACGGTGCACGCTGTGTTGAACACGTTAAGTTTGGGAAAATGAGTTAAAACTAAAAAAAATACACAAAATACTGTTAAAACCTCACCGAATATATTTCAGCCTATGTCACGGTAACATATATTGAGCGAGTTTCTAACAGTATTTTCTATATTTTTTATTTTAAACTCATTTTCCCAAACTTAACATGTTCAACACAGAATCCGGCGCCATTTTAAATTTTCCAATTCATTGGTAAACACTGTATGTTTTTCGAGCTGAATAAACATGTTACATTAAATAAAAACACTAAAAACTTTTTCGAATCTATGTGTATAGTAAAACAACCCCCACATTTGCGAACCAACAACGATCGTTTAAGGGAAAATAGAAATATTAAGATGTTAAAACTGTTTATAGAATTTATAGCGTGTTATGCTTTATTCTTACTAAGTGTCACCATTCATCTAGGCCCAAATGTCACTCGAGGATAAGAGATAAATGAGTGCCATGTGGATGGTGAGACAACATCGTGATGATTGATAATGATGGTGGTGGTTGGGTAGAATATGATTATTTAAGAAGGCGGCTCAATAAGAATTTGTCTACATTGGATTTGAAAACGAATATGTTGTCAGCTGGGAAACAGTCCCGTGATGTTGTGTTCCACAAACGAGCAGTCCTAGGAAAGAAACTTTGCTCATAGAAGTTTTGTAACGCGGCCGTTACGTTTTTATCTGCGTCGTTACACTTCAAACCATTCGGACCCACACGCTGTTTGGTACCGTCGCAAAGAAACAAATGAATAAAACATAAATATGAAAGAAACAAAAATTCGGCTCTGCATTTTTTAAGCGCAAATGAAATGCATTTATTTGTGGTTCCTCCAAAACAACGCACTTCATTATATTTCCAAAGTCGTTTCGTACACACATGTGCTTTTTAAAAGTCTCTGTCTCCTCATCAACTGACGCTGGCGCTAGCCAGTTTTTATTCGCCTTTACAATTACACGTCCATATTCCCCAACGCGCACTTTGCTTCTCCTTCGACCACGTGGAGCATTTTTCTTTCTTGTGACGCAAGCTTGCACACACTTGCTAATTCCCATACGTGTTTTAACGCTTGCTGCTGCTGCTGCTGCTGCTAATATTTTGCTAGCCAGCTATCTTTCGGATGCTGCTGCTGATGATGATTTTCTCACATGCGCCCCTACGCGTTCTGTTACAGTCTTATTTAGTTTTAAGGAGAGAGAGAGAGAGAGAGAGAGAGAGAAAAAGAGAGAGAAGGGGGGAAACTATTGACAGTGGTTATAACTAAATGTCTGTTTTATAGGACGGCACCATAGAATTGGCAATGTTTTAGTCAGTTGAGAAGCGACCACGTGGTATGTGTTACACAAACAGAAAGTTCTAGGAGAGAAACTTTGCTTGTTGAAGTTTCGCTTCGTTTTAGGTAGAGAGAGAGAGAGAGAGAGAGAGAGAGAGAGAGGGAGGGAGGGAGGGAGGGAGAGAGAGAAAAGGAAAACTATTGACAGCGGTTTAAATTAGATTAGATTGTATTGTATTTCACGATTGATTGAAGTTCAGTCGAGCACCTGACATGAAACAATAGCTAGAGTAGAGAAAGACTAACAATGTCTCTTCTGTGAAAAAGAGGTAGTAGGGAGGAGAAAAGGAATCGTCCACTAGATTTCGAAGTCGGTTTTGTACTCAAGACAAGGAAGGGTGTTCTGAGCAGCACCTCCCCAGATATATCAACTGTGCTCCATCTTAGGACATATTTAGTTCTTATATAGATAGAGAAGTATAGTTAGGAAATAACGGCAATGTGAAAATTTAATGAAAGACATTTGTCGTGGTTGGTGGGCTGTTCGAGCCATAAAGCGAGCTTCTAGAAAGTAAAAAATCGATACTGTTTTGATCGATAAAGGGTGGTAGCGAATGACTGGTTGTCTGATCGACCATTCCTATTCATTGAAGTACATTTAATTTGTTAACGGCGAATTAAATCATGAGACAGTTCTCAAATACCTCCCCCTTCAAAAAAAAATACAATACGACGATGAGTATGAAACGAACACAATACAATAGTACATGATACACGAAGACAACGTTTATTGTTGTTATACACTCGTGATCGTTTAGAATAACAGATTAGTTGAATAATCGAATTCACGAACGAGAATGGCATATATTTTATTTGTGCTTGTGATTTTATTTGTGCTTGTGATGATTGATAATTCATTGATGATTAAGCCAACGCATTTCAGGTAAAAACATTATTACGTATTTATGTGTCATGTCGAGATTAGTATAAATTTCAAAAATTGCGACCCAGTAGAAAAATGATTACAAGTAAAAATAGAATATATCGAATTACCGTTTGTTTTTGTTTTTTGGGGTTTTTTTTTTGCATGTTTTAATGTAGACGACCTGTGCGACCAATTCAGTATGACAAACTTACTTATCTCTCTTGATTTAAATTGACTTAAATTAAGGGTCCGCCATTTTTAAACAGGACGTAATTGTGGACGATTTCTGTTTAAAATATATCGAACACATCTTCTACTGGCTATTTTCCGTAATTTTTTTAATGTATACTAATTTTAACATGACACGTAAGTATGTAATAATGTTTTTACCTGAAATGCGTTGGTTTAAAAATCTTTAATCTACACAAACACCATTTTATTTTGTTCGTGGACAATAAAAAATACACTGCTGATCAAAAATTTAAGACCACTTAAAAATCTTTAAAATGAAATCTTCTTTTTTAGGATAGATTTTAAACTCTTCCGACTTAAGGTTACTAATACTACAATCTAACAGGTTATGGAAACAATTTAAAAATTCGCATTTTTATTAAATTAAGTTTTTTACACATGATCAAAATTATAAGACCATGGGTATAAATTGTTAGATTTATGATAATTCCAATGTTTTAGTTCAGTTAGAGATTAGCAATCACTGTGTAAAGGTGTTACCATGCCTAAAGCAAGAAAACTAACCGAAGTTGAGCGCTCTCGAATTCTAGGATTCCATAAACAAGGTTTGCCACAGCAAGCGATAGCAGCTAAGGTAAATCGCAATAAAACTGTTATTTGCAACTTTATAAAGAACACTGAGAATTATGGAAAAGCAAAATCCTTTGGTAGGCACCCAAAATTTCTCCTGCATTGAGTAGGAGAATCGGACGGGTTGTTATGAATGACAGAGGACTTCCTTCTAGTCAAATTAAGGCGGTTACAGATGCTGATTGCAGTCCAACAACCATCAGACGACATTTACAACAAAAAGGCATGGTAAATAAAAAGCGTAAACAAATTTTTGGATTGCTTCCACGTCACAAAGTGAACCGCTTAAGATTTGGTTCTGAATACCAAACTTGGGACGTTGAGAAGTGGGAAAAAGTTCTGTTTTCTGATGAGAAAAAATTCAATTTAAATGGTCCTGATGGCTTCCAGCGACACTGGCATGATAAAAACATGCCCCCTGAATTTTTTTCCACACGTCATAGTGGTGGAGGGTCCTTAATGGTATGGGGTGCCTTTTCTTACAGATGAACGTGGTGCAGGGTCGTCAGACAGCAGCTGGTTATGTTAACATGCTGCAAAAAGGGTCATCGTTTGTATGGGGATGGATGGTTATTCCAACAGGATAATGCTACAATCCACACTGCAAGACGGACCTTGAGCTTTCTACAAGAAAATAGAGTCCATCTATTCGGACATCTTGCATCTCACTGGACTTGAACCCAATTGAAAAAATGTTTGGGGATAGATGACAAGAGGGGTTTATCGAAATGGCAAACAATATTCAACAAAAAATTAACTTCGTGAAGCCATCTTAAGAAACTGGAGCAGGATCCCCCGCACCTTAATGGAAACCCTTATTTCTAGTATGCCCCAAATGATTTTTTAAAGTCATCAAAAGCAGTGGAGGTAGAACTCATTATTAAGTTTGATTGTTGAATGTTTTCATACACTTTTTGTAGAATTTAAATAAAAAGATTTGTCTCTGGTTTGATTATGCGTAAAAAGCCTTATTTGATAAAAATGTAAATTTGAAAAATAAATCTTTGTAGTGTAGCTTTTTGTTTCCATAACCTTTTAGATTGGAATATTGGTAACCTTAAGTCGGAAGAGTTTGACATCTATCCTAAAAAAGGTTTTTTCTTTTAAGATTTTTAAGCGGTCTTAAATTTTGGATCAGCAGTGTAGAAGAGGTTAAAAAGTGTGTGTAAGATTTGTATACTAAAACTCCTATCTCTCTACCCCTCTCAGTCTCTCTCTCTCTCTCTCTCTCTCTCTCTCTCTCTCTCTCTCTCTCTTCCCTGTTTTTCCACATCTCTCTGCAACCATCCGTCTTTTACCTCCACCCAGCCTATTTCTCGGTATTGAAAATTATAATAATGTAAGTCAGTCACCTCTGCTTTATACAGGGTGGCCCGCTTAAAAGTAGCCCATTGTATCTAATCCTTATCTAATCCATTATTATTTCAGATTAAGCAGTCTACGTAAATGTAGCCCGATCTCTCTAATCTTTTTCTTATAGACCAACTGACACCACAAAACAAAATGCAATTCTTTTTACAACAAGATGGCGCTACACGATCAGTGGCACGAGTTCATAGCATGTTTACGGAAGAGAGAACAATAAGCAAAGGGTTATGGCCACCACGTTTCCCGGACTTGTCATGATGTGATTTTTATTTTTGGTGGACTTTAAAACAAAAAGTTTATGCAAATAATCCTCACAATCTAAACCAACGAAAGGAGAATATTACTAACGCTATCAGAAAGATCACCAAAGAAGATCTACAGGCAGTATCTACAAACGCTGTGCCCAGAAATGCGTAGATGCCAACGGGGAGCACTCCCAGCATCTTTTATAACACTTCAGGAAATTTAATCAATGCTACATTTAAACAATAAATGGAATGTTTTTCATCTCTACTACATTTTTATGGGCTACTTTTAAGTGGGTCCTGGATTGAACGATGTTCAACGAATGTTCCACCCTTCAATATTTTCATTGTCATCAAAATCGATAAAAAAGCCAATTTTTCCATCAAACTGATGAATTGCCTGCTCTTATTGAGGACTCGCCGCGGTGTACCACGAGGTAGCTTCACATACCTCCCCATAATGACTTAGTCCACAATACATTGTAGTCAACTTTGCACTGTAAAGAACCTACTGTTTATTTTAGAAAATGATTTTTATATAATTGCTTGAATTTAAGTTTAAAATGAAAAATCAAGTATTATGCTTCAATTGGTCTAAACAGAAATATTTATTTTGAACATGTCAAAGAACTTACTGTTGACTTTATATGCCGGGCATTTCTGCTTGTGCGGAAATAAAACTTCTCAAATGCACTTGCGATATTAGACTGTACAAAGTGTTAACTTTGGTCAAAATTCCTTCTTCTATCAGATTTTTTCGATTATCGATTATCAGTACTTATCGAAGACATTCCGATACAAAACCTATCTAAGAACACTGCCAGATACAAAAAGTATATTCTGTAATTTTTTTAATCGGCTTCAGGCATATACTTAATTAGTAATTTTTGTCTGTCGGTCCCTCTCTTCGATGATCCAATCGCAAACGATCTGAAATGATAAAAACACAATTTTTCTTAAATAATGATATTAAAAAGTAATTTCGTAATAATCAAGCAATTTAGACTGGCTTTGATCTATGATATCGGAGGGACACCAAGTGAGGGTTGCCAACATCCCTAAATAGAAACAGTGCTATGGAAAGGGCTAGATTTGAACTTGGAATACCCATATCTTCAGTGTTTGTCGTTATCAACGTGTTCGCCATCACCTATTAACATCACGTGGGGATTGTGTTTGCGTTGGACATTTATAAACAAAAGATGACGTTTTACTTTATTGCATTCATGCCAATCCTCTTCAACAAGTTTAAATACAGCTTTTTGGAGTAATATTTTAGGGGGGGAACGTAATGGATTTCGCGGAATCTATGACAAAAAAATGGAGAGTTAAGAATAAAGGAGTCAATTTTTTCTAACTTTTGAACTCTGAATGCGATAACGTACCATGTTTATTATTATTATTATTATTATTATTATTATTATTATTATTATTATTATTATTATTATTAGAACAACCTTTTTCGGAACAATCATTCTTAGCTTCATAAACAATTAAATGGTAGTAAGCAGGCGGGAAATAACAGCACTCCTAATGCAGATGATGTCAGGAAGTTCTGGAGTGAAATTTGGTCTGTAGAAGGGTAACATAATGAGAAGGCTAGCTGGTTCGGAGAGGTCAAAGCAAGGCTATCATGAATGCAGCAGATGGAGAACGTTGAGATAACCATTGATGACATGAAGGCTGGTATACGAAGGATGACAAACTAGAAGATACACCTTGTCCAGATGGGGTGATGGGCTTCTGATTCAAACAGTTCCAATGCCTTTATCACCTATAGCTGCTGCTTTGCAAAGGGTCGTAGAGTTGGGAGATGTCCCTGATTGGCTTCTTAAGGGAAGGATGACACTGATTTGGAAGGATCCTGCAAAGAGAACAGCTGCCAGCAATTACAGACCAATTACATGTCTACCACTAATGTGAAAGCTGTTAACCGGAATCTTTGCAGAAAAAGTTTATGGACATCTTGTGAGTAATGGATCTGTTAGCAGACGTCTCAACCGTTTACTGTTTATGGATGATTTAAAAATATTCGGTAGAAATGGAAAGAAAATAGAGAGATTGGTAGAGCTCGTATGGACATACTCGGAAGACATCGGGATGGAGTTTGGGATTAGAAAATGTGCGGTGTTGGTGATGAAAAGGGGGGTAAAGGTTCATTCGAACGGAATAGTGCTGCCAAATGGAGAAATCATGAAATAGAAGATACAGGGTATAATATTTGGGAGTGTTGAAGGGAGTAGGCATCATGAGCAGAGAGATGAAAGAGAAAATCAGGAGGGAGTATCTTAGAAGAGTGAAACTAATTGCGAAATCGAAATTGTATGGAGGAAACCTAATGAAATGTAGTGAATGCATTGGGCAGTTAGTGTTTTGGGATACAGTGTGGGAAATTTAGAATGGTCTGACAAGGAGTTGCATGCCATCGATATTAAAACAAGAAATGTTTTAGAATATTTGGTATATTCCACATTCGAAGTAGCGTATCAAAAGAGAAAAGACATTGGGAGAGGATTGAAAAGTGTAAAAGATTGTGTTCGAACTGAGGAAATGTCGTTGAAGGAGCACGTGGTTAGAAGTGAGGAGTGGATGCTTAAGGTTGTGGCCAATGAAGTGGGGGGATGTGAGACCAAGGCTTAGTTTTTTTCAGTGTCTCTCGCTGCCATAATTATCCTTTCAATGTTTTGCATTATGTATTTTTCTAGTCCTTTTTTGTGTCCTTCACACAGTCTTCTATACAGATCAGTCATCTCCCGCCGTTTTTCCTTTTCACATAGGGTCTGTCAATATCGTCCTTTGGGTGTAGTGCATTATGCATGGTCATGAGTTTCCTGGTTTTCTGGTCGATTTGTCTCAGTTCTTCTTTTGTCCACCCTATAAACGGTCCAGAGTATCTTACTAGTGATACTGTCCATGTATTTATACCTTTTATTAGGTTTCTGCTATATAATTTCGTTTCCAGGAGTTTTCTTGTTCTCCTGAGGTATTACTTTCCAATTCTCTCCTCCATATCTGTTGCTCTGATGGTGTCCACTTCCAGAACTCCCAGGTATTTATAGTCGTCTTGTTCCCCTAGTTCCCTCATTTCTGTTTGGTTGGGTAGTTCCATGCCTTCTGTTGTCTCCAGTTTTCCCTTTCTTATAACAAGTTGTGCGCACTTTTCCATTCCAAATTCCATTTGGATATCCTGGCTGAAGATCCTGGTAGTGTTAATTAGTGTCCATAGCTCCTTTTCGGTCCTTGCAAAAAGTTTCAGATCGTCCATGTACATCAGGTGGTTCATTTTTTCCTCTGTATTGGAGAACTTGTATCCGGCTTGTCACTTTCTCAGAATACTGTTCAAGGGCATCATGGCTATGATGAACAGTAGTGGTGATAGTGAGTCTTCTTGGAAGATGTCTCTTTGTATGTTAATTTCTGTTATGTGTTGTCCATCAGCTGTCAATTCCAGTTTCCATGTTTTCATTGCATTTTCTATTACGTTGGTGATCCCGCTTGGTATTTTATACATTTTTAGGCATTCTAATATCCCTGCTTGGGGGATCCTGTCGTACGCTTTTTTTGTAGTCGGTGCATGCCATGGCTAAATTCTTTCTCCTCATTTTTTACCTCCTTTAGGATCTTTAGATCTATATATAACAGGTCATGTGTTCCTCTTTTTCCTTTTTTTTTTTTTTGGCATCCTTTCTGCTCCTCGGGGATGAGTCCACGGTTATTCAGGGAGTGGTAGATTTGTTCCCTCAGTTGTGCTGTCAGTATCTTCCACATAGTCGGTAAGCACGTGATTGGCCTATAGTTGCTAGGGACGGTTCCTTTCTTCGTGTCCTTCTGTAGCAGTGTAGTTCTACCTTTTGTCATCCAGTCTGGTACGCTTGCATTATTATTATTATTATTATTATTATTATTATTATTATTATTATTATTATTATTATTATTATTATTATCTCTAAAGTTAGG
>NC_136486.1:40517986-40525486 GCF_053919585.1 Euprymna scolopes | reverse complement strand
ATAGAAGCAACACTTTCGTCACTGACACATGGCCTTCCAGACCGTGGCTTATCATGGACAGACCCTGTCTCTTTAAAAAAATTTTTATCCATTTAACAATGGTGTTCCTATGAGGCGCTTTTTTATTGTATTCAATTCTAAACTTTCTTTGTACGGCAATATTAGATTTCAATTCAGCCAACCAAAGGTCACAGTTTACCTTTTCCTCAATTGAAGCCATGGGATCAAATTGATTCTGAAAAATAAAAAAAATATATTTTAATTTATTTTTTACTTATCTAAAAATTGTTACGAATTTTGTGGTGAAAAATTATTCAATAACTATACTTAAAACTAGATACATAAAACTTTATAACACTTTTTACAGATTATTTCTATATATATATAAATAAAGTTATAAATTTTTTAAAGTGCAAACGAACTTATGGACACCCTGTATTTTTTATATATATATATATATATATATATATATATATATATATATATATATATATATATATATATATATATATATATTGCAGTTCTTTCTTCCTACACACAGCGCCTCGTATTATTAAATGGTCACCCACGTTGCTTAATTTATCACACACACAAACACAAACACATACACAAACACACACACACACACACACACATATATATATATATATATATATATATATATATATATATATATATATATATATATATATATATATAAATATTAGTATTCACTTATAAATGAATTAACCCATTATCATGAATTTTGTTGCAAGATGTAATATGATCTACATTAAGTTAGTTTCATGAAAAAAAAGGCAGGATGGGTTAATGCCGTTCGTGAAAATCCGATTTTTGTTAATTTGAGAAGAGCTATAGACATAAATTAATTAATACTCCGAAATTTAAGTTTCTTTGGGGTATTTTAAATACATTTTAGGGCCCCTGATATGAGTATAGTTTTCTATTTGAAAATTTAAATATATCGAATTTGCATTGCATTTGATCCATATTTGTTGACTGAGTTTCCTAAGACAATGGAACGCAGTTCAAACTATTCTGTGAAACATTTTAGCGGATCACATCACCATTGCGTCGTAACATGCGGAAAGTCATGGTCAAACAGAAGAGTTCGTGGACACGTAGAAAATACGGCTTAAGAAATCAAGAAGAATACCTTATGAAAACGTTATGCAATAATTTTTGCAGGTGTGTAAGACGACACCAAATAATAATTTTCATTCTGCCATGACACCAGTAAGGTTTGCAAAGAAGATTAAAACAATTTGACAGATTATTTCTGACCTATTCAAAACAAGGACATGAGATGACCGACCCATTTTTATGATTTCAGGTTCAAATGAACAGCTACAACGGAAATTGGAATATATTTTACTAAAGTCTGATTGTCACAGCTGGTGTTTACTTATAATCCTATAATATCTCTTTCGATATTATAGGATTATAAGTAAACACTTCCCATGTACAACTTTTACTTTCACCGGTTACTCTTACAACTACCCCATAATACACGCATTTTGTTCCCGTTTACGACTACTATATTTTTCCTGTTGCACGTACTCTCTCAAATGCGTAACCCCACTGAGATAGTAGCAAAGGCTTTACTGCAATGCAAATTTCTCGTTTTTCATAACCCAAACTCACTGCTTCCTTTTCTTTTTTTGGTTAAGTTCATCGTATACAGCGGGCATATTATTTGCTTTCTATCATATTACTATTTTATACATAATACCTTACGGTTACAGATTCATTTAATAAACGCATCTTTATTCTTAATCGTTTATTGGATACCAGTTTAAATGGATCCTACCGACTCATTATACATTTTACGTTGACATACACTTAGTTTTAGGCATAGCAGATTATCACAGAAAACGAACACTTCAACTTGCACCAACATAGCATACAAATAGCATGAAAACAAACTGGGTTTTTTTGTCATATCATCCTATTAAATTAGCTTCTTTTAATTCGATTTCACAATACTTTTAGAAAAGCTTACAAAATAAGCCTTTTTCCATACGCGCACACATGATTTAATTCGTACACTTCTAAACAGGAACACACCTACTATACGGTGACCAGTACGGTAGCCTGAACGAATCAAAATACTATCTACCGAGTCTCTTCGCTTCCATAACAATATACGATGAATTTAGGTGTCTACAGACAATCGTACGAATTCACCAATACCTTATAAAACCGGAAACGTGCGTCATATTATTTGCCAGTTACATTGCTTTTTGTGGTATTTCTGTTTATTACGTTTTTATATTAACGTACACACTATATTTCTACAGAGAACGAAACGTGTTGTTTTTTAGAAACATAAACACTGAAAAGTACTCGCTAGGAATACTTCAATTAAAAACATTTATCTGTGTTCTTGACATAGGCATCACCACTTATCAAGGCCAAGAGGCCACTCGAGGATATGGGTTAAAGAGTGTACAGTAGTCAATTGGCCCATATAGTAATTGTTAGTAATAGAAATTCGGTAAATTTGTTAACTTAAGTGGAACGGCTCATTAAGAACTTGTTTACGTTGGACTTGAAGAAAACCATATTGTAGTCAGCTGGAAAGCAGGCAAACGGAAGAGAGTTCCACATGTGAGCAGTTCTAAAAAAGAAGCTTTGTTCATGGAATCTACGTTTAGGTTTAGGCACAGATAAAGAGTGGGGGAAAATATTGATAGTGTTTTCAGCTAGTCTAGTGTTTCTCGTGAAAGTTTGGAGAGAGGGGCATAGATTGGAGCTCAGACGAGCACTTGCTATGAAAATAACGATAAAGCAGAGACAGACTCGCAGCATCTGTTCTGTGAGAAAGAAGTTGCAGGGAAGAGAAAGTGGGCATCCCCTACAAGGCGTGACACTAATGTTTTGTTTTGTTTTCATTTCTTTGCTTGGCACATTTTTGTTTCATAAACTGTTAAGTGAAAGTACAAATTGTTTGACTAAGATGCCTTTCCATTTTCATAATAATTTTCAAAATCATACACTTTTTATTCAGTACGTAAGAATATCTTTAAAAAAACAGAACAGATAATATATATTATTTAATTGGAGTTCATTATTGAGATGAGTATTATTTATTAATTTATTTATTGCGGACTATCATCCTCATTTTTTTTTCACAACGTTTCAGCCAACTATTCCGGGCCCGTTGCACAGTGGATAGAGACGTTGAATCTCTACGGTTCCATGTGAGAATTGTCTGAAGATAGCGGTTTCAATCCTACTCAAAGCCGACCAAAGGCTTACTTGGCCAAAACGTGGTGAGACGACAACAACAACTACGGACGGCAATAATTGCTGTGGATGCAGTTAGGAGATTCGTCGGAGTTCCTATCTCGTCGCAGTTACCACCTGACGAAGGTCAGAGGAATAGTTGGCCGAAGCATCGTGAAGCAACAACTAAAAAAAAATAGATGAAGATAATAGTCCGCAATAAATAAATTAATAGAACAGATAATATTTACTTATTTATGCTGTTAGTGTTCCTATTACATTATTTTATATACTTCTTATTTTTCATACTTTATTCTTTTAACATCTTTTTTAAAATGTACTAGACAACAAACAGTAGATTTTTATTTGGGGTGGGGCATAAGAAAGTAATTACACTTTATTTTGAATTTTTAAGCTCAAATAATTTGTGATAATCATGAAAGAAGCAAGCGGCCACGCGTTTGTGTTTTGTGCGAGAGATAAATAGGTGAACAACACTCCGTTGGTTCTAGTGGGATTTGCACAAGAAACACTGTCATTTGAACCCGGAATCTGTCTAGTACAAAGAAGAGATGTGCAGATTGTGGTGATGACGTGGTTGATGGTCTACATATAAGGACGGGTTTTTTATTTTTTTTTTTTTTTCTGGCAGGAGAGTCGAGAGCTGCGTACTGTGAACAGTGCTTTGCGTCATGTTAAACCTTTTTCTTTTTTTTTTGTTTGTTTTGCTACGTAATTTCTACCAGTATTAGTGTTACATGGTTATGAGTATACAGAATTCACAGGAAGCAGAATAACTTATCTTGCCTTTGGTAACATTTTTGGAGGTAAGTATTTAAGATACTCATTCTATCAGTAGTTTTGTTCATCAAATTGTTAGGTAAAAGTGCAGAATTAATTATGCTCCCTCCCTCCTCATGGCAGGAATGTTTTTTTTTAATAGTAACGTTATTTTAGCATGGTATTTACCTCCTTACAAGACTAAATTTTGACACAGGGTCCGTTTTTAATGTGAAAATTGGAGAACTCTGGATTGGTACAAAATTAAAAAAAAAAGAAAACTTGATTCAGTATAGAAGGATTTTCGCACTATTAAATTCGGACACATTGGACTACGTGTAGCATCAGAACAGATACTACTGTTTATTCCTAAAAAAAAATGTTTCTGATATCACATTTTACGTGTATAATTTCCTTCACAGAAAACAAAAATACATTGGTTTCAGCATTTTCCAATAATGCTTCGTTAACATTTCATATTTCCATTGAGTGCGTTCGTTAGAGGATTCCGAAAATTATTTTTTACCTGATGCCCCCTCTCCCGTATTTCATTTATTGAAATCTGAACAAAATATATTCACTCTATCTATTTATTTTATCCGTTAATAAAAAATGCTTATAAACAACTTAATAAAATACGCACAAAATGATGACGCCACCGATTGTATGACATCGGAAGTCCCTATTCTTCGTGTAATACACAATCCAATTTAATTCTAAAATAAAAAATTAACACGGGTATAAAGCACATTAATTATATTTTAGGTTGTTTACATGTAGACGCAAATACATTAATTTAAGGTATGTTATTCATTAAAAAAAGAGTACTTAATAATTTTTAGTCAGCATTTTTAATTCCCCTAGGAAACGCCGGAATATATATATAAGTCAACGTGTGTGTCTCTCAATTTCCCTACGCAATAGCTCTCAATTTTAAGTCTACAGACTCGAAATTTAATATACAGGGCACTGAGATTTGAGAACATCTTTGATCGGTTTTCGGCCAGAAACTTGACTGTTAAGGGGTCAAAGTTCAACGATTTGACCTTTAAGAACTCTACCAAACTCCTCGATAATTTTGGGTCTAAGCACTTTAACTTTTAGATATAGATTTCTTTGTACATGGATCTAACTTAATAACTTGGGTGCTAGTGCAGAGAGTGATCCGCGCTGTTTTTTAAATCGTATTTCCAAGTTTAATTAAAGTTTTATGTTTTTTTTTATTCAATTGTACGGTTAAAGTATATAATAGGTACAAAACGCTCTCCCCTCCCCATGTTAAGAATGGCTTTTTAAATAATAACGTTATTATTTACGTCGGGATCACTCTCTGCACTAGTACCATAACTTGATTTGAGCCCGAAACAATAAATGTTAAGGGGGCATAATAGGGGTCAAAGTTAAAAAAAATTACCTCTGCGGTCTCTATTAAATTACACAGACAATTTCTGGTCTAAACATTTGAAATTTAACAGAGTATTCAGAGATAGGGCAAGCTTTTTAATCGGTTTGAGTAGAAAATTTTTAGTTACCAATATATAAATGCATGTATGTATGTATGTATGTTTGAATGTCTGCCTAAAATTTTCGACAGAGGCGACTAATTTTTACAAGATCAGTATCGTTTGGAAGTTCGACCTTTCAGACGACAAATATCGAAAAATTGGCAAAAACATTAATATCTTCACCTTCAACTGGGCACTTTTCTACATGGGGGTTCGCTTTTGTCGCCGATATTTTCGAAAGTCATCCTCTCCTTTCGATTGTCTAGCCTTAATTTAAACCTACGTCACTTCCGGTTTGGCGGTGGTTGTAACAGCAAAGATGTCAGGTTTTTTCCCGTTCTTTTCCTCCTTTGCGATACAGGTTCGAGCCTGCTTTCCTACTACCACTTTTTTTTTTTTTTTTTTTTGCTCAACATACACCTCCAGACATCCGGGCAACGCCGGGCTGAAATGCTAGTGTATATATATATATATATATATATATATATATATATATATATATATATATATATAGCGTGAAGTAGAAGTAAAAACTGTTTGTCAAAACATAAGAGGCAGGCTTCAAAGCTGTGCAAATCAAGGAAAACAGTTTGAGCACTTTCTTTTATAACTAACATTTAATGTTCATTAATTAATTGTCTTATTACATATAGCTGTACGTATACGGATCTCTAAAATGTTTTTACTGTCCACCTACTTTTGGCCCACCCTATATATATATATATATATATATATATATATATATATATATATATATATTGTATTGGTAGTAATTATTAAATGTGTCTACCAAAAGAGTGCTCAATGTTTAGACAGAGCCAAAATAAGTTAATTTAGTATACAAACAAATGGCTACACATAAGCATAAGAGATGTCCTTGGCATGACGAAGCGATTCCCTTACTGGGTTTTCGCTTAAACATGTATGCTTATGTGTAGCCATTTGTTTGTATACTAAATTACCTTATATATGGGTGGTGTCTGTGTTAGAAAATAGTAGATATCCATAAATATTCCTGCGTGCTCACTAAATGCTGTTTTGTTTTAATGAAATTCGATGTTTTTAAAAAATCTTATTTCGCATTAAATTATGTAAAATAAACATTTTCTTGGAACAGCTGTAAAAAACTTTAATACCTTTGTATATATTATATTATACTCGCAATATAATTTGAACTCAACTCGTAAAATACATGCGCGCACACACACACACACACACACACACACACATATATATATATATATATATATATATATATATATATATATATATATATTACTAGTAAAAGTACTCGTTGTTGACTGGATTCAAAAACAGACTACAGAAAATGGACTCTGATTTATGAAAGTATGATAGGTTATGAAAAGGAAGGGTTGTAAAGAGATAGCTTCGAATTTGGGGGTATCAAAACCAAAGCAAAATATGATGAAAATAAAAATAAAATAGATAAACCCCATAATTTATTATACCATACCTGTTCACACTGAAACACTTATCACAATAGTCTGTGGATCTATATTAAAAAAACCTTGTTAAACTTTGTGACATATTTTCATTCTATGGTGGTCAGGCGTGAACGAACGCCCCATACCATATTTCTTCAAGCTGAACCATAATTATCAAAGTATACTTACACAGATATGAAAAGTCTTTATTAAAGTTTGTACCTATTTCCATTCTATGAAGGCCAGGCGCGAATGCAGACCCCACAATTTTATTATACCATCCCTATTTTAGTTGAAACATACTTATCAAAGTATTATTACGTACATCTATATCAAATACACTTGTAAACTTTTTTTTATTTTTTATTTCCATACTTTGTGGACCAGGCGCGAACGCAGACCCCACAATTTTAATGAACCACTGTTCTGCCAGATCAAACATACACATTCCTGTGTCTCGATACATCTATCATTATGTGTGATCAGTTTTTTTAAATAGTCAACCATATAGGAGTCTATTCGTGACCAGACACACACACACG
>NC_136486.1:40492986-40512986 GCF_053919585.1 Euprymna scolopes | reverse complement strand
GCGAAAAGTACCGTGGGAAAATTATAAAATAATATTAAAGCGAGAAAAGTTTTAAAAAAACATAATCAAAAAGCAACATAAATACCCCACTCGACAGAATACAAAATTAAGGAAGCAGGCGCTTCAAGAGCTTAGTATGATGTACCTATCAGAACAATAGAAGTATGTTCAAGAACAAATAGATCGAATCCAGAATGCAGCAGATAACAAACAATCCTATCTGGCTTGGCAAGTAGTAAATGAGATATCTGGGCGCAAACGACCTGCCAAAGCTAAGTTAAAGACAAACACTCCGGAAAATGCATGTTCGAAATGGAAAGCACATTTTGAAAAGCTACTCGGAAACAAACCAGAAGTAACAGACCAACCAATTCAGCCGATTGTTGTACAGGAACTCGATATTGAGAAGAGTGATTTTACAATGGAGGAACTTCTAAATGTACTAAAGACCAAGAATCGTAAAGCTGCAGGCTTAGATAACATACCTCTTGAAGTATGGAAGACAGGTGGTTTCAATGACATACTTCTTAATTCATGAAATTCTGTATATAATCAAAAAATTATTAATATATGGAGGGAAGGATGCATACTTCCCTTCCCAAAGAAGGGTTACCTAAGCATACCAAGCAACTACAGAGGAATAACACTCACTCCAATTGCAGCAAAAATCTACAATGCCATGCTTCTCAACCGTATCCAACCAAAGATCGAAGAAGTGCTCAGGAAGAACCAAAATGGATTTAGAAAGAATCGCTCTACTACTAGTCAAATACTTACTGTTAGGAGACTGAAGGAGTCAAAGCAAAAAACATTGAGGCAGTCATGATCTTTGTAGATTTATCCAAAGCATTCGACTCCGTACATAGAGGAAAAATGGTCAGCATATTAAAAGCATATGGCATTCCAAATGAAGTCATTAATGCTATCATGATGCTATATGAGCACACTCGAGCAATGGTCAGGTTCCCAGATGGGGGACACTGAATTTTTCGACATCTGCACTGGGGTTCTACAAGGAAATACTCTTGCCCCTTTTCTTTTCATTGTCTGTTTTGACTTTGTACTTCGCACTTCTGTTGATATACACAACATGCTAGGCTTCACCCTAAATGAATATAGAAACAGACGTCATCATTCAGCACACATAACTGATGCAGATTACGGAGACAATATTGCTTTGTTCGCGAACAACACTGCTGATGCGCAAACACTGTTACGTAAGCTAGAAAAGTCTGCAAATGACATTGGTCTCCACATAAATGCGGATAAGACAAAGTTTATGACTTTCAATGTGAAAGGAGAGATCAGGGCTTTGGTTGGATCAACACTGAAAAAAGTCACTGAGTTTACGTATCTGGGCAGCAACATAGTTTCCACAGAGATAGATATCGGAATTCGTATCTCAAAAGCATGGACCGCATTTGATGGGTTACATTCAGTATGGACTTCGGGACTGGCTGACAAACTGAAAAGGCAGTTCTTCGGGGCAGTGGTAGAGTCTGTTCTTGTTTACGGTGCTACAACCTGGACACTCACCAAAAGATTGTAAAGAAAACTAGACGGCACATACACCCGTATGCTAAGAACAATATTAAATATATCTTGGCAAAATCATCCCACGAAGCAGCAACTTTATGGCAATCTACCTGCCACATCTAATACCATCAAAGAAAGACGCCTACGATTTGCCGGTCATTGTCTGATGAGCAAGCATGAATTGGTGAGTGATGTATTGCTATGGACTCCACGGCACGGACGCGAAAGCAGAGGACGACCTAGATCCACGTACATCCAACAAATAGCACATGACACCAACTGTGAACCTGAAGATCTGAGCCAACTGATGGAAGACAGGAAACTCTGGAAAGGAAGAGTCACATTGGTCCGGGCAAGGAGCCCGTCATGATGATGATGATGATTCGTTATAAGAAAATATTTATAGCTCCAGTATCGCACTATTGAGCCATCTAAAACTAAAAGAGAACTTTATGTTCTGTATTCGTATTCCATTATTATCTGAAGTAGTTAAATTACATTTAATTGTCTCTTACCTTTTTATTATCTGAAAGGATATTGAATATTATGCGTCTTCTGTTCATATATATATATATATTAGTAAGTTATGAAAATATATAGGGCAATTAAGCTACACAGAAAATTCTGCGTTTCATTCTAGTGAGAAAAGTTGTGGTTGTCGTGCGTTTATATATACGCACATGCTATTGAGTTTTTCTTGGCCAAGCAGCTTCCTAGTTTCGACCACGCTCATCCTAATCATCTAAGCTCTACCTATATATTGAGCATTGATGAAGTAAATACTGAAAATTTCATGCATAAAAGTATGTCTTCGTATATCAATTTGTAATTAAATGAAGTAATCATATATATATATATATATATATATATATATATATATATATATATATATATATATGGGTGTATAGTTTTCATTTCCTAAATGTAAAGTTAGATAAACTCCTATATTTATGAAAGAGTGTTTGATGAATGAACGCAGTATCTTTATAGTATGTTTATTTATACAAACATTAGCTACATATGTGCATACATGTTTCTGCACTGCCTCTTTTCGGATAGACAATATCACAAGACCAAAAAGTATTTTCTGGACAAAATTCAAGACTTGTTCTTCTTATATAAAAGGATTTATTAATGCACTTTTACTAAAGAGAAGAGGGGCTACAATTAGTTACTATAAGTGAGAAAGAGAATTATGCGATGGAGGAAAAAAAAGTTAAGTAAAAAAAAGAGTGGTGGGGGTTATCAACAGATTAATGAGTTTCATGTTCTCGAATTATTTTTTATTTTCAGTGGCTTAAACAAAACTTTATTTCAAAATCCTTTATGGCATCAGTATCCTTAGCGTTATCTATTTCATATCAATAGTCAAACTTCTGTCTATAACTTATATTAAGGACCATACAGTGTGGCACGAATACAGCCACATTTAACGCACACACATATACATCCAGCATAGAATTTAAGTGTACATTTAACCATTAATACACACACAATATACTTTCGTACATCAACTTTAGTTTAATCTTTAAGTCTGAAGACGAGTATGCATATATGCACTCAGATAACACATCGACATAAATACACATATACATAAGCATATGTACATATACACTCTTTCATGTATATATTAGCACTCACAACTTTGCAACATACATAAACATACGTGTTTTTAGGAATAAATTTGAGTGTACTTGTTCCGAAACTCTTAATTTGTTTATATAAATAATCTACATGAAATAATCCTTGGTAATATGGCCACATATTTTTATCAGTGATTTTATACTTATATAACATACATATGGAAACGTAATTATATCTACACGCATCTACCCGCGTATGAGCAGATATACACACATACACGTAGAGGCCAAAAATGTACCTATATACACATATACATCTTCTAGTAATTAGAGCTTTGTATACGTTCGAATTTCCAGGAATAAATTAATTAAATTTATGTTTCTCAATTTCTTTATATTATATTAATAAATACGGGTGCATGTTCTATATGAAATGACTGTTACTTACATATGCATAATTCATACTCACACATAAATTAATATAAACATCAATATATATATATACATACATATATATATATATATATATATATATAAACACATACAAACACAATTCATACACATTATTTGTATATTTCTAACCATTTTATTTGTGTTCAATTTGTTTTGTATTTTTATATTTTTATCTAAGCATAAATATTTAACTGCGCTTTCAGAATTTTGCATCTATCAAATTGCGTGTTTGTAACAATAAACTACACGTAACAATCCGCGTATAAACGGCCATATAAATTCCTAAATACGTTTAACTCGCACACGTATACACACACACACACACATTATATATATATATATATATATATATATATATATATATATATACAGAGTATCAATAAAATATAAAAAATATATACTGATGTATACAGATTTCTTCATTTATTCAATAAGGATGATATGTCAATTAGGGATGTAGAATAAGTAAGGACTATTTATATCATGGTATCTCGAAGCCTAATTCTTCTCATCAGAAGAGAGGTAACATAATAGGGATGCGACGTCTAAGGATAGTTACATTAGAAATAATTGTGCAGTCAGATATAATATTAAAACTCGTTAAAGTGATCTCTGATATAGGAGGAGTATAGCTTTCCTAA
This sequence comes from Euprymna scolopes, assembly GCF_053919585.1. NCBI lineage: Eukaryota > Metazoa > Mollusca > Cephalopoda > Sepiida > Sepiolidae > Euprymna > Euprymna scolopes. Next base: position 40,508,773 of record NC_136486.1, on the reverse strand, counting down.
TATAATAAAGGTAGGTGTATAGTATATCTGTTAAGGTGGGTTTAATATATGTGGACAATGTGTGTGATTAAACTCTTGGGGAGAATATATGGTAAGTGACTTGAAAGATGTTATTTAATCATAATGTATTATTGCGCTATACATATGGAAGGGTTTACTTGAAATAGGGGATTTATGCTATGTCGATATATTATAGAAGGGTATCGGAAATTATAACGGTATTTAAATGAAGTATAGGAATAACATTATAATAAAGGTGAGAGGATAAATTTTAAAGGATACAGTATAGGACATTTTCAAGTAAATAAGATAGAGGATAAACAGATGACAGAATAAGGGGATAAAAAATACAAAGGATTATGAGATAAATCAATATAAAAAATATAAGAAATAATAGAAGTATAAGAAATACAAAGTTATTAAATATAGGAAAATAATAAAAATAGATATAAAAAATAAGTATAAAAATATAAAGAACCAAGTGAAAAAAATGAAATAAAATAAAGTGAAAATACGACGATAAGGAAAATTTACAGAAGGAGAAAGTTATATATATATATATATATATATATATATCATTATTTGGGGGTGTACAAAACTTTATTATAACTGTTTAAAAGGTAAGACTGATATCAATGGTAAAAAGGACGGAGGGAAAACATTCAATGGAGGTTAAAAACAACTTAAATAAATAAAGGGGTTTTGAAAAGTGAGGGCGAAACCCGGTCGTTTGACTTTACTCCCTCGTTTGTTTATTTTAATTTTGTTTTAACCTCCATTGAATGCTTTTCTTCCGTCCTTCTCTTTACCAATGTATACAAAAAAAACTCAGTCTTTCCTTTTTAGCAGCTATTATATATATATATATATATATATATATATATATATATATATATATATATATATATATAGTCTACAGAAGCTTTGAATAAAAAATGCAAAAATAAAGAATGCAGTTTAAATTCCCGGATGGAAAAATTATATATCAACTTTAACCTATCGCAGACTAAGCACCTACATAATCCGACTTCTAAAAACTTTATAATGACAAAAGACAATTCATTTATATAAGAAAGCAAAAGGCCTTAACTAAAATTGTTAAATAGAAATAGACTTAGCATTTGCATAAGCCGATTTCACAAAAGTCCTCAATTTTAAAACATAATTAAACTACATAAGAATGAAAAGAGAAAAGTTTAACTAAAATTTTGTAAATAGAAAACGTGGATCATCAGCTGCTTACCATGTAGCTGTTTCGGAGATTTAAAAACAGGATAGCTGTTATACGCGATGAATTATATTTACTCAATAAAAATGTATCCCTTTGTCCTTCAGAAGATATAGCTTATTGTTGTGATATGGGCAATACATGTGAAAAATTTATTCTAAAGATTTTCCTGACAAAACTAACATGTGGACATAAAACTATAATACACATGTTTAACTAACACTTTATACTAACGAAGACAAAAGATGGGGGTCATCATGTAACACACAAATCAATCAATGAAAGCAAAAAGAGAAAACAATTAGATATACAACACATAATACCGAAACTGGAACTAAAATAGTTCTTTAAATAAACGTAGCGCCATGTATAAGCAACAAATTACAATAACATTTATCATTATACTACAGGACACATATCACTGAAGTAGAATTACATTTTCAAGACACAAAAGTTTACAAAACCATACTCTTAAATCTTATAGATAAATACAAAACAGTACTAGTAGAGTTAACAGAAAATCTTTGTTCTAACACGTGAAAAATCTTTATTAATCCTTTAATCCCCATTGATTTAACAATATTTGATACAACCTCAAACTATATAAACTTCCACAACACGAAAAAAAATCAGTAAGTCTATTATAACAAAACAAAATATTAATATCACAAATGATATCTTCTAACACATAAAATCTCTCAAAAATACTTTCATGTAGACCTATACGATCAGGAATAGACATACTTTCAGAATCGATATCAGTATATATTAACGATATCTCCATGCTTCTACTTGCAAATAATTCACAATATATCAAGGCTACTACCCTACTTACTTGGCACATTAAAACACATAAATGCATTAACATACTTTTTGTAATCATGGATGTTTATGCGCTATATACAATCATCTCATTGCATCAAGTCATTCATTTCCAATATTCATAATGATCGGTTTATCTATATATATATATATATATATATATATATATATATATATATATAAGCAAAAATGTGTATGTATGTATGTTCGCTTTTTGTATATGTCTGCAAAAAGCTTTTTTCGAGACCTTCTCGGGGGGGTCGCTCCTTAAAACTTTTTATATCACGGCCAAATGATAATATCTACGACTTAACAACGAGGGTCGCCTATGTATTTAATTTGCCCGGCTTTTACCAGCTCGCCGCGTCTTCGAAAAGCGAATGATGGGGCGGCTGGCTTGCAGCGCAAAACTAGGTCAAATATCATGCCACTTCCTCGCGCCTGTATATTTAAGTTTATAAACCTTAACTGAACACACATCAATTCCTCACTTTCGTGGCCGAGGTGGTTAGGTGGCTGGCTTTTTTTTTTTTTTTCGCTTTCGTTTCCACCTTCGCGTCAAGGCTTCGGGGTTCAATCTTACCCTCCTATTAAAACTTTTTCTTTTACGCCTCCAAACGCCCAGCCATGTTTTTTTTTTTAACACACACACCTCCAAACACCCGGGCAACGCCGGATACCCCCCGCTAGTATATATATATATATATATATATATATATATATATATATATATGATGAAATAAGAATTACAAAGGTAATCCAAGATGGAAAATCTAAGGTATATTATAAATATTAAAGAGTTAATATTTATAAAGTAATCTCAACCAGATGTAAAAGCTCGATAAAACCAAATAGGAAATAGAACTTATAATAAGAACATGTAATTAATAAAACATGTTAAGAAACACTTTGAAAAAGAGTTAAAAACATTTAATTTTAAAAAGGGAGCACAGAATCCGCGGATTAAGGACCATCCACTAATTTTGTGACTCCTTAAAATTAAATGTTTAACTCTTTTTCAAAATGTTTTTTAACATGTTTTATTAACTACTTGTTCTTATATATATTTTAGCTAGCGATGGAACAATGAGTATACAGAATTAATGAATAAAATCTTTAAATGTGCAAAAATTATGGTGACTGGTGAAAACCACACGGAATACATTAGATAATAAAGATCTTAGATGAAATTAAAAATCGTTTTATATAAGAAGAGAGTAATCCATTGAAAAACAAGGAGGGGTGTGTCTTATACGGATTCATCCTAGTTGTGTGTGTTAACAGCCTTAAAAAATATCAAAAAATGTCCACCCACACACACATTTTGAAGTGTTTATCCGTATTTGTAAAATGTTTGTAACTTATAGCCCCATACCTCGTTCCTCTTTCTGCTCACCCACCACCAAACTTTAAAAAATGCTAACGATTACATGTCTGAGATTGTCGGACTGACTTCCTCATCTTGGTTGTTATCGTCACAACGTTTCGGCCGTTTTGCCCTCCGGCCGTCATCAGGTGTTTTGTATCGAACAAACGGTTCCCCAGTTCGATACAAAACACCCGATGAAGGCCGGAGGGCAAAACGGCCGAAACGTTGTGACGATAACAACCAAGATGAGGAAGTCAGTCCGACAATCTCAATCAATGAAAACACCTCATCCCAAAAATACAGACAATTACGATTACATGTCTCGTTTACCGCTACGTGATTAAGAATTTATATAGGAAAGTGATCCCCGCTTTAAACTGTTAAATTTTTGTCATTTTTAAATCCCTTCTTTTATCTTAATCTTTAAAGGCCGTTGAAACGTATTAGGCAAAAATAAGATTTTTATAGTTTTTAAGATGTAAACTACGATGGATTAGGGCGTAAAAAATACTAAATATGTTTTCATGTAAATTGATCAAGTAGTGTTTTGGTTTTTTTGGTTTTTTACATTAGAAAAACATTTATTTTGTTTGTTTTTTGGTTTGTTTTTGTTTGTTTGTTTGTTTGTTTGTTTGCTTTTTTTTTTTGTAAACGATTCCAACTTGCAATGAAAATATAATCAGAATAATAATCGTTATAAAACTTTGGGACGCTGGTTTTTATTATCTTCGGTTTAATATCGTTTTGTTTATATTAGAATTCTTTCAAAAGTAATATACAGAAATGTAAGGAAAACAAATGAAATGCGGAAAAGAACATTCGTAAAATGCTAATGTAAAAACATCCACCGCCAAAGTATAAAAAAGACGATCCCCGTAAATTTTCGATTTAAACAAAACAAAAAAAAAAAAGCTTTTATGGATTTGTTTTCATTTTTTACACTTCCACATCGTGAAGCGGATGAACGGTTTCAACGCTCAAGCAAGACGATTTGAATTTTATATTATAACTAGACTACCCAGTCAGTATATGTTATGGCTAGCTATGAAATAGTAAGTATATTAATTATTGCAAAAATATGCACGCTAGCGCGTACAACAATGGCAACCACTTTTAAGATAAGGAATTACATTTCTTAATATCCGGGAAACTACTTATTTGCGAAAATTTTAAGTGTCATATTCGCTTTCAGCATTCCCAAAAATCTTTAAAAGTCGTCATTTGGAAATGTTAAAATGGAAACCAATGGAAAATGTTAAGGTGGAAACCAAGTAAAAAAATTACTAAAACTTCTATTTTTATATTTGCCTTTTGGAAAAAAAAAAGCTACATTATATAGTGTTGGTCATCCGTACCTTAAACCTTGTCTGACTTCACTTCCAGGGAATGGCTTTGTAAACAAAGAAGTGCGGCTCTAAAGGAAGGTACATCACAAGTCAACGGCTATAACTTTTGCCAGTTTTTCACATGCCTATGTCTATTGTTTCCATAATCTTCAATGTATTAAACATTTGCAAGTAATTTTAACGTCTTTAAATTGCCAGTTACATAATGTAATGCAATTTAAAAAGCTTTAAAATAGTTTAAATAGTAAAAACTAAAGCAAATACGTAAGAAAAGTAACTGCTATTGCCTTTGGTTACAGTTACAGTGAGAAACGGGATTTACCGGTTAAATGGTTTTAATTTCTTCGTTTTTTACTTAACCAACTATGTGATGTCACTTTTATTGCCTTTGATAACAGTTACTTATTGTACGATATCTTATGTCCCACTTAAAAATGTTAGATATTATGTGTTGATAGTTGGGTAGTTTATTTTTATTAACACCGTTTCAACGACTGGGCAAGCTGATGTGAGTTATTTTAACGTCTTTAAACTGTCAGTTGTAGAATATATAAAATATTAAAACAGATTCAATCGTAAACATGCTTTTTTGTTTGTTTGAAAACAATTCCAACTTGCAATGAAAACTACAAATCAAATTCGTAAAATAGTGATCAAAAAAGCAGAAGGAAGAAGTTTTGGTTTTATTTGCATATTTTAACCGCGAAAAAATTGTCGATTAAAAAAAGCTTTCACGGCTTGTCTTTTTTTTTTTTTACGCATGCGCAGAACTTTTCAAACCGAAAGTTGTAAACCGGATTGGTGGTTTCAACGCTCAAACAAAACGATTTGAGTTTTATAATATATATATATATATATATATATATATATATAAGCAGTTTAGCCCGGCTTTGCTCAAGCCCTATGTACTGTTCATAACTTTATGTGCATATATATATATATATATATATATATATATATATATATATTAAAAAGTTTGACTCATATCCAGGTATCCTACATCTAAAATTTAAAGTGTTTAGATCAAAAATTTGGCGGAGGACTTTGGTAGTCTGCAAAGGTCAACTCTTTCAACTTTGACCTCTTGGCAGTAAAATTTTCGCTCAAAAACTGTTTAAAAAGCTTGCATGTCTGAATACCCTTTATAAAATTTCAAATGTTTAAACCAAAAATTGGCTGAATAGTTTGCTAGAGACTGCATAGGACAAATCTTTTGAACTTGGACCCCTTTGCAGACAAGTTTTCGGTCAAAAACCGATTAAAAACCTGCCCTATGCCTGAATACATTTTATGTAAATTTTCAAATGTTTAGACCAAATATTGGCTGAGTAATTTAGTAGAGACTGCAGAGCTTAATTGTTTTTTAAACTGTGACCCCCAATTTTGACTCCTAAACATTTATTGTTTAGGATTCAAATCAAATTAAAGTCTGATCCATGTCCAAGGAACTTACATCTAAAATTTCAATTGTTTAGACCCAAAATTGGCGAAGGAGTTTGGTAGTTTTCAAGGGTCAAATCGTTGAACTTTGTCCTTTGATGGGCAAAACTCTGGTCGAAAACTGATTGAAAAGATTTTCCCAACTCTCACTACCCCTTATGTCAAATCTCGAGTCTGTAGACTGAAAATTGACAGTAGTTTGGTAGGGAAATGTACGCACACACACACAGACCACTTTTATAGATATATTATAAATATAGAGTATATAGTATGTACGACATAATCACGTTGACACACTGCTTCTCGTTATATCACCGAAGTTATACAACGTTGAGCTTCGCCGGTAAAAGATGAGACAATTTGGGAATATTAGGTGACTACACGTACACAGTTCCAGGTCACGCTTGGGTTAGGTGTAGCACTGTTATAATCATTCTGATATCCCAGGTGGTTATAACATAGGGGTAGATGGACCGCCTCGGCTGTGGTGAAGGAAATTCATCAGGGAGAAGGAAATTCTAATGGGAAACCAAACACGGCGGAAAATATGTTAGTCTTGCGAGAAAGAAAAAAAAGAGAACATATCGTTTTGGTTTTCTTAAATTTTAAATTTAAACATTCATTTCATAACGATATTTGAAAAAAAAAGTATTCTCTTATTTCTTATAACATTGTCGCCTTAGCTGTGTGTTTGCACGTGAATAAACTTACAAACTCTTCAACTTTAACATCCCAGCGAACTCTTACTTGGAGAAATTTTCATATCTCCAAGAGGTAAAACAAAAGGAATCGCTTGAAAAAAAGCCTTGATCGATCGAAATATCAGGTTGACAAGAAAGTTATTGCGGTTTTTAACTTTTAAATTTAGATGAACATATATTGGCTCAAACAAAAAAAAAATGATTGATCGAAATAACCACCGTCAAAATCAAACTTTTGCTAATGCAAAAAGTGTATTTATGCCAGTAACGAAAAAGTATTGCGTTCTGGTAGCGATAAAGTCGCTGGAGGCGTTTTTGATATCACTTGGGTTTTTGAAGAATTTCTCACGAAAAAAGTTGTCGAGATGCTTTGAAAAATGGTAGTCGGTAGATGGAAAGTATGACGGATGAGGCAATGTTGTAGCCCAATCCGTTCAATTTTTGCAGGGTCGGTTTAAAAACGGCAGGCATTGTCGTGGAGGAGAATTGGGCCTTTTCTGTTGACTAATGTTGGGTATTATTGTCGAAGTCCTGATGCATTTCATCCATTTGTTGACAGTACTATTTCGCCGTAATAGTTTCGCCTGCATTCAAAACCTTTAATGGATTAGGCCGGTCGCAGACCATAAAACATTTAGCATGACCTTCTTTTGATGCAACTCTGGCTTCGGAAGTGTCGTAGAGCTTTGCCAGTGTCTAACCACTGAGCTGAATGTCGCCGGTTGTCATAAAGAGCCCACTTTTCATCGCAAGTCACAACCCGGTCGTAAAACAAGTCGATCTTGTTGCGTAAAAAAGGGAAGATAACACTTCATAACGGCGTTTTATTTGGTTGTCGTTCAATTCGTGAGGCACCCATTTATCAAGTTTTTTTTATTTTTGTTTCCAATCTCTCAAGTAGTTGGAAATAGTCGTATACGTTACGTCTAATTCAAAAGCAAGTTCTCGAATAATTGTGCGTGGATTGGCTTCGACTAAAGCTCTTAACTGATTGTTGTCAACGCTCATCATCTTCAAGACTTTCGTCGCTTCCACGACATTTCTTAAACCACCATTGTGCTGTGCGTTCAGTAATGGTCCCTGGGCCAAACACTTCGTTGATATCGCGAGCTGTTTCAACAGATTTTCGACCTAGCTTGCATTGAAATAAGAAAATTGTGCGAATTTTCTTTTTCCGTCTTGTATGCAACGTTCTGAAAATAGAAAGACAGTTGTTTTAAAACGATTGTAATTCAGCGATGATATCTAAGTAGGGGTATTATAAGGTAAAGTTATTTGAAATTACATCATTTGAAATCAAGATTAAAAATTCCTCAAGAACTTTCTCGTCAACCTAATATTTGTTTGCTTTACCTCTTTAATTTTAATTATGCGTTTTTATGTAATTCTCTTAGTTGGTGATATTTGGATAGTTTAAGAATCAAAAAAATTACCTTGAAAAAGGATTATGGTGTCTATATCTATTTTCAACACTTCTAACTGTGGATTCAATAAGTATTTATAAGTTCTGTCTTTCTCCAATGTTGTATTTAAACACTACATTTGAAGTTAAACAATTTATTTTCCCGATTACATCAATTTACCTGTCTACAATTATATCGGGGTTGTATTTGGAGGGGTATTCTTTGCACCATGTTTTTAAGTTTCTGATTGATTTTAGCATTATTATAATTTATAATTATTGATTTTAGCATTATTATAATTTATAATTATTGATTTTAGCATTATTATAATTGATAATTATTGATTTTAGCATTATTAGATTTAAGAATTATTGATTTTAGCATTATTAGAATTTGTAATTATTGTTTATTGGGTAATGTCACTCAATCGAATATTGAGTTGATTGCGAAAAAAATGATTTTGTTAAATATTACATAAGGAGTCATTTCGAGTTAATATTTATTTTATTTTAAGCATCTCAACACGAAAAATACACGATTTAAATATGTAAACATTGCTTAAAAATTAACATGGTCGTCTTGTAGATGCTTCATATTGGCCATGTTAGTTAGTTTTTAAGCAAATGTCAATTTTTGGTCTACAGACTTGAAACTTGTTATATAAGGGAGTTCGACGTGGAACAAATTCGATTTGGTATTTAGCCGGTAAAGAAAGTAGCTCTTAATGGGTCAAAATTAAAAGCAATGAACTTAGAAGGCGTAAGTCGTCTGAATATGCTACTTCAACGCATACACAAATGTACCTTTAACGTTATTTTTTAATTTTTTCTGTTCATATGGACTTAGCTCAGATGGTAACGAATAATGCCGGATATCTGTTTTGGTTTCGATTCTAGCTAATGGCATCTAAGTCATATTTTCATTTTTTTTTTTTTTTCATTTTTTTACTTTTGAAATCACATATTGGGTACAATATAATAATCAATACAGAATTGACTTTATAATAATAAATACTAAATATGCATGAATTAAAATATCATGTTTAAGTGTATTTTACAAATGGACCACGCCGGACGGCCTGCTAGTATATATATATAATTATTAAAATATAATTATCAACTGACACGTGTTTCGCCGTCTACGACTCATCAGAGTGGCTGAATCTAGCGAGATTCGAAATTGGGACCCCATGGTAAGAAGCCTAAATCCTTATTCCTCGTCCACCTCGCTGACCGTTCGAATATATCGCGATTTACGTAGATGTTTTGTTTTTGCGATACGTCTTGTATGAATCCAATTATTTACGAAAGTGCATTTTTGCCTAAATACGAGTTGGGAATAATTTTCCCTTTAACCAATTTGGTACCCCCACATGGCGAGCGGCGTATATATTTTTAAAATATAATTATCCACTGACACGTGTTTCGTCGTCTACGACTCATCAGAGTGACTGAATCTAGCGAGATTCGAAATCAGTGTCATTCGCAAACAGCTCTTCCGTCATATACAATTAATGACTGTGTATCTACTTGGCTTTGCCCGAGAGTCATTATGTTGATTTTATGTGCTGCTTATTACAATAATCCTTAAAATTAACACAAGCTTCGGTGATATATTCCAGAAGTATCTATGCTAAAATTGAACAAAAAGAAAGCGGTAAGTATTCTCTCAACTCAACCTGAAATTGAAAAACAAAGAAATGCGATATATTTCCGCAGTCTCTATACTACAATTGAAACAATTGTCTAGGTCTTCAAAGAAAAAGAAATAGAATGCGGTTTTTTTGTTTTTTTTCTGCAAGAAACTTGTTTGAATTATAGTTTATCCAAACATACCGGAAGTTGATTAGCACAGCTCCGCACAAAATTATATAAAACAAAGTGTTACGAAATCGAGATAAATAGCTAAAGTCTAAGCGATATACTCGAAATCGTATATATCTTTTATTTGGATTTGAGAAGAAAAAAATAGGAAACACTATTACTAATTCACATCGCCTTTAAAAAAATGTCTAAATTAGAGTTTATCCAATCGACCAGAATTTGATTATCACAAATCGTAGAAAATAATGTTCTTCTCTCGGCATATAGAAATCATCTGGAATCATTGCATCCACATGTATTTAATATTTTTGTTGCTTAACAAAGTCTTTTCAATTTTTAGGCTATAATTTAGCCTGCCTTTGCTTTTATAAAATAAAAGCAAAGTTAACGAAATAAAATAGAACAACGAACATCTTCAGAAAAGTCATTGACCCGAATGAAACCGGGTTATCTCTTGTTTTTAATGATTTTGTCCTATGTTATATTTGTTTTTCTTTTTTGGTTTGTAATACACCTCGTCTCCACGGCATTTTATTTCTGATGCATTTTGTATGTTATCCTCATATATATATATATATATATATATATATATATATATATATATATATATATATATTCTTATAATATATACCAATCCTTATTTAAGAAGCTTAATGTAATTACAGAGCAATATAGTGAATAAATGACAAGACTATATTCCAAATTTCATGATATTGACCATCTTATAATTTATTCCTTTAATTCAGTTGACATGAAAATTTGAAAGTAAGTTCTGTAAGTAAAAAAAAAATACAACAAATACAAAAATTTTAAGACAGCCTATAAACATTATTTTGCTAAATCATTTCCTCTGATGAGATCAGACATTTATTGAAAAATCCATGGATTAAGAAAAGAACTTAAAATTTTTGTATTCCTTGTCGAATAATAAATTTTTCGTAATTGTTTGTAATTTACAGAATTGAATTCTAAATTTTCATTTATACGATTGCTTTATCTCGTATATTGGGCTTCTTTTTCTGGTTGAGATTGTCTTATAAATATTGATATTAATATTCATATGGACGTTAGATTTACAGTATTATACAATCTGTAATCTGAAACTATTTCAAAATATCAATTAATATATATATATATATATATATATATATATGCATGCACACACACGTGTATGTATGTGTGTGCGTCTTTATTTTTGAATGTACAAATTCGCACTGTTTCATTTTACTTCAATCGAAGTCCCCAAAATTCAAGAGGCCTCTTTCTAGAGGCTAACACTTGATCTCTATATGAAGTCTCTCAAGCATTGACTTAGTAAAATAGTTGAGAACATAATTTTCCAGCCCTCATTTGACCATTTAAATGTTATAATATAGCTTTCTTGTGGTATATTGGTCTTACTGGATTCTAAGGACGAGCATTCATCTAGTCTGAAGTATCCAGCTTCGTACTGTTCCTTGAGGTAACATCACTTGGCGAAGGGGCACCATTTCTCGTTAAAGCCAGTGTGGGTTAACCATACTGGGGAGATCTGATTTGTGTTTCGAATACTATGTTATTGTGAATATTTAGTCAGGGTTTACTTTCAGGGAAATGTATGCTCATGCCAGGTTGTCCTGAAAAAATAAAACTAGTACAGAGAGACAGACACTCAAGGATAGTGTCTAGTTCTGTCCAGTATGTATTCGAGTTCTCTCCATTATGCATCCGAGTTCTCTCCTGCAGGCATTAATTCGCGAGCATATGTATGCAAATGTATAAGTGAAAGGGAGAAAAAAAAAAACTAAGCGTAAGGAAAAGAAACAGAAGAGGGGGACTTGGGTTGAAAGAGGAAGCCGATGAGATAGATGGGGATGGGTGGAGACGGCAGATCAAGTTTGATTCTTTGAAAATTTGCTTTTCGGAATCAGAAACAAAACCTCTCGATATCCGTTACAGTACATACGCACCTTGTTGCAACGTAGATCAATCACGAAACCCCATACAGTCCCCTCTCTTTCTCTTTCGTTTCCCTGAATTTCAATCCATCGATCCTCAGCGGAAAATCATTTCACTCTTACTGATGGATTTTGTAAACGTCGCAGCAGTTTTGACGTGTAAGATGCTGACTGTACAGGGAAAATGCTTTGAAATGAAGGGAACATATCTAAAAATACAAACTAAAATAAAACTTGTACTATTTGAACAAGTCAAATGATTACCAATATATCTTATCGTTACAAATGATTTTTTTTTCATAAGTTTGTTCAAGCTAGGGATGGAGGCATCCTAGCGGATGCCAAATATTTTACCCGTTAACTCAGATATTCCAACCGAGAGATCTTTTCTAGATTCTAGCCATCGTTTAAAGTGCCATTGTTATAATTTCTATTGCACTTGGTCACCGGGTATATTTGCCGGCTAGTTTTTGAAATTCTTTTTTCATGAATCCAGTTGCTCTTATTATCACTAGAATGATAGAGATCTTCCTTAGATTCGACTTTTTTTTTTTCATGTCGTACATGAGGCTTTGGTATTTCGTTATCCGTTCCCTCTCAGCTCTGTTTAATCCAGCATCATTGGGGACACTAACTTCTACTAAAGTTGTATCTCTCTGTTTATTATCTCATATCACTATATCAGGTTTTATGGATCCGAAATGACGATTTAATAAAGACAACTAATTCTTCACGTGTCCTCAGAATACGGTATAATTCACGTTGACACTCCGGTTCCCGTTAGATCACCAAAGTTAAGCAACATTGAGCCTGGTTACTACTAGAATGGGTGACCATTTGGGAATTCCAGCTGCTGCATGTGCGCTCCGCTTATCTCGTCATCGTTTCCAGTCGTCTAGCAATTTTCTTTGCCACTGAACTCAAGCAGTGCCAAATTTAGGAGAGGTGTGGCTGGTGATTACGCAACCCTTGTCACACAATTACATGTGCAGCTACCCTTATAGAGGGTATCCATTGTCTCTTGAGACTGAACGGGGGCATCTCAGAATGTTACGTAAACCTTATGCATCATTGGTGTTCTGGCAAAAATGCACTGAGAATGGTAGTGACTATACAAAAAATTAAGTCTGGGGCACACTACGTCGCTCGTCTTCGCAGTTCTTCAACTGTTTGATGCAGGTTACTTTTTTAGAGGCGGCGTCCTTTAAATTGGCAACTCTATTTTCTTTAATTGCGGGTTTGGTAATTATCGGTTATTTTTAGTTCATCTTGGTTTGGCAATTCATCATGTGGTTTCAGTAAGACAGGACTACATGCTACACAACGTGTCATACGATCAATTTACTGAAAGAAACATTTGATAAACGATTAATTTTACGAAACGGGCTTAGATTATTTTCTTTAGGGATATATAAAGTCCCATGTTTACGTTGATAAACCAGACACAATAGATCATTTGGAAGACAACATTCGACGTGTTATTACCGAAATGCAGCGTAATATAATATGTAGAGTTTGTGAAAATTGGATTTTGGATTACACGAGCCGCAGTGTTGTAAGCTCGAAATTGTACTTAGATTATAAATGTTAAAAATTAATCTTTGGGATAAACCACATGTTTGGATAATAAAAAAATATTTTCTGTGATTTGTTTTAAAGTTCGATACTTCTACAAAAAAGAAAATACACAGAGAAACAACTCATAAACATTTCACTCTAAAGTGAGCTTATTCCACTCCAACATTGAATTATATTCTGGATCACAGGTCGTGCATTAAATGTGACCCTTATCAAAATCCAAACTAACTTCATGAATTTTTAAGATATTTGCAATTTTAATGCAAATTTCATTTTATTAATATTCAAAGAGAATCAGTCCGTCGGGGGTTTATATTGGTTTTCATTTTCTTTTTTCTTGTTATGAGGACGGAAAATATGTGCGTGCACAACAGAGCGATTGAGCTTCGATTTGATGAGGGTGACGAAATCCGGACGAAAGAGACTCCGTAATATATGAGATTATGGGTTGTAATGAATGTCCAAGCAAAGTAGTGTTTGGCCGACAAGGAATTCCGATCGATGTGGGAGATGAAAATGATTTTTTTTTATTTTAATTTTTTTTTTTTTTTTTTTTTTTTTTACAAAGGAATCACCACTTATCAAAACCCAAAGGCCACTCTAGGATAAAGGTTAAAGAATGTACGGTAGTCAAAGAGATAATATGGTAATCGTTAAAAGTTTAAATTTGGTAAATTGGGTTATTTAAGGGGAACGGCTCATCAAGAACTTGTCCACGTTGGACCCAAAGACGACCATATTGTAGTTAGCTGGAAAGCAGGCAAACGGAAGAGAGTTCCACAGGTGTACAGTTCTAAGAAAGAAGCTTTGTTCAAGGAATCGACGTTTAGGTGTAGGCACATATAAAGAGTGGGGTGGATAATGATAATAGAAGATTAAAAAAACAGTAATAAAAATTGGCTGTACCTAATTGCTCTGTGGAAGAAGTGTGTTAAATATTAAACGAGTAGATATACGTGCATATTTTAGTTTATGGTCGGTTAACATGTGCTTTGAGAATAATAGGAAGCGGGACAAAAGTAGGATCAACAAAAGTAAAATCGCTAGCCCAGAGCGAGATTAACTAGACTTGGAAATTCACGATTTATCCAAGGTAGAAAGCAGCGCGTTATGATGTGTACATGAAATGGGCTGACAACATATGACTAAACAGTGATTATCGATATCTCTCTGACCCTCAACCCCGCCGATCAGTGATTTGAAACGAAGATTAAGTTGAATAAATGTGCTCAGTATCCTATCAATTTAATCCTTTTGAGAGTAGAAATATGATATTTGGCTACAGGGTGGTAAAACAAAAGGATCGCGGAGAAGCTCGTACTAGAAGAATAACGAACAACAAGGTATAGATAACATTTTGTGAATTTTTATTCCGGCAACTTATTTTTGATAGGCACTAAACAAAATCTAATAATAGGAATATCACACATTTGCAAGAACATGTTATCTCTACCCAATTCGGAGAAGTCTACAGAATAATTTGATCTGGAGCGTGTAGATCCTCTACTATATAATTTATTGTTTAGTTAAAAATAACAGGAAATGGGATCGCTGATAGGTTAACATGTCAACTTCATATTCTCAAGTTGAGAATTACTGTGCGAATGTTCTAAATGGATTTGACATGAGAGGGTTCAGCGAGCAAGATGGAAAGGAGGAATCTGTTTAAAAGCCAGAATGGGTGTCAGACGTATAATTATATGGGCTGACAAGATATAACTAACTATTGATTTCGATCTTGTGTTAAATATCCAGGCTGTGAGTATTGAAAAGTTATTTGACCAGAAATGGGCGCACCTGGCAACAGTATACAAGTAACATGATCGATTGTCAAGATAAAATAATTACGGGATATACATTTGATTAAAAAGAAATGAGCATGGCATCAGGATCGGATGAAACAACATATGATAGATTTTCAAATGATTAGGAAAAAAGTTGGATGTACGGAAGGCTCATTTGATAAGAAATAGATGCACCTGAATGTAAAAAAAATATGTTGGATTGTCATTCATTGAAATATCAGTCGCCGAATAAAACGCTCCAGACGTCCAATTTCAAGTTGTCAAAATCTTTTTTTTATAACATGAAATTTCTGTGTGATACTACAGGAAGTGAGAGAGAGGGGGGAGGAAAATAT